>NC_086018.1:23520667-23832258 GCF_029281585.2 Gorilla gorilla gorilla | reverse complement strand
GCACCAGTGCAGGGGCCCTTAGGCAGATGCTTTATGAACAGGAAGACAGAGGCCCTAGGCCTTGCATTGAGAAGGAGGACCCTGAACCTGCTCCATGCTGAATAAAGCCACTGTGTCTTTGCCATTCAGGTTCCTCTGCCTAGAGCACCCCCTTAATTTATTCTGTTTTCAAGATTCAGTTCAAGGGCCTCTGCCTCTAGAAACCCTTGAGTGGAGCTGACCACTCTCAACTTTGGTTGTCTCCTGCCCAGAATTCTTGCCCCCAGCATCATCCACCATCCAAGATAGCTTGGGTTTATCTTTCTTAATTCCATTGAAATTTCATCTTGGAAGGTGAGGGCTTATCATCCAATAGGCACAGAAGAGAAGAAAAGAAGGGAGAGGGACAGGATGCGGTGGCTCACGCCTGTAATCCCAGCTACTTGGGAGGCTGAGGCAGGAGAATCGCTTGAACCCAGGAGGTGGAGGTTGCGGTGAGCTGAGACTGCACCATTGCACTCCAGCCTGGGCAACAAGAGCGAAATTCCGTCTCAAAAAAAAAAAAAAAAGGAAGAAGAGGAGGATGAGAAGGAGGAAGAAGAAGGAGGAGGAGGGAAGGGAAAAGTGGAGGAAAGAGGAGAATAGAAGAGGGAAGAGGGGAGGGGAGAGAAAAGAGAAGGAAGGGAAGAGAAAAGAGAGAAGGAGATGAGAAAGAAGGAAAGGAGGAGGGAAGAGAAGGATGAAGAGAGGTGGGAGGAAAGGAGAGAAGGAAGAGAAAGAGGAGAAAGGAGAGAAGGAGGGACAGAGTCAAACAAGATCAACAGAACACTGGCTCAGGAGTCAGGTGACCATGATTCGAGTCCCCTGTAGCCTCGTTGGGTGACCCTAAGAAAGTCTCTTCCCTTCTCTGAGCCTTGGTCCCTGCCCTGTTCAAAGAGGGGCTTAGGCTGACTGCAGTCCAAGTCCCTTTCCAGCCCTTGGACTCTCCACCCATCAGGGATGCTCTTAGGGCCAAGTGGGCAAGTGAATCCTTGGCTCTTTCAACCATGCAGAGAGATCTCTATGGGAACTGGCAGAACCCTGGCAAGTTGAGGCCATGGGAGGCTGAACTTGCTTGTCCAAGGCCCTCTGCACAGAGAAGCCACCCAGGCCCAGCCCTGCAGCTCTCCCGCTTCTCCTGACTCCACCACTCTTCACACCCTTTAATTCAGAGCTTGAAGAATTGAACAAAGCTGTCCCAGCCAGCTGGGTCCCAGACACCAACTCTAATCAGCACCCTCAGGAAAAATGTAGCGGAAGTAAATGTACTCTGGGCTTGGAGCACCTTGTTACAGGGTGAAGCTCACCTCATTAAGGGGTGGAAGCAGCTGGGATGGAGGTGGAGAAGGAAGGGAGAAGCCTCTCAGAATTGGAGGAGAGCCAAGCAGAGTTATGAGCTGCAGTGAGAAGCCACCAGATGGGGACCTGGTCGGGCTCTTCTGAGCCCCGCATTCTTCACCTAAGGAAATAGATGTGAGCCCAGAGATGCAAAGACAGGCCAGGCCTGTCTTGGAGGAGAGGACAGAGGTAGCATCCTTAAAGCGGAAAGAGCAAGTCCCTTTAAAAATGCCAAGCCTTCCTCGGACCCCCAGTGACATAGTGCATGGCAGACAGAGAGTCCAGCTTTGTGCCACTTGGGACTGTGTGACCCTGAATTAGTGGCTGCACCTCTCTGAGCCTCAGCTTCCCCACCTACAGATGGAAATGATAACCTCATAGTATTTACCCCATAGAGTTGTGAGGGCTAAATGAGTCAACCTGCCCGTGTTAACATCCAGGGAGGTGAATTGGGTGGGTTCATTGAAATGTTGAACATTGGACACACCCTTGACCTAATAGTTCCCCTGCCAGGAAACCATGCCTCCAAAATGCGCACAACTGTCTGTACACAAGGATGTTCAGTGTGCTGTTATTTATAATACCAAAAAGGCAAGAAACAACCTGAATGCTCATGAACAGAACTGTCATATACACAGAGGCCCATTCATTCTGGACAGTCCCCTGCAGGTGACGAAGAGAATCAGGAATATCACTATGAAGCAATATGGAAAGAGGCCCAAGGCAAGATATGACATGTGAAAAAAGCAAAGGGCATAGAACAAAGGTGGTGTGAACCCACTGGCATAAAAAGCAATAACCAACCACTTAATCCACATAGATGTGTTAAATGCATAGATGTAGTTAAATGCTCAGTTTTGAGGCCTGAAGATACAGCTGCTTGGATTACAGTAATGCACCGCTGTCAATGTCCTGGTTTCGATATGTACCGCGGCTATGCATGATGCCCTCACTAGGGGCTGCTGGGAGAGGTTTCATGGAATGTTATGTGTGATTTTTACAATTTCCTGGGATTGCATAATTACTTCAAATCAAAAGTTTAAGAAAAAAGCCTGGCGCGGTGGCTCACGCCTGTAATCCCAACATTTTGGGAGACCGAAGTGGGAGGATTACCTGAGATCAGGAGTTCAAGACCAACCTGACCAACATTGTGAAACCACATCTCTACTAAAACTACAAAAAAAATAGCCAGGCACGGTGGCGGCCACCTGTAATCCCAGCCACTCGGGAGGCTGAGGCAGGAGAATCCCTTGAACCCGGGAGGCAGAGGTTGCAGTGAGCTGAGATCACACCACTGCACTCCAGCCTGGGCAACACAGTGAGACTCAGTCTCACAAAATAAAAAAAAAAGTTTAAGAAAAAAACAAAACTAGCCAGTTTAGGGTAGTGAAATTATCCTGCATGATACTATAACAACAGATATATGACATTATATAATTGTCAAAATCCGTCAAAGAACACAACAGAAAGAGGATAGATGGACCTTTGCTGCTAATAGAGTATCAGTATTGGTTCATCACAAGATATCAGTAACAGGGAGAGCTGTGGGGACAGCGAGAAGGGCTATGTAGGAATTTTGTACTTTCTGTTCAATTGTTCTGTAAATCTAAAATGCTTTCAGAATTAAAGTCGGCCAAGCACGGTGGGTCACACCTGTAATCCCAGCACTTTGGGAGACTGAGGCAGGATGATCGCTTGAGGCCAGGAATTTGAGACCAACCTGAGCAACATAGTAAAACCCTGTTTCTACAAATAAATAAATAAAAATTAGCTGGGATGGTTGTGCACACCTGTAATCCCAGCTACTCAGGAGGCTGAGGTAGGAGAATCGCTTGAAACTGGGAGGCAGAGGTCGCAGTAAGCCAAAATCACGTCACTGCACTCCACCCTGGGTGACACAGAGAGACACCATCTCAAAAAAAAAAAAAAAAATTATAGCCTATTAAAAAAAAAAAAAAGCCTGAAGGAGGACAGGCACAGTGGCTCACACCTATAATCCCAGCACTTTGGGAGGCTGAGGCAGGCGGATCACGAGGTCAGGAGCTCGAGACCATCCTGGCTAACACAGTGAAACCTCATCTCTACTAAAAATACAAGAATATCATCTGGGCGTGGTGGTGGGCGCCTGTAGTCCCAGCTACTTGGGAGGCTGAGGCAGTAGAATGGCATGAACCCGGGAGGCGGAGCTTGCAGTGAGCCGAGATGGTGCCACTGCATTCCAGCCTGGGCAACAGAGCAAGACTCCGTCTCCAAAAAAAAAAAAAAAAAAAAAAAAAAAAAAAAGCCTGAAGGAAGGGTATACCCCAAACTGTTCACAGTGGTCACCTTTGATAGCAATGGGATTTGGCACTGGGGTGTGAGGAAAGACCTTTTTTTTTTTTTTTTAATTTCTATTCTTCTGGACTATTTCCATTTTTTATAGACAGACAACATTGACGCATTCCTCATACAATTGCTTTAAAATAAGACTGGTAAAACACTTCCCAAAGCTCTTGAATATATGGTCATTGTGTTATGTTAACAGTCCCTCTGTTACTATCACTGACCATCTACACTCAGGTCTTATCACAGCTTGAAGAGCATCCAGCCACCTCCTCCTACCCCTGGATGGACCGTCCTTGCTACTGGTGTCGGGGTATCCCAGTTCTGTGTGGGACTGGGCCCTTGTCATTATTGATATTGTCTCTCCTCCCCATGAGCACCTCCTGGCTCCCCGAGTTACAGCCCCATCCATTCCAGGACTGATAACTTTATGATGGTAGCAGGCGGGGAGTGAGGTGCCAGCTAGATAGCAGCCTCCCTTCATAACCCCATCATGGGGCCCCTCGCTGGGTTATATATGGTTCTGACTGCGTCGTATATTAAGCAATGGGTCAGCAGCAAGTAGACTGGCAAATTTAGTGAGAGACAAATAAATTGAATAACCCATCGGCCTTCAGAGAAAAAGGAAACCAAGCAAAGCCCCCATCAAGACAAGCATTGCTCATCCTTGTCACTATTTCGAGTTCCGAACATTACTGTCATTTCTGTCGAGTGGTGAGGGACAGGAGGCAGGCTGACCAATAGTCTGATTCTCCGGGAGATGCACATCAACTCTTACAGCTACAGGACCACAGGGATCGGAGAAGGTTAAAGACCAGCCCAGGCTGGTGGCTCACTCCTGTAATCCCAGCGCTTTGGGAGGCTGAGGTGGGTGGATCATGAGGTCAGGAGTTCAAGACCAGACTGGCCAAGAGATGGTGAAACCCCATCTCTACTAAAAATACAAAAATTAGCTGGGTGTGGTGGCGGGTACCTGTAATCCCAGCTACTCGGGAGGCTGAGGCAGAGAATTTCTTGAACCCAGGAGGCGGAGGTTGCTGTAAGCCAAGATCGTACCACTGCGCTCCAGCCTGGGTGACAGAGCAAGACTCTGTCTCAAAAACAACAACAACAACAAAAAAAAAAAAAAAAACAGCCCAGGTCAGCCTCTTCTAAAAGTTGCTGGGGAAAACTCTCCTGGGCCCTGGACCGATTTTTTGTTAATAACAATAATGCCAATGATAGCAATGACACAGCTTTAAATACTCAAGTTCAATAATGTCAGCCTCACAAGAACCCTAGGAAGCAGGCACTCTGATTATCCCCACTTTACAGATGAGGACATTGAGTCTCACAGGTCAAAGGAGTCACCTGGACCATGCAGGAGAAACAGGGTTGAACATTGGTCAGCCTGGTTCCAGAGCCCATGCCTTTAGCCCCGAGTCTGAGCTCTCCTCGATTCTGCTTAGACGGACAACCTTCCAAATTGATGACTGGATGGAGATTAGATGGAGCTGAGGAGGTGCTCTCAGGAGAGAGGGTGGAGATCCTAGCACCCAGAATGTACCCACCAGCTTGGCCAGCTGGGTGGCCTTGTAGTGGAGAAGAGCAAGAACTTTGGAGGCAGACAGGTACTGAGTTCTGACCTTGGCCCCATCACATGCTGCTGTTTGACTTTGACAAAGATTGCAAGATTCTAAGACTCAGCATCTTGGACCACAAAAATGGTGACTCCTTCCCTACCTCTCAGGGTTGCTGTGAGAATTAAAAGTGAGAATTTATGCAAAGTGATCCCCAGCCTGGGGCTGAGGTGGAGAACAGGGAAAACTTGGAGAGGATTTTAACAGAGGTCATTCCTGGGAAGAGGATTGTGTCTGATTTTAATCTCATACAAAAAAGAGGCCCCAAGACAGAGAAATCGTATCTTGCTGCGAAGAGGACATAAAGTTCATCCTTGATTTACTCTTCTGTAGGAAGAATGTATTTTGGGGGTCTCAGAGAATGGTCGGGGGCACTGGTAATAAAACAGAGAGCAAAAGTCTCAGGAGCCATTCCATCTCCACTTCAGGAGGGAGCCGGGATGCATTGGCTATGGAAACTTTGCGACATTATTATTTTTAAAACCTAACTCTTACTTATAGGCCTGGCACTGTACCCCAAAGCCCTTGGCAAACAGCATCTCAGTTCATCTGCAAAACAGACCTGTGAGGCTCAGAAAACTGAGCCTCAGTTTTCTGAGCCTCACAAAGCTTAAGTTACTTGCTCAAGGCCACTATGGCAAGATATGGCCACACCAATAGCTCCCATCCTATAAGCCCTAGAATCTCACTGCTCCTTCATCTAGGGGTGGAATTTGGCTTCGCTCATCCTTGAAATTGTGACATGATTTTTACCAACAGATCATGGCAGAAGTGTTGCAGCTCAGAAAAGGTGATATACCTTCCATCTTGCTTCCTGGAAACTTGCACTTGGAGTCCTGAAGGCACCATGCCATAAGGAAGCCCAACTAGCCCACAGGGAGAGACGTGAGACCACATGAAGCCTGGGAAATGGGCTACTCCAGCCTTCCTATGCTTCATCAGCCACCAGTCGACTGCAGTCACATGAGAGACCCCAAGCCAAAACCTCCCAGTTGAGCCCTTCCAAAGTGCAGATACACAGAAGCCTTGGGAAATAATAAAGTGACTGTTTAAGCCATGGGCTTTGGGGCTGATTCCTTCAGCAGCAGTGTAACAGAACAGCCACAAAGCCAGCCAGTGCTGGAATTCTTACTTCAGTCTGAGTCCAGATCTGTGCCACTCTAGACTGTGCTCTAACCACTGCCCTACACTACCCTTGGCCTCTCGGGCCTTCTGCTAAGCTGTGTAAAGAGCACTGAGCTGAGAGTCTAGAATTGGATTCTGGTTCTGAACTTGCTGTTCTCTAGCACAGAAGTTTCATTTCATGCCTTTAGGTGAGGAGCCACACCTCTGAGAGGTGCAAGTTCTTCACTCACCAAATGGGTTTAACAATCCTCACCAAGCCCATCTCAGAGGCAGGCTTTAATGCCAACAGAAAGAAATGACAACCAAAATGCTTTGCAAAGAAAAGAGAGTTACTGCTTACTGAATGCCTCGTATGTGCCAAATACTAAACATTTATTATCTGACTGTACAATGATTGTAGAAGGTAGGTGGAGTTATTATCAGACAAGAAAACTGAGGCCCAACGAGATGAAAAGTCACTGACACAGGGTGAATCACACTGCCAGGAGATCAGGGAGCCTGGACTCAAATGCTTCTCTGTCCAATTCTGGGAAGCCAGCTCTCCCCTCCTCCCTACTCTCTCTTTACCAAGTTTAGCTCCAGAGAGCATCCATTGCCTGCCATTCGAAATACACAAGCACCAGCTAATGGTTCCACAGGCCACTTTTTGTCAAAGGAGAGAAGCGTGAGCTTGGATGAATTGTTGTCTAATGGACCTGGAGTGATGGCTTGAACCATGAGCCTTGGTGAACAGCAAATCAACCACGATGTCAAATCACCTGGTGTTTTCTGCCTGCCATGTGGTGCCAGCCCTCAGAGCCCCCTCCCGCTGCCTTCCCCAGGAACCCATCAGTGATGGCAAGCCAGAGAGACAGAAAGGAAGTGTGGATACTATGTAGGCAGAGGGAGGGATGCAGTCTCATTGCCACCACAAGAGCAGGCTTCTAAGATCCAAAGGCCAGCTGTGCCCAGCCTCTCAAGACAAATCTGTAATAAACTGACTAAGCCCAGGAGCCACCTGTCCTGTGATGGGAGGTGTCCTAGAGTCAGGGCAAGAGGGGATGCCCACAGAAGCAGAGTGGTTGTCGTTCAGTGCCCTTGTCTGTCTGTCCTCCTGCATGGCCCCTCACCTTCACCTGCCAATGTGATTAAGTGCACAACCCCTTCACATCCCTCATCGCACCTCCATTCCAGGGCAACCTCTCCCTCCTTTGAGAGTTGCCAAGAAGACACATGGCTCAGTAAATACTTATTGAGCACATACTATGTACCAGGCCCTGTGCTAGGCCCTGGGGATGCAACGATGAGCAGAATCAGACAAGACCTCTGTACTCACAGAGCTACAGCCCAGCATGGGAGACAGACATTAATCCAATAATCAATCGTCCCACATGAAAAATAAAGGTAGCCAGGGAATGCCTGGAGCATACAGAACAGGAAAACCAGACCTTGCTCAGGGCCAGGGAAGGCTTGTGGGGGCAGTGACTTTCAAATCAAGAGCTGAGGGGTTGACAAAGGGAAGTAGGGAGAGCGGGAGAGGACAAGACTGCCATACCGCAGCTCTTGCAGGGAATAGCAAGAGAGTCAAACTGGAAACATCCTCTGCAGCTGAGCCACAGCATCATGGGTGCAAACTGAGGCTGGAGAGGTGGGCAGGGACCAGACCAGCTGGAATTGCCCTCATACAGGGTCATCGGTAGCTCTACTGAAGTAATCCGACCAAACGTGTGAACTTGGGAGTTCCTGCCGGCTGCGGCATGAGAACAGATCGGGGTAGAAAGGATGGGGAAGAAGGGAAGCCAGGAGACTAGCTGGGAAGCCATTCCAGGCTTCCAGGACAGAGATTATGTCCAATTGGGTGACGTGATCATAAGACGAGCATCCCTGGAGAGAGCTCTAGGGCTCCCAGCTGAGGCTCCAAGAATAAATCCACAGCGATCTTGCCCTGGTCCAACCTGAGAGTCCCCAAACAGGGACCATTTGTCCTTTGACCATCCTTTTTGTATGCTGCAGTGGAAGGAAGAGGCCTTGGAGCCAGACAGACCTGAGTTCCAGTCCAAGCTCGGGTGCAGCCTCATTGTGTGCCCTGGGCAAGCGGTTTCTCCTGGAGGAGCTTCAGTTTCCTCATCTGCAGAATGCAGATAAGTTTATCTAGAGGAGCGAATGGGATGCCATGTGCTAAATCGCAACGTGGGGCTGACATGGGAAGGGTGCCTTAACATGGGGCTGCCCAGTTCCATCCCCACTGAGAGCTGGGCACGGGGAGGGCACGCTCAGGACCTGTACATGAGGAGTGAGGGAAAGGGGAGGCCATACTTGACCTCCAGACACCAGAGGAGCTGAGAGATGAGCATCTCCTTGCCCATCACAGCCATGGGCCCTTCGCCGAGCCCTCCTCAGCAGGCAAGCCCACCACACCTTCTGCGCAGCATGGACATCCTAGGTGAACCAGACAATTAGGGGTCTCTGGGTGATGCCCACGGTCTTCCATCATATCCGATCTCACAGTCCTGACAGTGCCCCATCTGCCAAGGCTGTCAGGCAACATCTAATGCAAGTTCAGGAGCCTTCTCGCTGCCTAGACCTTGCCAGACAGAGCAGGGCCACCCCGACATCCAGGCTGAGCAAAGTACAGCTGCCCTGGACAACCAAGAAGTTTATATGGTGTCCACCTGAGCCCACCTGGCTTGTGCCAAAAGCTACCTTCCACACACAGGAGAATTGCTTAGATTTCATGAGTGCTCTCTCACACACACACACAAAAGAAAACCTCAACCATGCTGACGTAACTAAGAAGGGTCCTGGTCCCTGTGCAAAGCCTGAGAGCCTTAGGTTCAAGCAGCTTTGTGGTCCATCACTTCCCGGCTGTGTGCCCTTGGGCACGTCACACCACCTCTCTGAGCCACAACTGCACCACAAAGACTCACCTTAAGGCATTATCTTGAATATTTCCTCAGGTCCGGTGATCTAGCAAGTAACTCAGCACAGAGACTGCTTGGGAATCATTGCTCCCCTATTCCGTGGAAGCTTGGAGATCTTTGTGGCAGCCTTAGCTTGCCTCTGAGCAACCTGGGCAGGCATGGGGACAGAGGAATGGTGTGGGCTGGGTTTTGTGTGAAAAGGGCCACTCTGGTGGCCGGGTGAAGAGACTGTATAAGGTTAAAAATCAAAATAAAGGTGAAACAAAACCCAAAATGGGATTTGTAGCTGCAGAGAAAGTGGATTTACCACGGTGAGTTTCTGGGCATGGTTGTAGCTACATGCCAGTGTTGGCGTCTTTTTGTTTTTCTTTTTCTTTTTTCAAACTCACGAATACAGAAGATTCCCTCTGTGGTTTAGTCTCTATAAAATATGTGTGTGTGTGTGTGTGTGTGTGTGTGTGTGTGTTCACTGGGTCAAGAGGTAAAATGTTTCTTACCGTAAGTTGAGGTCAAAATAGTGTAAACCCCAACAAGTTCAGAGTAATTGGCTAGAAGTTTAAGAGAGGACTGGGAACACAGACCCAGAGGACTGGTTTATGTCTACCATGGGATCTGCAGGACAAACAAAACAGACACATTTCCAGAACCACAAAGCCCTGAACTAATGGCTTCCTATGAACATCGTTGCGTTTCATCACTCCTCACCCTATAGAGAAGGTATCATAGCTGTCCCCATTTTATAGATGAGAAAACTGAGGCTTAGATACGGGAAGTGACCTGTTCAAGATTACACATACATTAAAAGGCAGAGCTGAAACTTGGCTGGAGGTGGCTGACTACAAAGTCTAGTCTTCTTGGCATACACATACATACTTCACCCATCACAGAACCGCTCTGCCTCTGGGCTCTCCTTTGCAAAATGGGCCTAATTTTACCTGTTGTGCAAGCCAGTTTGGGGCATACATTCTACTAGAATTTTCTGAGCAGTTACTATGACCCAGCTCTCAGGAAGAATAAAAGAAAAAAAAAACTGGTCCATGGGTAAACAAAATGTGGTATATCCATATGATGGAATATAATTCAGCCATAATAAAAAGGACTAAAATACTGATCCATGCTACAAAATAGACGACTCTTGCAAACATAACACCACATGAAAGCAGCTAGTCACGGCCAGGCGTGGTGGCTCACACCTGTAATCCCAGCACTTTGGGAGGCCGAGGCAGGCAGATCACGAGGTCAGGAGATCAAGACCATCCTGGCTAATACAGTGAAACCCCGTCTCTACTAAAAATACAAAAAAAAAATAGCCGGGTGTGGTGGCACACGCCTGTAGTCCCAGCTACTCGGGAGGCTGAGGCAGGAGAATGGCATGAGCCTGGGACACAGAGCTTGCAGTGAGCAGAGATCGCGCCACTGCACTCCAGCCTGGGCGACAGAGCAAGACTCCGTCTCAAAAAAAAAAAAGAAAAAAGAAAGCAGCCAGTCATAAAAGACAACAAAGATATGCACATGCACATATTGCATGATTGCATTCATGTCAAACATCCACAACAAGGAAATCTACAGACAGAAAGTAGATTCATGGTTGTTTATGGCTGCGGGAAAGCATTGCTTAGGGATGGGGGTTTAGAGGGCAATAGCTGAAGGCTATAGGGGTTTTTTTTGTTTGTTTTTTTTTTTTTTTGAGACAGTCTTGCTCTGTCGCCCAGGCTGGAGTGCAGTGGCGCAATCTCAGCTCACCACAAGCTCTGCCTCCCGGGTTCATGCCATTCTCCTGCCTCAGCCTCCTGAGTAGCTGGGACTACAGGCGTCTGCCACCATGCCCGGCTAATTTTTTGTATTTTTTTTTTTAGTAGAGATGAGGTTTCACTGTGTTAGCCAGGATGGTCTCGATCTCCTGACCTTGTGATCCGCCCGCCTCAGCCTCCCAAAGCGCTGGGATTACAGGCGTGAGCCACCGTGCCTGGCCCAGCTATAGGATTTCTTTTCAAGATGTGACAGAAGAGCTGGAGATCGAGTTAATTGCCAATAATTTTATCAATCATGCCTGCATAGAGAAACCTCCATGGAAACCCCTAAAGGATGGGGTTCAGAGAGCTTCCAACACATCAAAGTGCTGGGAGGCTGTCGGCTGTCATGCCTAGAGAGGACAGGAGTCTCTGCCCTCTCCCCATCCCTTGCCCTGTTCCTGAGTTGTATCCTTTATAATAGAGCAGTGGTTGTAAGTAAAGTGTGTTCTTGAATCCTGTGAGTCATTCTAGTGAATTATTAGACAAGAGAAGGGGGTCATGAGAACTCACTATATAAAAGCCACTTGGCTAGAAGTATGGGAGGTCGGGTACTTGCAGCTGGCATCTGAAGTGGAGACAGTCTTGTGGGATTGAATCCTTAACCTGCAGGGTCTGTGTTAACTCTGCTAACTCAGGGTAGTCTCAGAATTGAGGTGAATTGTAGGCCTGCCATAGGCAGGAACACAGGGTACTTGGGAGGTGGGAGGTAGGAGGTGTGGTCCCAGAGGCTGGTCTCAGGGCTCAGAGCTCAGGCAGACCTAAGTCCAAATCCCATCTCTAGCTTTAGCTGTATGTCCTGAGGAATATGCATGAAACTCTCTGCTGCACATCAGTTTCTTCCCTATAAAATGGGCATCGTAACAGTCCTCACCCCTCCCAGGCTGTTCTAAGGAGGTGGTGACATCATCGGGTCTACAAACACTCAGCACAATGGCCCCAGGAAAATGAGAATGGCCCAAACCCCACTCTGGAAGGTACTGGCTGTGTGATACCAGATCAGTGGCATACCTTCTCTGAGCCTCTGTTTGCTTGTCTATAAAATGAGACGGATGAAAATGAACCCTTATGAAACACCCCGCCAGGAGCCAAATCCTGTGCACCACAGTTTTTGCCATTGACTCCTTCAGTTCTCACGAGAAGCCTACAAAGTGGGTACCATCATTAGCCCCATTTTACAGAGGAAGAGACTGAGGCTCAGAGAGGCTGAGCCAGGATTCAAATCCAGCAGGCTGACTCCTGACTCTTGCCCATTAAGTTAGCACATACATCTAATCTAATCAAAGGGCATAATGGAGGTATGAGTGCTTTTGAAACTGCCAAACACCAAGCCAATATTAGTGGTGATTGTCATTGCTATAACAGTTCAAAAACCCTGTGTCCAGTTATAAGGCCCAAATTCTCCCCAAAGGGAACTATTATTGATTTTTAAAAACAGGATTGGGGCTCTTAGAATTAGTTAGGAAGCCAGGCACACTGAGAAGGGAGTATCATTTTAATGAAAAAAAAAACCTGATTAATGAAAATGATTCTTAATATATTTCAAAATGATCTGTTATGACACAAAGCAAAGACATTTATATACGACTTTGAAATTCTTAATAGCTGATTTTAGAGCAACCTATTATGAAATCTTTCAAAGCAGAATCTATAAGTAAGTAAATCATCGGGCAGGCCTCCCAGGCAGACTGACGGCAGCTCTTCTTAAAATAATTTATAACGTGGGGTGGGGGGAGGACTGGCAGAAATTATTGCCATCATCAAGTATTAGTAAAATATTTATAAAAGTGACTTTCTCTTATCATCAGATGCACTGATGTGATGGGTCAGGTCCTTGAGCCCACATCAGGGGTCGGGGACCCCCCACTCTGCCCCAGGAGGAGAAACTCAGGAATAGAATTGAGCTCCTTCACTTCCCTGGTGACAGACTAATAAGCCAGGGGGCTCCCCCTTAGTCTCTGGACAAATATCTCAACTTGTCTCTTGGATAGGACAACCAGGAGGCATATTCCTCAGAGTCTCCCAGGGGTCCCCAGCTGGACTGAGCCTCAGTTTCCCAGGGGTAAGCCACTCCTTCATGCACCTTATACTACCTGCCTTCCCTCTCCTGTGTCATTTTCCCATTTCCCTGCCACAGCCTTCTGGGGTCCTTCCCCAAATATGCAACATGTTCCCACATCTCTGTCTAAGGTTCTGCTTCTGACTCAGGTTGGCCTCAGTGACCAGGACGTTGAGTGAGAGACATTACAGTTCCCTGAACAAAGTAGTGGTGACGCCCAAACAGCCAAGCGCTGAGCATGGCCCACGGCTGATTTTTTTTCCAATCATTTTGTGGGTACAGGTGGTTTTTGGTTAAGTTCTTTAGTGGTGATTGAGCAGATTTTAGTACACCCAACCCCCCTAGCGGTGTACACTGTACCCAATATGTAGTGTTTTATCCCTCACCCCCTCTTAACCTCCCCCACCTGAGTCCCCAAAGTCTATTACATCATTCTTATGCCTTTGCATCCTCATAGCTTAGCTCCCACTTGTAAGTGAGAATGTATGATATTTGGTTTTCCATTCTCAAGTTACTTCACTTAGAATAATGGCCTCCAGCTCCATCCAAGTTGCTGCAAAGGACATTATTTCATCTCATCTTTATGGCTGAGTAGTATTCCATGGTCTGTGTGTATATATATATATCTCACATTTTCTTTATCCACTCATTGGTGGATGGGCACTTAGATTGGTTCCATATCTTTGCCACTGTGAATGTCCATGGATGATTTTTGGAAAAACAAGTGGCATTTGGTATTTTCATATTTGCCCCAGCCCAGCATGTCTATCCTTGGCTTGGATCAACTGTTGAATCCCCATCTTACTTACTCCTGACTCAGTATGACTTCTAGAAATTTGCAAAATCAAAACAGTTCGTTAATGTATGTGGCTCAAATGGATGAGAATCAAAGGAATAGGGCACAGGGCCCGGGAATGTGGGGATGACGGAAAGGATGCACCAGCACCTTCTCGAAGATTCTACTGCCCCCGCCAAGGTAACAGCCCAGAATGTCAGCCAGAATCCATGCACAGTCCCAGGACAGACCTCAATTCACACACATGTTCATTCAATAAGCAACTTCCAGTTCTATGCTCTGGGCCCAAAGGAAGCCACCAGCCACTGATAAGAGCTAGACAAAGTCACAATCATAATACAAGGCACCAAAGGCCCCATGAAGGCAGAAACCCTTGCTCTTCATCCCCACTCTCTCCCCAGAACCTTCTATATTGCCAAAAAAGGGAGCAGCTTTTGAGGTGAGGAGGTGAGGAGCTTTGAATGCCAAGCCAAGGAATTTTATTTGACTTGGAGGCAAGGGAGAGCCTCCAGAGGATTCTAAGCGGAGAATGACAGTATGGGTCTATGTTGTAGAAAGGAACCTGATGGTCATGATGAGAATGGGTAGGAGGAGGAATGCAGGTATCAGCAAGGAGGCTACTGCACCCATCCAAGCACACACACACACACACACACACAAACGTAAACACCGCATATAAGGTGATAACAGTAAGGATAGAGAAACTAGGACAGAAATGATGTCACAGAGACTATCTCTGGAACATAGTGAATGATTGGATACGGAGAGGGTAAGGACTAGGGGGATGGCAGGAACCACTTGGAACACCAGGTCAAAATAGGGAAAATCGCAAGCAGACACTTAAGGATGGGGACAAGGATACAAGATCAGTTTCAGGGCATGTGGCAGGGAACATCTCCAGGATGTCTAACTAGAAACACAGCACCTTGGCTGGGCGCAGTGGCTCATGCCTGTAATCCCACCACTTTGGGAGGTCAAGGCAGGAAGACTGCTTGAGCCTAGGAGTTTGAGACCAGCCTGGGCAAAAAGTGAGACCCCTATCTACAAAAAAATAAAAAAATATATATTAACCAGGCATGGGGGTGCACACCTGTAGTCCCAGCTACTCAGGAGGCTGAGGCGGGAGGATTGCTTGAGCCAAGGAGGTGGAAGCTGCAGTGAGCTATGATCGCACCACTACTGCCCTGAACAACAATGCAAGACCCTATCTCAAACAATGAAAATTTAAAAAAGAAAAAGAAAAAAACACAGCACCTTTACTGCAGACACCCAACCTTCCCTTGCATATTCTAGAGCTGCTCTACTGTACTGCCAGTACAGTAGCCACTGGCTACCTACGACTACTTAAATTTAAATTAAGTAGAATTAAATACAATTAAAAATTCAATTCCTCAGTCGCACTACTATATATAAGTGTTCAGTAGCGGCCTGTGGTTAGTGGTTACTGCACTGAACTGCAGTAATCTCCATCATGGCAGAAAGTTCTTGTGGACAGAGCTAGTCTAGAAGGTTTGCTTGAAACGCCAGCCCTGTGTCCTCCTCACGACGCCTAGTTTCAGCAGCCTCCCCAAGAGAAGTCCCAGAGACATAGAAGGTGACAGATTGACCCTGTTCCCACCTCTCCGAGAGAAGGGCCTTGTCAGGCACCTGCCAAAGGAGACAGCTGCCCTCCCAGGTGAGCCCGGCAGGAAGGACGTACCTTTGCAGGCCCCCGCCGCGCCCAGGTGGTAGATGGCTGCCAGGACCCGCCAAACGGCCCGCTGCTCGCTCTCTGAGATGCCCAGCATCTCCATGGCACCCTGGAGCTGGGCAAAGGCAGCTGCCGCCTTCTGTTTATCTTCAGGCTGCGGGCAAAGGGAGAGAGGAAGAAAACAAGGCCATCGCGATGGAGAAAACACAAGCTCACAACTCGAAGCTGAGCTCCGTCTCGGAGGAATGCGGGGGTCATTTTATTGCCCCAGTAAATTACCCACAATTAAGCTGAGGAGTACTGACAGACAAACTCAGGCGACTGGGAAAGTTATCCAAATCATTTTTCTCTGACTTTGAAATGCAGTGTGGCTTTTATTCCTTCATGTGTGCACGCATTACAGATTTATGGAAGCTCTGCTCTATGCGGGGCTCTGGTCTGGGGATGCAAAGATGAGCAAAGCCCAGACCTTGACTTTGAGGCCCTCTCAAGGTAGAATTGGAAAGAGACATAAAAGCTACTAAGTGTGAAAAGGGCCAAGTGGTAGGTAGGCTATGGGTACAGGTTGATACATAGGCTATATAGGGTCTATAGGTAGGGCCTAGAGGTAGGCTCTGTAGGGTAAGTTGTGCTATAGGTCTATGCAGAGAATCATGGGACATCAGAGGGAGAAGGGGTAATTAATCCCACCCAAGACAGCCAAAGGGAATAGCATAGAGCAGATCAAATTGTGATAGCAGTTTGAAAGACAGATAGGCAGAGTTGGCCAATTTAATATAATAAAAGTCCCAACAGGCAAAGGGAACCACATGAGCAAAGGGGATTTGGGGAGACAATAGGTGGTCGACGGAAGCAGTTATTTTTGTTTTGTTTATTTTTGAGACAGAGTCTCGCTCTGTTGCCCAGGCTGGAGCACAATGGTACAATCTCAGCTCACTGCAACCTCCGCCCCCCCGGGCTCCAGCGATTCTCTCACCTCAGCCTCCTGAGTAGCTGGGCTTACAGGCACCCGCCACCACACCCAGCTAATTTTCATATTTTTAGTAGAGAAGGGTTTCACCACGTTAGCCAGGCTGGTCTTGAACTTCTGACCTCAAGTGATCTGCCCACCTCGGCCTCCCAAAGTGCTGGGATTACAGGCGTGAGCCACCGTGCCGTCTGGAAGCAGTTATTTTTGGAGGTGGGTCAGATAGAGATGGGGAGAAGATAAAGCTGGAGAAGCCGGCATGGGCCACCCTTGAAGGCCTCAACCATGATACTAAAGGGCGTGGGCTTTAAACTCCAGTCATGATTGGTAAATACTGATACGTGCCCCCACTATATTCCTGAGCTCATAACAGACATCATTAATCAATCAAGATCCTACAGCGAGCCAGTGAGTCCAGATTCCTTTCAGGACACTGCTTCTTGTAGCCACCACCAACTGAGCTTTCCCACTAAAGGAAATGGCACTTGTTTTCTGTCTCCTGTGCAGCAATAGAAAACTGCTCATTTTTTTTTTTTTTTTTAAGACAGGGTCTCACTCTACGGCCCAGACTGGAGTGTAGTGGTGTGATTATAGCCCACTGCAGTCTCAAACTCCTGGGCTCAAACGATCCTTCCACCTCAGCTTCCCAAGTGGCTGGGACTACAGGTGCACACTGCCATGCCCAGATGATTTTATTTTATTATTATTATTTTTTTACAGATGGGGTCTCGCTATGTTGCCCAGGCTAGTCGTGAACTCCTGGACCCAAGCGATCCTCCCACCATGGCCTCTGAAAGTGCTGGGATTACAGGCGTGAGCCACTGCACCCAGCCTGCCAAAGATTTTAACAGAAGGAAACAGAAAATGACATGATCAGATGTTTATGGATTGTAGGATTTTTTTTAAGATTTATGATCCCAATTATGTTTGATTGAATATTAAAATTAGTCTGAAGCTACTATGCACACACCATCTGGCCAAGGAGACTCAGCCCAGAAGCCTGCTGGGTGGAAAGGAAGTGAGCTGGGAATGGGAATTCTTTTGTCAATAATCCACCAGCCGATAATGAGAAACTGATTTGCACTTCGCCTGCTTAGAGAAGTTGGGTGATGAACTGTAGGCTGTTAAAGCCAGCAAGTCTTTGAATTTTGCAGCAACCAGTGCCCAGAGAGGGGGTAACACTTGCTCAAGGTCACACAGCATATTAGTATCAGATACAAGACTAGGAGCAGGCTTTTCTGATTCTTGAACTGATTCCCAGTCCAAGATACTTGTCCCCTCCACTCAAGCCACTTCCTCTAACTGGGAAACTTGCAAGAATCATCAACCAATTGGGATGACGTCAAAGCATACAGTGACATTAAGAGATTTGCTTGGGAAACATTTCAGTTAATAGCAAAAGCATGTTCCATTGATCCATCATATTTCTGGGCTGCCACAGGATCACAAAATCCCTAGCAACCAGGAGCTCAACCTAGCAACTGCAGCTGGAGCAAACAGAGGGACGGAAGGCATCTTACCAACATATTCTGTTATTTATGAGATCTCAAAGTAGCAGAAAAAGGGCGTCGAAAGGACAGTGCCCACACATTTATTATGGCTCCCACTGTGACCTATGAGCATTTGACTTTAAATTACAGACGGATTCCACCATCTACCAGGTAGCTTGTGTGAAGAGAAGAATGAGAAAACTTCCACTAAAGCTCATTTGCTCCTTTCTCTTCCTTGTCCCCTTCCAATGTCTTTTTCTGAACAGAAGACATGGATCAATAAATATATATGTTTCTGATTCAAAATGATTAGGATCATGAAAACAATCATAGTTTCTTAAATTTCCAGAGAGCCAGTTGTTCTTCAAACACCTCTGCAGAGTGCCCTGACAAAAGAAACTCTTTGGATCAAAATCATGAAAATAGAAATAAGTCAAGTGAACAGAATAAGTCAACTGACAACCCAAATGTCTATCAGCAGGAGAACGGAGCCACAAAGAGTGGTATACCCAGAGCACAGCGATGGAGCACTACACAGCAATGAAAAAGAACAAGCCACTGAGACACGCAGCCACATATAGGCATCTCACAGACCCAGTGTAGAGTCAAAGAAGCCAGGCACAAAAGCTCGCATCCCGTGTGCTTCTGTTTATGCAAAGTTCAAGAATGGGAGAAACTAACATGGTAAGAGAAGTCGAGACAATGAGTCTGGAGTGAGATGGGTACCTCCGATGGAGACTGCCTGGGAGGGGGCTCAAACGAGCCTTTCATGGAAGGAGGAACGTTCTGTATCTTGATCTGGCGGATAGCTGCTGGTGTGTGTTTAATAATATTAACATTGGCTGGGTGCAGTGGCTCACGCCTGTAATCCCAACACTTTGGGAGGCCGAGACGGACGGATCATGAGGTCAGGAGATCGTGACCATCCTGGCTAACACGGTGAAACCCCGTCTCTACTAAAAATACAAAAAATTAGCCGGGCGAAGTGGCGGGCACCTGTAGTCCCAGCTACTCGGGAGGCTGAGGCAGGAGAATGGCGTGAACCCAGGAGGCGGAGCTTGCAGTGAGCCAAGATTGCACCACCTCACTCCAGCCTGGGTGACAGAGTGAGACTCCATCTCAAAAAAATAAATAAATAATAAACAACAACAACAACATGGCTAGCTGTGGTGGCTCATGCCTGTAATCCCAGCACTTTGGGAGGCTGAGGTGGGAGGAGTTGACTAGCCTGAGCAAGAGTGAGACCCTGTCTCTACAATAAAATTAAAAATCTGCCAGGCATGGTGGCATGAGCCTGTAGTCCCAGCTACTTAGGAAGCTGAGGCGGGACGATTGCTTGAGCCTAGGAAATCAAGGTTGCAGTGAACCACGATCACACCACTGCACTCCAGCCTGGGTGAAAGAGAGAAAGAGAGGCCAGGTGCGGTGGCTCACACCTGTAATCCCAGCATTTTGGGAGGCTGAGGTGGGTGGATCACGAGGTCAGGAGATCGAGACCATCCTGGTTAACCAGTGAAACCCCATCTCTGCCAAAAATACAAAAAATTAGCTTGGCGTGGTGGCGGGTGCCCATAGTCCCAGCTACTCAGGAGGCTGAGGCGGGAGAATGGCGTGAACCCAGGAGGTGGAGTTCGCAGTGAGCCGAGATCGCGCCACAGCACTCCAGCCTGGGTGACAGAGCAAGACTCCGTCTCAAAAAAAAAAAAGGGAGAGAGAAAGAATATGGGAGAGAGAATATAAACATCGAGTTGTACACTTAAAATTAGTATACTTTATACACTTTTATGTTTTATCTCAATTTTTAAAAATCAATGGATAAAATTCAAATCGTAAGATGCCCAGGGTTTGTCTGAGGTAAAGTCTCAAGGTCAATCAAAGTCTTCAGGTAATTTGGTAAAAGAAAATAAAATCCAAAATATTCTCTCTCCATTAAACCAGGCTGGGCTTAGAGTGTCCAGGAGATTCCTACAATCCAGAGAGAGGCCAGGTTTGGATTTGGAGTCAGACAGAGCTGGATGCCCTCTAGACTCTGCACTCCCAACCATGTGACTTTGCAAAAGTCCCTTGCCCCGTGCATGGAGGCTCAGTTTGCACTTCTTCAAAGAGGAAATAAGGCCAGGTGTGGTGGCTCATGCCTGTCATCCTAGTGCTTTGAGAGGCCAGGGTGGAAGGATCGCTTATGTCTAGGAGTTCGAGACCAGCCTGGGCAACGTAGCAAGACCCCTTATATCTATAAAAAATATATAAAAATTATCCAGGCATGGTGATATGTGCTTGTAGCCCCAGCTACTTGGGAGGCTGAGCCAGGAGAATTACTTGAGCCAAGGAGTTCACGGCTGCAGTGAGCTATGATCCCACTGCTGCACTCCATCCTGGATGACAGAACAAGACCCTGTCTCAAACAAAATACATAAATAAAATGGAAATCATATCTTAGCATCCTCCCAGGGCTGCTATGAGGACTAAATGAGTTTATGTGTGTAAAGCACCCAGCACAGAGGCCAGCACACAGTGGTACTCAATAAACGGTGGTTTCCACTTACTACTGCCTCTCTCCCTCCATGCCTTCGCCTAGGCTGTTCCACCTTCCAGGGACACCGTTCCCCATTGCTGCCCAAGTTGATGCCCCATACTCTATAACAAGTTAATTGGGTATGACCCTGCCCTCAAGGGGCTCCCAGTCCACTGAAGGGGACAGGTGTGCAAAGAGATGACACACAGAGCACACACCATGGGCTGGGAGACATTGGGCAGGGGTAAAGGAACTGAATGGAAGGATGTTTCTACAACCAACCTGCCCAAGGATTCCCACCCCTCTGCCTCCCGGAACGGGAGCTAACTTGGGGAGGAAAATGCTGGACACTGATTCAATGCATCTCACGCCTGTAATCCCAGCACTTTGGGAGGCCGAGGCAGACAGATCACGAGGTCGAGATTGAAACCATCCTGGCAAAAATGGTGAAACCCCGTCTCTACTAAAAATAAAAAAATTAGCTGGGCATGGTGGCGCGCGCCTATAGTCTCAGCTCCTAGGGAAGCTAAGGCAGGAGAATGGCTTGAACCCAGGAGGTGCAGGTTGCAGTGAGCCGAGACCGTGCCATTGCACTCCAGCCTGGGCACAGAGCCAGACTCCGTCTCAAAAAAAAGAAACATCACATAGGTGCCCGCACAGGCCAGTGAACCTCATGGAGACTGCAGGGAGGGCAGGACAGGTGTCAGTCCACAGCCAGGAGCTGCCCTACCCGTCGCTCAGCATCTCACCAATCCACTTCTTATCTCAGCATCAAGAGTCCATTTAAGTGGAGAGGAGA
Organism: Gorilla gorilla gorilla; assembly: GCF_029281585.2. Classification (NCBI taxonomy): domain Eukaryota; kingdom Metazoa; phylum Chordata; class Mammalia; order Primates; family Hominidae; genus Gorilla; species Gorilla gorilla. Next base: position 23,810,833 of record NC_086018.1, on the reverse strand, counting down.
GAAAGTGTCCACTGAGCACGTATTCTGTTTACTGGGTGCTTTTTCCCCATGAGGCAGGCATGGGTCTCTCCAACCGACAGAGGAGGCAATGGAGGCTCAGAGAGGTGAAGTTACTTGCCCAAGGCCACCCATTTGGGGAAGGGCACGGTCAGTAAGTGTCACTGAGCCCCCAATCCTTCGTGTCATCCAAGGGTGTTGCTTTACCCATCCCACAGGTGAAAAACTGAGGCTGGGAGAAGTGACCCAAGAGTGAACGTGGACCAGACCTCAGAGCACATTGTCTTCAGCCACAATCTGAATCGTGATCTGAGATGACAGTGGGAACAACGAAAGTACCAAATTTAAAGTCAGGCCAACCTGGATCCCAGTCCTGACTCCACCACTTAAAAGCTGTGTGCCTTTGGGCAAGTAGCTTCACCTCTCTGAGCCTGGCTACTTCTCCTGAAAAACAGGTATGATCATAATTCCTTATTTAAAGAACCATTGGGAGAATTAAGTAAAAGCAAGCTCCTGGCAGAGCCCCTGGCACGAGTGAGTGATCCCTCATCCTTCCATTTGGGCACCATTCCCTAACAGTTGACAACTGGGTCATAAAAAATAAATGTGCCTCGGGCCAAGGCCTGGAATGTGACAGCCAGAAGCAAACTGCTGGGTGGCAAGGATTATTATTATTATTATTATTATTATTATTATTACCACTGCTGCTGGGCACATTTAAAAAAAAATTAGGCTAGGTTGCAAAAAAGAAATTATAGAGAAGACGAAAATAATATGAAAGCTTTGTGATTTCAGATGTATCCTGGTGCTTGGCAGATCTCAAGTAAGTTCCATTTACAAGCTGCAATGTGGCAGGCAGCAAGGGCGCAGTGTGAGGACTAAGAGGAGAAACTGGCAGTCACCGGGTACACACAGCCTCTGAGGACCCGGCCAGTGCCACACTGGGGATCTCCACACTTTTACCCTGGGGTCCTTGCTTTGGCTGGCCATTCATGTTTACCTTTGCATCAGGTGCTCAGTGTAGCCAGAACACTGGCCTCCCTGCACCTGTCTAATTCATTCTCAGTCCAGCTCCAGCTCATGGTCGCCTCCACCAGGCAGCCCTCCCTGATATGCCTCTCCTCCTCCCAGCTTGGCCTCAGCCTACATACACCTCCACTCAGGCACATATCTCTCCAGCTTGGAATGATCTGTTGATGTAGACATGGCAGCCCATCACCACCTCCCAAAAGTGAGTCACTTGATGGGTGAGACCCAGTTGAGTTATTTCTGTGTGCCAATACCTGGCATTTAATAAGATCAATAAATATCCATTGACAATGAGCTTCTAGCGACCATCTCCAAATAAGAGCCATTGATGGTGGGGTTGAGTGTGTTCACCCACTGAGCTGGGTCCACAGTACTACTCAGCCCAGATTTGAGGACCCCAGGCTGCCCACAATGACTGAGGGATGGGACCCCCCAGGCTTTCTAATCCCCTTCTCTGGGTCCTCAGAGATTCCCAGCAACTGCCCCAGCTCCCAGCACCAAAGGAGTGGGTCCAAAGGCAGACATGAGATCCCCAAAGACCTAGTGAAATGATACCGGGGAGAAAATAAAGTTTAATTAACCGATCTCTGCTGACCACAGTAGCAAATGATTTGAAAATTGAAAAGATGTGATTTTAGTTAAGTGGTGGTGAGTTGGGCATGCTCGTTCATTTATTCACTCAACATTCTTTATTGAGCACTTGCTGTATGCCTGGCTGAGTGCTAGGCCTTGTCTATTAGGGAGTGATCAAGACAAGTAAGACTCCCACCCTAGTGGAACTTAGCGCCGAGGGGAGACAAATCATAAACAAACAGTGTGATCAGAGATGGGAGACTGTTACCAAGGAGACAACAGGAAAGACGATAACTGGAGACATCTCCTTAGACGGAGGTTTGGGAGTCTGAGATGGTAATACAAGCCAGACGCCCACCTTATCACTAAGAACCACAAAAAGGTTTAAAACCATGTAAATGTATGTAACTAACCTGCACGTTGTGCACATGTACCCTAAAACTTAAGTGTAATTAAAAAATAAAAATAAATAAAACCATGTAAATGGACATTAGGGAAACAGCAGTTCAGTGAACCACGTCCCCTCCATGAATGTCTGGTCATTAAAAATAATATTTGTGAAAGTTTGTTTTTTGTTTTTTTGAGACGGAGTCTCACGCTGTCGCCCAGGCTGGAGTGCAGTGGCGCAATCTCGGCTCACTGCAACCTCCGCCTCCTGGATTCAGGCGATTCTCCTGCCTCAGCCTCCTGAGTAGCTGAGATTACAGGCACCCGCCACCACGCCCGGCTAATTTTTATATTTTTAGTAGAGACAGGGTTTCACTATAATGGTCTGGCTTGTCTCAAACTCCTGACCTCAGGTGATCCGCCTGCCTTGGCCTCCCAAAGTGCTGGGATTACAGGCATGAGCCACCATGCCCGGCCAGAAAGTTTTAATGATATACAGTTTGTTATGAATTATGTAAAATATTTGCAGGAAAAATACTGGAAGAACACCTGCAGGTATAGGACCAGTGGGTTTCTCAGGGTGGTGAGGTGACTGGTGCTTGTTTTCTGGTTTGCTCGAGTGTGTGTGTGTATTCTGGTTTTTGGTTTTGCCCTTGTGTTTTTTCTGATTTCTCCATAGGAAGTATGTAGTAATTTCGTGTTTTTTTTTTCTTGAGACAGTCTCGCTCTGTCACTTAGGCTGGGGTGCAGTGGTGTGATCTCAGCTCACTGCAGCCTCTGCCTCCCAGGTCCCAGTGATTCTCCTGCCTCAGCCTCCCAAGTAGATGGGATTACAGGCACGTGCCACCACACCTGGCTAATTTTTGTATTTTTAGTAGAAATGGGGTTTCACCATGTTGGCCAGGCTGGTCTCGAACTCCTGACCTCAGGTGATCCGCCCTCCTCAGCCTCCCAAAGTGCTGGGATTACAGGTGTGAGCCACTGAGCCCAGCCATAATTTAGTTGTTTTTTTTTTAAACAGATGCTTCATTAAAAATATGAATTAGAAGAGAATAGAGATAAATTCAGTAAGAGGGAAAACAAGACGTGCTGCCAAGGAACATGGAATGGGAACTGAGTGGCCAGGTAGCGTGTCTTGCTGTTGGGGAGCAGGCCAAGCCCTCCCAACTTGCCCAATGCTGCCATCCTTGATGATGGAGGAGGAGGAGGAGGAGGAGAAGGAGGAGGAGGAGGAGGAAGAAGGAGAGGGAGGAGAAAGAGAAGAAAAAGAAAGAAGGAAGAAAGAAGAAGAAGAAGGGCTGACATTGGAAGTGTCAGGCACTGCCGAAGTACTTTATTGGCTTTATCTCATTTCATTTGAGGTCAAGGTGGACTCTTGCTTGCTCTCCTAGTTTTCAAAAAGGAAAAAATCGAGGCCCAAGGAGATGAGGTCACTTGCTTAAGGCCACCCAGCTCAACCGCTGGTACTGGGATTCGAACATCACTACGTCAGACTCCACTGTCGCCAGTGAGTTTTCAGTGGAGATGGAACCAGCTGTTACAGATGAAACAGAAGCAGAATTAATCATAGTACGGGGGCTGGCTAGGAGGAGAAGGAAGGAGGAGGGCTCAGCCAGGGATGAAGTTGGGTTGTAGAGTTGCCAAAGAAAATGCAAGCCATCCAGTCAAATCTGAATTTCAGATAAACAATGGATAATTTTTTTCATAAATATGTCCCCCACAATATTTGGTACAGCAAGAATGCTGGCCTCACTGCATCTGACTACTTTCACTCTCACTCCAGGACCGGCTTGTGGTCCACTCCTCCAGGCAGCCTGCCCTGATAGGCTCCCAACCCTTCAGGCTTCCCTGTGCAATATTTGGGACATGCTTATACTAAAACATTATTCAATGTTTATCTGAAATTCACATTTAACTGGGCATCCTGTATGATTTGCCAAGCCTGACAGCCTTGGGGACTTAGCAACTCCCATTATTGGGGGACATACCCTGATCACCAGATTCCCTCAATGAAGCTGTACCTGGCCTACCCGACCCCAGTAACCAGCCCAGGCTTGTATCAAAGACCAATGAATTTTCAGACTTTATTTTTCTTCTGAAAGAACAGAGAAAACATTCTCTTGATACCTGCCAGGTAGCAGAGAGAGAACAAAGAAACACCCTACCAGTTCCTGCAAATCAATTGGTCTAAAAAATGCCCCACAGAAATAAAGAGGGAAAAAAGCAAACCACTTCAAATGCTTCTTTGACACAAATTCATGCTGTGACCAATGGCTTTATGCAGACTGTTAACAAACAGGTCAGGTTGGGGGAAAGCTCAGAGGACCCCAGCTTGGGTCCTTTTCCTTCTCAAAAACAGTAGGAAAATAAACAACTACTCTTCTGCTGATTCATATGGATATTTTGGGCCAAAACTCATTAAACAAATGAGAAAAATCAGTGCTGAGGTAATTTCTCATCTCTTGCCTTCCAGGTGGAGGTCTGGGCTCCTAATGACCCCAGATCACGGGGGAAAGGGTATGAAAAAAGAACACACTGCTGAGTCCCCCAAGTAAAGAAGCTGCCCCCCTAGTATTTGGTTTAGCAAGAATGCCAGCCTCCTTGCATCTGTTCATTTCATTCTCATTCCAGCTTGTTTCATGCATGAGTTTTGAGAATGAAAGAAATTTCATTCTCATTCTCATGGCCAGCTCTTGGTCACCTCTTCCAAGCAGCCTCTCTGATATGCCCCCAACTCTCCAGGCTTGCCCATACAATATTTGGGACATACTTATAAGGTGACAAGTAGATTAGCCCCCGGAGTTCAAAGACGGGGCAGACACATCACCTCACCCAGTGCAGAAACAGACTCTACAACAGTGGTTCTCAAAGCGGGGTCCCTGGACCAGCAGCATCAGCATTGCTGGGAACTTGTGAGAAATGCACATTCTCAGGCCTCACCCAGAGCTACTGAATTAGAAACTCTGCAGATAATACTCAGCAATGTGTAAGACAGAGTGTGTGTGTGTGTGTGTGTGTGTGTGTGTGTGTGTGCGCGCGCACGCGCACACGCGCCCGCACGCACACAGGCTTAGCAATTTTTTTTCTTTTTTCTTTTTGTTTTGAGACAGAGTCTCGCTCTGTCTCCCAGGCTGGAGTGCAGTGGCACAATCTCTGCTCATTGCAACCTCCACCTCCTGGGTTCAAGCAATTCTCCTGCCTCAGCCTCCCAAGTAGCTGGAACTACAGGCGTGTGCCACCACGCTCAGCTAACTTTTAGTATTTTTAGTAGAGATGGGGTTTCACCACGTTGGCCAGGCTGGTCTCAAACTCCTCACCTCAGGTGATCTGCCCACCTCGGCCTCCCAAAGCGCTGGGATTACAGGCGTGAGCCACCGCACCGGCTGAATTTCTTTAATGACCAATGACGTTGAGCATATTTTCATGTGCTTAGTTGCCATCCATTTACGTTTTTTTGTATGTTCCATATTTTGCCCATCTTTTTTGTTGGGTTGAGTTTTGAGAATTACTTTTATATTCTAGATAAAAATCCTTTATCAGATAAGTGATTTGCAAATATTTTCTCCCAGTCGGTGGCTTGCTTCTTCATACTAATAGTGACTTTAAGAGAGCAGATGCTGTTCCTTTTGATAAAGTTAATTTGTTCTCTTATGGACTGGGATTTTGATGTCTCATTTAAGAAATCTTTGCCCAGCTCAGGGTTACAGAGATTTCTCTCACCTTTCTTCTAGAAATTTTGTGGTCTGAAGTTTTGCAATTAGATCTGTGATTCATTTTTTGTTAATTTTAGTATATCATGTGAAATACGGATTTTTTTTTTGCACCAGGATATCCAATTATTCCAGCACTATTTGTTTCCCAGACATGTATATTTGAAAAGAGGCTTTGGAGTGGAAATTATCTACTTCCCTTCATCTGGTGAACTCCTATTCATCCTTCAAAACCCAGGCCAAATGTTCCCTTGGCTAAGAAGTCTTCCCTGGCAAAGTCCAAGTAGCTCTGTCAGCTATCTTGTGGTGCCCGCAGCATTTCATGCAACCTCTGACATATTCTTATCTCACATGATTGCATTAATTTCCAAGTCTGTGTCTCCTGCTAAAGTGAAAATCCATGAATGAGGATCATACTCCTAGCACTCAGCAGGAACATACACCTAACACAACACAGGCTCAGCATAGGTGGTGATGAAGGTATTTGCGAGAGAAGGGTGAAAACAATGGTTAAAATAATCGAATAATAAAATATCAAACCAGTGAACCATTTGCTTTTTTAAGCAATGAAATACCTAACTCTCAGCCCCACTCATAGACTATATTCATCAGGAAACCATCGCTGAGTGCCCCTACCCAAGTTAACCACCACTAGTATTGACAAAGAGCACCCTATTGATTGATTTAGGCCAAGCCCTGTTCTAAGCACGTTATACACATCATGTCATTTCACCCTCACAACAACCCTATGAGGCAGATACTGCCACTATCATTATTGTACTGAAGAAGAGACAGACCTCCCGGGAGGTTAAGGTCCATGCCTGAGGTTCACCTACTTAACAAGTGTCAGAGCTGGGGCTTGAACTAGACTGATTCCAGGGCCCTAATCCTACCTCTACGTATACTATGTCTGGTTTCCTTTATTTGTCTGAGTCTTCTTTACCCAATAAGCCGAGACCCTACAAAGGCAGTCCCGACTCTTCAACATGACCAACCCTTGCCAACTATGAACCCCAGTACCAAAGGAGACAAGTTGCACGGCGACTCATCACCCTCCCATCTAGCCCCAGACACAGACTCACATCCCGCCCGTGAGGGACCTCCTCCTTACCTTGGACCACACGCCCATGCCAAAGGAGCTGCTATCTGCCATCTGGTGCAGGTTCAGCTCCGTCCTGGAAGCACAGAAGGAACCAGGAGTCAGGGGGGCTGTCCATACCAGCCCTGGCAGGGCAGGTGGTCGTCACAGTGTGAGGCTCCACACAACTGACCGGACACCCCAGGGGCTGTCCCTGTCCCTGGCCTTGGCCCCACTAACTCTGCCCTGGGATATCTTCGATCTCCCAAATATTCCTCACGCACAGCCCTCACTTGGCCCTTCCTAAAGGCCAGGAAATCCCAGGAGAAAGGGTTGTAGAGGAAAATCAGGAGAGCAGGGACTAACCCCAGATCTTCTAATCAGCTGAGTGACCTCACTCAAGGATAATATTAAAACAGTCAACATGAACGAGCCCTTGCTGCATGCAAAGTCCTAAGGTGACTCATGACAGCCCCACTCCACGGGTACAAACATTATTCCCATTTTACAGTTGACAAAACAGAGGCACTGAGAGTGGGTACCTGCCCCAAGACTTCACAGCTAGCAAGCATGCAACCAGAAGCTGAGCTGAGGTCTGTTGGCCCCTCCAGCCCAGACTCCACGCTATCCTGCCACGTGCGCCTCTCCCGGCCTCAGTCTGCACTTTATGAAGCAACACAATGTTTACGGCTCCTTCCCGTGTTCAACCTGCAGGTTCCTCGAGAGTGAGACCAGCAGATGGGCCACCCACTTTTGCAGGCTTGAGGAATGCAAGCCAAAGGCGGGGTGGGTACAGCTATGCCCCCTGCCCCTTCGAATCACACTCTCTACTCACAAAAGCATTGTAGAGCCCAGCCTAGGATCCCCAATCCCACGTTGGTTCAAATTGGTTCCTGGAAAGTGGGGATTACTCATCAGTCTCCAGCCAGCTTGTCTAGTTCTGAGGCCTTCAGCGTCCTCTCCCTGGATTCTCTACAGACCCCACACCCCTCTCTGCCTCGTGACTTTGAAGGAGTCTTACCAGCTAGGCTTCAAGTCCAACCCCAGTGCTGCCATGTGGCAGACAAGGTAATTCTCTTCTCTGCAACTCACTTTTTCTTATCTGTAAAATGGGCCCCCTACTCTACTTGCCTCCCAGGATTAAATGAGATATTATACATAAACTCACACTGCCAGGCTGGCATGGAGTAAGTGCTCTGTTTTCCTCACACTCTCTTCCATTCACTGGAAATTAAATCTGACAAATAATTAAGAAGCATCTACCTGGTGCCAAGCCCTGTGCTAGGTACTGGGAAAGCAGAAAGAACAATGACAGGGCCCTGATTCAAAGATCTCCCAGTCCATCTGGTGAGGAAGGGAGACTGCACTGGCAGGTTTTTGAACCAGAAGCACATACCAGGCACCAAAACAGTATAAAGGAGAAACTGAGGAGCAAGAATCAGGCAGTGCTCCTCTAAAAAAGGGATCTGGAGTAGGGTTTTGAAGGATGAATAGGATTTTCCCACATGAGTGCATGGGAGAGAGGACATTTGTGCAAGTGAGAACCCGTTTTTGACCTTTGGAAGCTTCCATGTGGGTGACGGACCAAGTTGGCAGCAGCAGAGGTAGAGAAAGGGAAGTAATTGGGGGATCACCAAGGAGGTTTCAGAATGACAATGACTCCCTGACGGGGCTGAGTTGCTCCAAGCACTTTACTCACTCTCTTAGGGTCCCTGAAACTCATCTGGGCCACCTCTTCCTCTCAGAGGCAGCTTTGGCCCAGCTCCTAAGGATGCAAACTCAATAAGGATGCCACCAGCATGGAGGGCCCCTGGCCTAGGCCTGGCTTGGAATGAACGTCTGGCATCCTCTGCTAGCCACAGTTGAGCCTCATCCTTCCTGGGCCCACCCCAGGGTAAGCCTCCAAATCCCCCTCTCCAGGAGGCAATGCTTCTATCCCCAGAGCCAAGCCCCACCCATGGGGTACAGAAGAGACAGCCCCAGTGTGGAGCTCCAGGGCTGGAACAAGGGTGATGTGTGTGTCTGAGAGATGTTCTGAGAGGTGAGAAAATGGAGGTCCCAAGAGGTGAGGCCACGGGGCTGAAAGCGGGATTCCTATGTTCGGGGCCCACCTGCCTACTCCTTCCCGCATTACACCGTTACTATGCACCGCACGTGGCCCCTGCTGCCTTGACACGCGACCTCATTGAAATGCCTGCGGGGTTGGCACCAGTAGGAACCCACTTTACAGGAGGAGAAACCAAGGCTCAGAAAAGCCCATGTGGGGCAAAGCCCAGATCAAACCCATGTCTCTCTGAATCCAAAGTCATTTCTTTGGATGACCTGGTCAGGGCCTGGTCAGGGCCTGTTGGGGGTATCAAGGCAGATCAAATCCTCCAAAAACAAGAACACACACACAAAAAGCATTCGCTATGTCCGGGCACTATTTTAAGAAGTCTTGTCTACCTGTTCATATTTTAATCCTCACCACAACACTGGGATACAGTCACATCTATTTTTGTAGATAAGGAAAGTCAGGCTCAGAGAGATGAAGTCATTAGCTCAAGGTCACACAGCCAACAAGTGGAGAAGCCAATATACAAATCCACACAGCCTTGTCCTCGAGTTTGTAGTCCCTGTCACTCTGCTATACCACCCCACTCCAAGTTCTTCTACAGATTCTCAAGACCTTCTAGAAGTTTCCCTGCTGCTCAGTTACAATCACTCTAAAAACTGGGAGTTCCCTCTCTACTCTGCCTTCTCTCTGCAGGTTACAGCTGTCACTCCAGCCTTAGCCAGGACACTCCAGACAGGTTGAGGCTGTCCTTCAGATGGGGAGGGAAAGTTGGGGAACAAACAATGGTGAGGTTAGAGCACAGTAACCACAAATTATCACCCCTCATGTGGGAAAACCCACTTTTTCCTCTCCCTGACACTTCACTAGGACCATACCCATCCACCCAACAGAGGAGGAAACCAAGGCTCTGGGAGAGGACGCCACATGAGCCACATGCCTAAGGATGCCCTGTAGATTTGGGGAAGGGCAGAGATGGCTTTTTAGGCCACCTCCTCCAGGAAGCCCTCCAAGATGAGGCTTGCCTGACTACCCAGCTCACTGCTCCACTCAGCTCCAGGTCCATCCTGAGGAACCTCATGTAGGCATACCCTACCATACACCCAAAGCTCCCACAAAAGTTTAGAAACTTCTGGAAGACGTGGGGGTCTGCTGTCCCTCTCCCTCTTCCCACACCGCTGCCAGGGCCAGTACTGACATGCCACTATCACAGCAGACAGCCTTGACTCCCAGCATTTATAAACAGCTGAATGTAAATTCTCTCTTAATCCTATAAGGTCTATGCAAGGTGTTGTTTCCACATTACAAAGGAAGAAACCAAGGCTCAGGGTGGATGACATGCGACCAAAGTCACTCAGCCCATGAGCTGCGTGTACCCAGACAGCTGGAATCGGACGCCATGTTCCTAATCCCTGGGTCCCACGGCCTCTCAGTGCTGGGCAGAAGCTAAGGCTGGGCCCCCAAAGAACATGTGCCCTTTGTCACACTGCCCTCAGCTGTCTCTTCCTGCCCCAAGTGCTCACCTGAGATCCAAGTCCAATCCAGCCAGCATCTGGGAGAAAACCTGGAAGTTACTTTCTCCTTCCGGCTGCCGTGCCACGCGGCTCTTCTCCAAAAGCATTGTCTGCAGGGAGAGAAGGGGGGCACCCAGTCAGTGCTTTGGGTACATCTGCACATGCCTGAAGTCCAGCTACCCAGAAGCCCCATTGGGGTGCCCCAGTCTGATCCACTCTTTTTTTTTTTTTTTGAGACGGAGTCTCGCTCTGTTGCCCAGGCTGGAGTGCGGTGGCATGATCTCGGCTCACTGCAAGCTCCGCCTCCCAGCTTCACCCTATTCTCCTGCCTCAGCCTCCCAAGTAGCTGGGACCACAGGTGCCCACCACCACGCCCGGCTAATTTTTTTGTTTTTTTAGTAGAGACGGGGTTTCACAGCGTTAGCCAGGATAGTCTCAATCTCCTGACCTCATGATCCGCCCGTCTCTGCCTCCCAAAGTGCTGGGATTACAGGCGCGAGCCACCACGCCCAGCTTCTGATCCACTCTTTGAGACAACATCTCAGGTCCAAATTAATTTTGCTGGCAACCTCCACGTCAGAACTTCTCAATCCTTTGTCTCACTAATTCAGAGTCCACCTAGGAAATTAACTAATGCAATAGATTCATTCCAATTAAGGTATCAAAGGTAACAATAATCAAATGAGGCCACCTTCCAACATATTCCCTTTTTAATAGAAGCCTTTAATACCTTAACCCAAATAGTCATTAAGGGTAGGATTTCAGGGCCAGGACAGAAAAGGGACTTATTTGGCATGGAGGGGTTTTCCTTGAGTCTGGATATTATACCAGCTCCATGTTACAAACAACCCTTCTAATAACCTAATCCTATTTTCTGTTCAAACAGGATGTTTGAGGGAGACGGGGAGGAGCATGGGTGATTTTGGAGATAGGAACAAACAGGCCATGTGTTCGTCACACGCGGACTGCTGCAGAAGGCTGGCAAGCGTCTGTTTAATTTCAACTTGCGCTTTTAAGACCCGGCTAATGACAGACTGAATTCTATATTTGCTCATGAATATTTCATCCCCGAGAGTCTGAAGCACAGACGGGCTGGCTTGCTCCAGAAGGGGACGTTCCAGGGCACCTAGCGAGGTGGGGAGCAACTGGCCCCAGCTAGGGGATCCATGACCATTTCATTATTTTATTATTATTATTATTACTATTTTCTTTTTTTTTTTTTTTTTTTTTTGAGATGGAGTTTCACTCTTGCTGCCCAGGCTGGAGTGCAGTGGCACAATCTCGGCTCACTGCAACCTCCGCCTCCTGGGTTCAAGGGATTCTCCTGCCTCAGCCTCCCGAGTAGCTGAGATTACAGGCACCTGCCACCACACTTGGCTAATTTTTGCATCTTAGTAGAGACAGGGTTTTACCATGTTGGTCAGGCTGGTCTCAAACCCCAGACCTCAGGTGATCCACCCACCTTGGCCTCCCAAAGTGCTGGGATTACAGGCCTGAGCCACCGCCATGACCATTTCAGACACATCCTAGAGTCCCAGCTGGAGGCGTGGCCTCTGCTGAGTCCCGGGGTTAGAGACACAGCAGCCCCAAGGGCACCCTTGCACATCCCCCCCAGAGGCCTCACCTGGAGCTGAGCAGCCGTGATGCGGCCTGTAGCGTTGAAGTCCAGCGACATCACCATGGAGAACCGGGTGGCACTGCGGCTGTGGGCCATGGACACAGAGCCGAAGGCCCGGAGGACAGTGAAGGTGGCTCGGATCTTCTCCACTGTTGGGGGCAGCATGGGGCCACATGTCACTGATGGCCCAGGTGCTGCCACTCCCACCCCACACAGGTCCACCTTTTCCACGACCCCTGCTTGGGCCAGTCCCCATCCTGGCCTCAGCCCCCGGTGGGCTTCCTGTGAGCTTCCTGCCACCCACTCCCTGCCCAACCCAACTATAAACCACATACATTTCACTGAGCACCGATTGCTGGGCTGACCCTGTACTACAAGCTCTAGTGTAGGGGAAACAAGACTCAATCTAGAAGGGCCAGGGCTAGGCACAATCTGGGTAACAGAGGCTGCCCTAGGGCTTCCCAGACCTAATGGAGCCTAGGAAGAGGTGAGGATAACATTCTAGGGCCTGCACTCACAGCTTAGAGGCAGGCTTGCAAAATCCTATAATCTCCCCACTACTGTTCATTGCGTACCTACAACACAACAAGCACTGTGCTAAGCACCTGGATACAGCCTGACCTGACTTCCACCCTCAGACACATGCGATTCACAGCACAACTACACTGTGAGAGACTGTGCCTCTTCCCACTGTATCGCTAGCTTTTAGCATGAGCCAGATGTAGAGTAGGTGTTCAGCAAAACACTGGAATAACCCCAGTGGAGAAGCAGTATAGCCCAGCAGTTAAAAGAGATTGAGGATCTGCCCTTTCCTGGTTACCTGATTTGGGGCAAATTAATTAACTAGTTAATTCATTAATAATTAACTAATTAAATCTAGTCCTCATGTGGCTGTCATGAGGACCAAAAGATTTAATAATGTCACATGCTTAGAAAATATTCCAAAAGCGGGAGTGTTATTATAGTTATTATTATTAGAAACACAATATTCCCTGCATCATGTATTCTCAGTGGGGAGGATATTGCCCCTGAGAAAAGCAAAAACTGATTCTTAGAAGTGGTGGTAAAAAAAATTTTACTCTTTTTATGTATAAAGCACAAATACACATAAAGGAGTATATAACTTATCTGTGGTATTAACATTTCATCATAGGGGAAATGATTAAGGAGAATAAATGTCTTAAAAGGCTTTTCAGAGTGTGCAATAATGAAAAAAAAGCTGAGAACACTGCCACAATGGTTAGAGTTCTAGAGCCAGTAGGCCTGGGTTTGAATCTCAGCGCTAGGAGTATTTGCTGTGTGACATCAGGCAAGCTAGTTAACATCTCTGAATCTCAATGCCTTCAATCTATAAAATATAAATAATAATACCTACCTTATAGGGCTGTTTTAGATTAAAAAAAAAAAAAGGTTCAGGTTGGGCACAGTGACTCACACCTATAATCCCAGCACTTTTGAAGGCCAAGGTGGGTGGATCACTTGAGCCCAGGAGTTCTAAACCAGCCTGGACAACATGGTGAAGCCCCATCTCTACAAAAAAATACAAAAAATAAAAATAAAATAGCCAAGGGTGGTGGCGTGGACCTGTAGTCCCAGCTACTCGGGAGGCTGAGGTGGGAGGATCACTTAAGCCTTGGAGGTCAAGGCTGCAGTAAGCTGGGATCACACCACTGCACTCCAGCCTGGGTGAGAGAGTGAGACCCCGTCTCAATAATAATAATAATAATAATAAAGTTAGTATCCTTAGAATAGGGCCTGGTACATTAGGCTTCAGCAAGCATTTACTCTGATCGTTATTAATATTGTAGTTGTTATTATTAATTGGTACTCTTTTTTAAGGCCCAGATCAAATATCACATCCTAACAAAAGCCCTCCTGCCGCCCTCCTCTGCGCTCCCTGAGTTTCTTCCCAAGCCTGCTCTGCCAGCACTTTTTGAAGAACATTCAAGTTTTGAACATAAGTACAGTTCAATTTCCTCTCTGGCTATTAGCTTCTCATGAGTGTAGACTCTGCCCTTGAAGCTTCACTCTTCGAGTCCTCTGTTCAGTTCAGCAAGTTGTGCACTGCCCAAAGACACCACATCCCAGGGGTGCATCATTCACATCACACTCTCCTAGATTTGTGTACGTCTATTAGGACGATTTCCCAGCAGATGGCAGTCAAGTATCCGGTTCTAACAATGTCCATGTATGATGATTGTTCTGCAAACGGCCGTCAATGTCTTGAGGAAGGAGTACCTTATTCTAACTTCAACAAATGCATCCCAATGACCTAGGGATAGCCCTGCCCAGTAGCAAGCATGGGGTCTGCACATATCTGGTGCTCAGTGAATGCTAGCTGAATGAATATAAGAAAGCAGCTCAGCATCCCCTTCCACCTCTCCCCGTGCTGACCCCAACTCTCCATGTCACCTAGAGACCACCATACCTGAGACCCTGCCATCCACACTGCCTGCCATCCCCACCAGGTGTTCCAGGACCTGCTCACAGCAGGTGGTCTTCCCAGCGCCACTCCGGCCCAGGGCCACAATGCTCTGGTCTCTCCGCTGGTTCAGCAGCGCCCAGTATGCCCGCTGTGCCATGGAGCCAATGTGGGCAGGCAGGCCATCCCGGCGGCCCTTGGGCACCTGCAGGAAGATCACAGGTATCAGCCGTCCCATCCAGCCACTGCCTAGGGAGCATTCTAAGACAGCGCCCCGCCCCAGGCCTAGGGTCCAGATCTGTGTCCCTGCCTCCAGATCTGCCTCCAGATCCCTGACTCCCTTCCTACTCGACTAGGAGGAGCCGAGCCTGTATGTCTAGTCCTGCCCCTGGCTCCCTGTGAGTCCTTGGACAACCCATGCCTGTTTTCTGAACCTAGTTCTCCTCTTTAGTTAGTTAGAGGCTTGAATGAGAGCTGCATTCATCCATGAGATTCATCTCACTGGTTACTCAAAGCATCGAATGGTATCTGCCTGAAGCGAGGCAGCTGGATCGATGGCATAATTATCCATTACGATTAGTGATGTCTGCTATGGACACAGGGAATGGCACATGGGGGAGTTAGTGGTATGTGTGCTATATATTTGCCATAACAGATTTAGGTGATAACTAAAACCGTATCTGCTTCATCCATTCATTCATACTTCATTCAGTAAAATAATCCATTGAGTGTGTACTATGCAGCAGGCACTCGGGCACAGCACAACACAAAATGGATAAAGGAAATTCCAGCCAATCGCAAAGAGATACCATTAAATGCCTATTACAATGGCTGAAAAAACATTTAACAGTCACTACCAAGTTTTGGTGAAGATGAGGAGCAACTGGAATTCTCATACAATGCCAATGGGAATGCTGAATGATACAGCCTCTATGGAAAACAGCCTGGCAGTTTCTTCTACAGTGAGATACACACTCATTACCCCTCTCCACAACCCCACAACCCCCTCTAGGTGTTTACCCTAAAGAAATCAAAATGTATGTTCACAAAAAACCCCTCTATGTCATTGGTTATATTGACTATATATTCAAAATCACCAAAAACTGAAAACAACACAAATGTCCTTCAACTAGTGAACTAGGATAATCACCCAACCTGGTTGTTTTTTTGTTTTTGTTTTTGTTTTTTTGTTTTGAGGCGGAGTTTTGCTCTTGTTGCCCAGGCTGGAGTACAATGGCACGATCTCGGCTCACTGCAACCTCCACCTCCCAGGTTCAAGCGACTCTCCTGCCTCAGCCTTCTGAGTAGCTGGGATTAAGGCGTGCACCACCATGCCTGGCTAATTTTTGTATTTTTAGTAGAAATGGGGTTTCACCATGTTAGCCAGGCTTGTCTCAAACTCCTGACCTCAAGTGATCCGCCAGCCTCGGCCTCCCAAATTGCTATCCTGGTTTTGGCATTGAAAGTCTCATGTCCCAGAAAACGTTTTAGTTCCAGGAAAACCAGGACAAGAGGTCACCCTATGAACAAATAAGCACAGTAGTGCATCAATCAAATAAAATAAAGGAACAAACTGTAGATAAATAAAACCACATGGGTGAATCTCCAATGCATTGTGCTGCCTGGAAGAAGCCAATTCAAAAGGTTACATACCATACAATGCCATTTATATGGGTTTTTTAAGGCAAAACTATAGGGACAAAAAAACAGATCAGTGGCTACCAGGGGTAGAACTTGGGGCTGAGTTGACCACAGGGGGCCCAGAGAACTTTTAGGGGTGATGGGAACTGTCATGTAATTGATTGTCAAAGCAGTTATACAACTATACACTTTTGTCAAAAACGCTCAGAACTGTACACTAAAAAGGTGCATTGGACTATAATGTAAGCCTGATTTTTTTTTTTAAGTCCCTGCTTGGTGGAGCTTGCCTTCTGGTGGGAAGACAGAGATGATCGATGAAAGAAATTAATTCAATTACAGTGAACGGGAGGCATTTGAAAGCCACAAGGCTGGATGAGATCACCAAGGAAGAGTGTGAGAACAGAGCATCCTGACAGGGACAGGTCAGGGAGTCCACAAGGAAGACTGACTGGGCGGCCAGTGGGCGGGAATGAAAACCAGGCAAGCGGAGTCTTAGAGCCGAGGAAGGGTGTGTTTCCAGGAAGAGGGAGGGAAATGCTGCTGAGTTCAGTAAGAGGAGACCAGAGACTTGACATTGGATTTGGCAGCGAGGGAAGAGGGCAGGAGGTTACTGTGAGGTCAGCAGGAGGGCACCAAAAGGAAAAGAAGAATGGGCCCTGCTGCAGGAGGATGTCTGAAGCCCAAGATGCTGAGGGTGTCCACTGGGTCCGGCAAGGCCCCATCTGCCCTCCCTAGCGCAGTCCTTTGGCCGAACTAGGGGCACAAACCCTGGTGTGATGGCCCTCCCCTCAGCCTGGATGTCTAGCTTGGGGCTGGGGCTGTCTCCAATCCACTGTTGGCTCTTCCTGCTCCAAGCCCCTGAGGAACAGTCATGAGTCCCTATCCTGATGCCAGATGTAGGGCTCAGCAGGAACCTAATGCAGGCAAAGGGGGGATATGCCCCCACACTGGCTGGACACAGCCTTGGGGCTTAAGGCAGTCAGAGGGTCCTGGGGTCTCAGTCCTAGAGCCATCCCCCAGTCTGGGAAAACTAAAGTTGAATGAACGGGCAGTCCTGTCCATCAGCCCGCTCAGGCCCACTGCCTAGGGGGAGAAGGAAGAATTCTGCACATCCAGGTTCCTGAAGGCACTCATGTATGCATGCATGCACACATGCCTTTGCATCTGTGTACATGTGCCCTTGCACGCATGTACAGAAGTGTGCTTGTAGGCACATGCACGCAACAGTTGCAGCGGGCTCTGCACACAGAGATGGGATCCACCTCTACCCACGCGGTCACACCCATGCTCAAACTCATGCTCTTATTCACCTAGACCTGCATGTCCCCAGGCACACACCCAGACCCCAGCTGCCTGGTGGGGCTAGCCCCATAGTGAGAGAGTCCCCCGGTGTGTCCAGACCCCACCCAGCCCATCCTCCAGGTGGTCTCAGCCTCACCACAGGCCTGTGCTCCCACCTGGTGGCCATTTGGGGAATCAGAGGTTGATCCGGCCTAAGGACAGGAGGTGGCTGTGGGTTTGAGTGTGGGAGGCTGGAAGACTTGAGAGAAGGGTGGGGACCAGTGCCGCACCCCACCCCAGGGTTAGGAAGGGAAGTAGGGGGATCTACCTTCAGAGTGCGTACCAATGCCTGCATCTTTTGGCGCTTCTGCCTAAGTTCTGATGCCTCAATCCAGGATGGCCAATGAGGACCTGATTGCTATCTGGGTCTATAAAAATGTCCCTTCCAGGGATTTCCAGGGAGCCGGAGGAGTCACTCGGCAACGTGGACAGCTCAGAGGCCTTGGGCTGCAGTAACAGAAGCCTAAGCACTCACCACAAGGACGGGAGAGGGCACGTGCCAAGCTCTGGCCCACCCAGAGCTTCTGAGGTCCTCCCAGGCCCTTGACCACCGACAGCGGTGGTGGGAGAGCCCCTGGGAGTGACTGAAGGTGTGGTGTGGGTCACTCTGGAGAAAAATCTTGGAGAGAGGGGTACAGGCCCACTATATCCCCTTTAATGGATTTAGCATTGCTCAGGGACTAGGGATGGATTTGTCCCACAGGGCCCCAAAGGGCAAGATGTGTTTTCACCCCCAGTTGGCAGAGGAGAACATGGAAACCAGAAGAGGTATCATGATCTTTCCTAGACACCAGGTGTCCTAGGGGCTTCTGACTTCCCAGTGAGTCTCCAGAACAGCACACAGGTAAGATGTCTCACCTCCGACAGGCCTCCCTGCCTCCACTGAGCCTCTTCCCATCTGTCCTCCACCCAGCAGCCAAAGGCATCCTTTTACAACCTAAGTCACAGCATGTCATTGCTCTGATAAAAACCCCAGTAGGGACTCTCTCTAAGCCTACTCTGGCTCAGGAGGCTGCCCAGTTCATAAAAAATAGATAAAAATCGGCCAGGCGCAGTGGCTCACGCCTGTAATCCCAGCACTTTGGGAGGCCGAGGCAGGCGGATCACGAGCTCAGGAGATCGAGCCCATCCTGGCTAACACGGTGAAACCCCATCTCTACTAAAAATACAAAAAATTAGCTGGGCGTGGTGGCGGGTGCCTGTAGTCCTAGCTACTCGGGAGGCTGAGGCAGGAGAATGCCGTGAACCCGGGAGGCGGCGCTTGCAGTGAGCCGAGATCGTGCCACTGCACTCCAGCCTGGGCGACACAGCGAGACTCCGTCTCAAAAGTAAATAAATAAGTAAATATCCATAGTAGCTGCCATCCCACTCAGAGTAAAAGCCAGAATCATCATCCTGAGAACTGACACTGCTCTGTCCTGGCTTTTCCCAACCTCTCCCACCTCTTCCTCCACTCATCTGCTCGGGCCACTCTTATCTTTATTGTTGATGGACTGTCTTTTCTTCCTAGAACAGCAACTCCACAAGGGCAGGGTTGCTCGCCCGGCACCTTCCCTGAAGTTCTTTGTGCCTGGCCCGGTAGGAGACCCTCAATCAATAGCTCAATCACTATGGATTGAACGAATGAAGGGGGCCACGCTTCAATGACTCGGCTGAGGTGCCTCATGCGTCCACAAGGTGGCGCTTAGAGATTTCCTTTGCTCTTGCCCATCTCAACAAAAATTGGCCGTTTCTACACTTCCGAGGAAAAAAACTAAAGTACAACTGAAGCTTCTGTTTCCCCATTGATGTGGGTGCTCAGGACTCCTGAGAGTTCAGCATGGGATGAAGAGCACACAGGAGCCCGGTACCCTGGGTTTTCTCCCAGCTCCTCTGCTCGCTAGACCTGAGAGTTTAGCCTGCGCCTGGCCCAGCCGGCTCTTCTCATCTGTAAAATGGGCTAATCACAGTACCTGTGTTTTCAGGTGGATATGTGAGACTCAACTGAGTTAATACAAGAAGGTGCATACAGCAGAGTCTGGTAGAGTTCACACTCATTCAGTATTTTCTTTCGTTACTCTTGTGATATTTAATGCTGCTGTTTCTGTCCTAATGGTGACTGATCTTTCCCCCCAGGGAATGGGGGAATCTCATGGTCCATGCCACAGGATGCCACAATGCCACGAGAAGGATGCTGCTTGCAGACAGGTCGACTGGGGCTCTGATGGTTCTACTGTCACCTCAGAGGCAGAGGGATCCCCCCAGGCCCCCCTGCCCTCAGCCCCTCAGCCCTACCCACAATGGTCCCACCTCACCTTCCCTGCAGAAGGCACCGAGGGCCCCCGGGGCTGGAGGACGATCAGATCAGGCCCCGTGCAGGTGTGCGGCAGCTGAGCCTTGTAGCGCTGCAGAAGCGTGTTCAGGACACTGGATTCATTGACACTGATGAGAGAGGCCAGGTCCTCGACCTGGTCCAGCTCAGGAGGGTTGGCCTGTGAAACCATCACACAGAGTCTCCTCTGGCCTTCTGGCCTTCTGGCCCCCTGCCCCCACCCCACGCCCCCACAACCAAACACACACTAAGCCCTCCTCTTGAGAGCTATGTGCCAAAGACCAGAACAGAGCACAGGGACTCTGGATGGAAAGCGATGAAGCCCTACAAATAAAATAGGGCCATCCCTTCTCCTTGCCCTCTGTGCAACCTATGAGGCACCCCCTCTTCGCTGTGGTCCTGCACTCCATGCACCATGAGGGGAGACGCTCCCAAGGCAGACTTGACAAAATTCAAAACACTTTCTGGATCTCAAACACCACAAAAAGCCAGGTGATGCTCCAGTGTGTGCGAGCATCCGCTGCCATCTCCTCTTCTGGGTCTTACGGGGAAGCTCTCAATATGCTCCATGATACCCAGGAGTAGAGGCCAATGGCCAAACCACCTCACTGGTCTCATAGCCCATCATGCATTGATTCCTAGGAAACCACCCAAACCCTTAGAAGCAAGGGTTATGTGAAGCTGCTTCTTAAAACATCTGTTCTAAGAGGCGTCCTATTATTCTCTCCAGCTTCAGTGAGTTTTCTGAACATAGTAGTCTCAGGTTTGGGCCAAGCTTGAGCCCTCTCATGGATCAGCCTTTCTTGCAAGGCCACTGAGCCTCTGTAAATGCCCAACGCAGGAGAGGAAGCCTGAGGTGGGCAGAGGAGGAGCAGAAAGGAATGCAGATGAGCAAGGAGGAAAACTCCTAAGATAGCAGGCTGTGAGGGGCAGGGGGAAAGGGCATGACAGAACCTTTCTTTTCTATCCCTACACTGGGACTTGTCCTCAAAAGGATTTATGGTGCACAACAAAAATGTATTCAAAACAATTTAAAGAGAAAAGCTGAAAGAAAGTTTGATGCCAAAATATAGGCCATTGGAACCTATGCTATGGTTAATGGCAAGCAGCAAATTTGGCTCTGAGTTCCCTGGCAGCCAGAGTGAAAACAGAAACGTGCTGTGTAGTATGATTTGCAATATCCAATATCTACAAATTAAAAGCAGTCATTTTCTTGGGTCCATCAGAAGAACTCCCAGGGCCAAGACCTGACAAACATGTTCTTTGATGTGTCCTCATTAAGGGAAAC
This sequence comes from Gorilla gorilla gorilla, assembly GCF_029281585.2. Classification (NCBI taxonomy): domain Eukaryota; kingdom Metazoa; phylum Chordata; class Mammalia; order Primates; family Hominidae; genus Gorilla; species Gorilla gorilla. The sequence continues at coordinate 23,789,871 of NC_086018.1, read as the reverse complement.
CACAGGAAAGGGTGAATGACCCCCTAACAGTACCCCTCCAGTAGAGCAATGAGTTCAGTGGGGTTCTTCACTATAACTCCCTCCAGGGCATCAAGCCAAAATGGTATTGGTAGTCAGGAACAAGGAAATCTCTTGCAGGGCTGGGGAAGGAGGGTATGGAGCTGGGGTGAAGTGGGACAGGGGACTCATGCTGGGGGGCGGCGGGACAGGGGACTCACCCGATGGACATGCTCCTCATCCACCTCAGTGATGGTTTTGTCAGCATCAATGCAAAGTCTCACCCTTCCTGCTGGCAGGTCTGCTGTTCCCTCATCTGGCTTTAGCACCGTAGCTGGTTGGACATCCCAGAGAGAGAAGGGGAAAGGGGAGGAGATGGGAGGGGAAGAGGGGAAAGAGGCGAGGGCAGGAGATAAGAGAGGCTCTAAGCCGGGCCAGCAAGCTTGGGAGGAGGCTTGGGACAGGTCTCCATTTGGGGTCTATTCACTTGGAGCTGAGTTGTGACCCCAAATCCTTTAAGGTCAGGCTAAGTCTGACTCACCTTAGGCTTTTACCAGCTGTCACAGTGCCAGGCACAGAGCAGGCACCCAGACAGTTGGGTACACTGGCCTATCTCACACACAGACTGCCATTTCCCCCTCCAGTGCCCATGGCAGACATCACTAATCAACCACTTTTCCCAGCCATGTTCAGACTGAGACTCAGAATCACTTCTCAGTAGAGTGCAGTGATCAGCCACAACCAATTGACAAAAGTAGGCTCATGAGATCAAATCTATTGGCCCACTTGTACCAGACTCTGGCTTCCTCGAAGAACGCTGTAGGAAGAAAGCATGCTTGTTGCATTAGTGAGTTACAGTAGGTAAATAACTCATTATCAAGACACAAATGCCTTTGAAAGACAGTCTCCACTGCTCCTCTCCCCTCCTGACCACCAGAGTGTAATCAGGACCTGGAACATATGGCTGGCAGCAGTAGGGGGCACAGGAGAAGACTCAGACCCTCCAAAGGTGCTAACACCCCTACTTACCAAGAGTAAATCCATCCTTCTGAGCCAGCCAGACTTTCTCTGCCTCATACCATCTGTCCTCAGGAGCCTGAGAACCAACATCACGTAAATTAAACCAGCAAATGGCACCACTGCCCATCTTCTACCTTACACGGGGGTTTCTCACAGTGTGCTCTGGAGCCATCTAAATCACAATCTCCTGGGGGAGAACAGGAGAGGGAGTGTGCTTATTTAAATGCAGATTCCCGTTGCGGACCCGGGAGGTGGAGCCAAGATCACACCACTGCACCATCTAGCCTGGGTGACAGAGCAAGACTCCGTCTCAAAAAAAAAAAAAACTAAATGCAGATTCCTGGGCCCCACTCCTGGCCTTTGAAATGAGAGACTCCATGGCTGGCCCCAGGAATTTGCATTTTTAACCATCTACTCGTTATGCCAACCCGTTTGAAAGCTGTCGTGTGACATCATAAGCAAGCTCTACCATGTCAGCCATGAGGAGACACCTCACACTTTGGGGACCTTCCCTCACTCTGTGGGGAATTCCCACCCCAGGGCAGGTGCAATGGAAACTTCAAGACTTCTGCTCATGGAGGAAGTGCTCGTCCCCTCCTCTGGGTGCCTTGCAGTTCCAGCCACCCCTCTCCAATTCCCTGCCCACCCCCCATCCACCCCTTGTCCATCCCTGGGGCAGATCTTTCCCATCCCTGCATCTCTGGAGAAGCCTGTATGCCGCTTCCCGCTCCCAGGGCCGCAGCCCCCTCACCTGGTCTGAGTCTCTGCTCTGGCCTCCTTTGCCCTCCTCCTGGGGGGCTGGCCCGTCTTGGTTCTCCTTCTGTATCCGAGGCCTTTCTGCATCCTTCTCCAGAGGAGGCTGGCTGGGTCCTTCCAGCTCTGTCTCCAGGGCACCAGCCCCATCACCTGCTCTTGAGCAGGGCTCCTCTCCTTCCTGCCCACGGCTTCCTGGCCAGCCTCCCTTCCCAGAAGCTGATGGCGACTCCACCATTGTGCTCACCTCCTTTGGGGCTTCACAGCCCTTCTCTGTCTGACTCCGAGCTTCACCTGCGTTCCCGGACTTACCCTGGGGTTGCCCCGTATTTTCCTTATCATCCCAGGACTCACCTGCCTTCCCAGTCATGCTCCGAAGCTCACCTGCTTTCTCCCCCATTCTCAGATCGTCCCCCAACTTGCCCTGCACTTGGCTTGTCTTCTCCATCTGGGTCTGAGGCTCACCTGTCTTCTCTGCCTTACTTAAGAGCACCCCTTCTTTGTCCTTCTTATTCTGGGGACCGTCCCACTTACTCCTTCTTCCCAGGAAACCTCCCCACTTTCTCTCAGGGATTTGGGGCCTTACGTGCTTCCCTTCACTCCCTACGTCCTTAGAGACATTCCCCTTTTCCACCGTGTTTGTGGGCTCTGCTCCCTCCTTCTCTGCTTTCCCTGGTCGCACCCCCTCGCCGGGCCCTTGGGCTTGGGGCCTGGTCCCCTGCCTGTCTTTGCCCTGGGGCTCAGCTTCTTTCAGCTCTGTGGTCTTGGGGGTCCCAAGCCCCTTCCCCACTATGCTTTGACCCTTCTCGCCTTTTTTCAGTGCCACAGTTCCTTGGCCTGGGTCCCCAAGACCCCCAGTCCGGGTCTTCTCAGCTTTCGAGGCCAAGATCTCGGTGCTGGCCTGGGAGCCACAAGGAGTCCTAGAGGTCTCCCCTTTCTTTTCCTTTCCAGTATCTGTGGCTGGGGGAGGGGTCTTGCAAGGGGGGGTGTCATGGGGATGAGTCTTCTCTGGCTTGGCTGAGTCCGGGTCCAGCTTGGCCACCATCAACAACACATCACCCCTCCTCACGCCCCTCTTGAAGGGGACAGTCTTTTTGGTTGGTGTCGCACTGGAGCCCAGCTCCTGAGCCTTCTCACCATTGATGCTTGTCATCTGCTCAGGGTCGGGGCTGCGGGACCCCTCGCTCTCCTTGCCCAGAATGTCTGAGCTCCCAGGAGAGCTTGACTGGTCGTCCTGAGAGATCTGCTGGCTTCCAGATCTGGTGCCACTGCTGGACTTGCTGTTGGGTTGGCTGATGGAAATTTCTGGGATCTAGGAGAAAGAACACAACCATGCCTACATAGCTGCTTGCTGACCTGACAGCTTTGTTGTTCACTTCTCCATTCATCCTTCCACAGATGCTCGAGCACCTCCAAATCCAACAGGCATGGCCAAGCCTAGCACCCTTGACCTTGGCCTAGCCCCTCAAAGTTAAGTGATGGAGTGGAAGGAGTGGACTTCGGAGCCCAACAGAACCAAGTTCAACTCCTGACTCTGACACTCTATAGCTGTGTGACCCTAGCTAAATGACTTCTCTCTGAGTCTGTTTTTTAATCAATAAAATGAGAATGATAAAAGCCTACCTTGCAGGGTAGGTGTGAGAATGTGTGACAATATGTAGAAACTGAGCCCAGTGCATAGTGTGTCCTCAACAACAGTAACTGCTGCTACTACTGTTGTTATTTCTGCCTGGATTTTTCCTAGGCGAGTAGGGGATCTGGGAAAGGACTCAGGGCCTGTCACTAGAGGACCTGTTCTCATCTTGGCTCTAACACTCTCCAGCTAGGCTTCCTTCTATGTCTATCTGGGCTACCATCTCTTCTCTCTGGGCTTCGGGTTTCCCCAGTACAGGCAGATACCACCTGACCATCCAGATCTTTTATAGGATGAGATGTAGAAATGCACTTTGGAGATCAGAGAGAGAGGAATAAACTGAGCTGCTGCTACTTCCACTGCCCTGATCCCCATATCACACTTCCCATACCAGCTGAGGGCCCTGGTTTCTGCCCTTGGGGTCCCCCACTCTTGCCTGACCCAGACATTTGTGACTGCATAACACCCAAGGGGTTTCCACTGCCTGCTCCCTTCCCAGGCCTTGTTACTGCCTTGTGATTTTAGCCTTGTGCAGAGCTTCATCCTCAAACCAGCCTGGCTATGGCCTGAAGAGCTCACAGGTCCAGCTGTGCCTCCATCTCTGCAGAAAAAGACCTCAACCTCATAAGCAAGTTCCACCCTGATGTCTCGCTTCACCACCAGCCCTAGCCTGGGTTCTTCCGTCTTGGACAATGCCAGCACAGCCTCACAGACACCCATGTCTGGGAATCTGGGATTCTCCCCCTCCTCTTGCATTCAAACCAGTCCCAGGGGCATGTTGATTCCACCCTGCCAAGCTTCACCTCTATGTCTCTTTTTCCAAACCCATGTCCACTATCCTTCACTTGGGCCATTGCCACAGCCCGTGAACTGCAGTCCCTTCAATTTGCTGCCAGCCATTTTACACCAGATCAAAAGATTTGGGTAGCTGCCCACAGCCTAAAGGAAAATCATTTGGCACCACCATTGGTCTTTCAAATTCCTCAACAAGGAACCCCAGCCTCCAATCTGACCATATTGTCCCTACTTGTTCCCATGGATGAACTGTACTGGTCACCTTCTCCCACCTGACCCGTCCCTGCTTCCAGGCTGTTGCCCATGCTGAGCTTGCTGCCTGGCGTGCCCTTTCCCCTCTTCACTGGTCCATGGTCTACTCATCTTCTATACCCAGCTCAAATATCTCTTCTATCTCCTCTCTACAAATCTTTGCCTGAAGACCTCAATCAGAAATTGTTCCAAGCTTGCACAAAGTTCCAGAGCACTATGCTAGTACACCAGTCACAGCGTGGCCACCTTCTGCGTTCCATTCTGGCTTTTGTGTCTCTCTCCTGTTTTAGGTGACCAATGCCACAGCAAAGTCTCTGTTTTCATCTTTGTCATAATCACAATAATAATAGTATCTATCATTTATATCTTCCTTGCAATGAGCCCTATATCACCATCATGCAATCTCCTATTTAATCCTCCGAAGGAACAACTGGAGTACATTCTGAACTTCTCCCCATCCTACAAGCAAAGAACTAGATGTAAAGATGTAAGGTGACCCAGCTACAAAGGTGAAATGTAAAGCCAGTTCTCTCTGACTCCAAAGCCAGTGCCTTGAACTGCTGCATATTAGATGCCCTTCCTTTTCTCTCTAGGGCTCTCTGGAATCTCCTGGGGCACTTTTAAAAACCTTAACTCCTTGGCCTTATTCCCAGAGACTCTGATTGAGTCTGTCTGGGTTGTGACTGCCCGGGTGATTACGAGGTTCAGCTGGTGCTCAGCATCATGGCTCTGGGGCCCAAGGCCGAGTAGCTTCTCCTGACCTTCTGGGGGAAGGCAGGACATAGCCTTGGAAGGGGGATTGACTGCACTTGGCAAATCTCACCACTGTCTACACCATATTGAAAAGTGAGTCAGTGCCTTATTTTTAACCAACCACCACAGAGGAGACAGTAACATGGGGTGGGCCAAACAAGATAACCAGTGCCAGCCTCCTCCCAACCCCACCCTCACATGCCCATGGATTCTCTTCCTTTGGACCTTCAAAGTCATCAAAGTCTTTGGTCCCCCCACCCTGCCACCCTTTTTAGCGTATAGAGGAAACAGCACCTCTAGAATAACTGGGGCCAATAGGAAACTAATAGCACATTTTTACAGATAAGTAAACTGAGGCCAAGAAAGGGGAAGGGGTATAGCCAGGACCACAAAAAGCGGCAGGGCTAGAGCTAGAATCTAGGTCTCCTTGACATTCAATACGGGTTACTTTCCACCCCAGTGTTATTCCAGCCTCTCCCTGTTCCTCACTGGCTGGGTAGCCCTAGGAGAACCAGGTCACTTCCCCAAGCCTTGTTTTCCATTCCTGCAAAATGGGATGGATTCTAATGGCTTCTTGCAAGGATCAGATGAGGATCAAATGAAACAGTTGTGCTGGGACAAGGCAAGAGAGTACGGAGTTATTTATTGATTGGGACAAGAAAATTAAATTGGCAGGAACCAGCCAGAGCTTGCTGCCTTGTGGAAACATGTCCTGAGGCTCCCTTGCTCCAGCCCCAGGAATATCTTGGCCCATGGTCCAGCCACCTGCTGTGGGCTGAGGCTCAGAGCCATCCTGCATCTTGGCTCTGAGTCTCCATCCAGGCACAGCAGTGACAGTTTGTCCCCATCCATGGCTTAGCTCTGCCTCTTTACTTGCTCACAGTGACACCAGCGCTGCTGGTGTCAATCTCATGGAACCCTTTCCCCCAGGTCTCTGTGGCACCACCCCGGCCACCTCACTCACCAGACTGGTCCTTTTCCAGGCATCTTGTGAGAGCAGAGAACACACAGGCTCTCCCCCCTCGCTCTGCCTCTATCTGGTCTTATGACCTTGGGAAAATCACTTGACCTCTTTTGGCCTCAGTCTCCACCTGTGATAAATGGGTAGAATCCCATCCACCTGCATTGCTGCACGGGGTATTAAATGAGCCCATGAGCAGCAAAGCAGCATTGTCTGGTGATAAACAGCACACAGTAACATTTCATCATAACCTAACAACAGCCTGCCAGGTTCAACTTTGGCCCACACTTATGCCTTAGGTCAGGCAAGAGTGGGAACAGAGCCTGTCCTCCCTGTCAACCTCCCCAACAAAGACTTGGCCGAGGTATTTCAGCAGCTGCTGCTGTTCAGTTGCTGAAAGACCTCTCTAATGCATCAAAGTCGTTCATCAGACAGGTGCAGGCACATGTGGGACTAGCTGGGCAAACCAAAGCTGAAGGGGAGGGGAAGGAGGAGTCAGGATGGGTCACTGGGCTCAAGCCAGCCCCAGGCCCTGAGGCCACCAGACCTCTCAGCCCAAGCATTGCAGCATTCACCTTGTCTGAAGGGGGCGCTGGAGACACAAAGAGATGCCCTTTCTACCTAACACAGGGATACTCCCAAGATGCACTGCATTCCAAGCCTGCCTCCCTCATGGTCCACCTTGTCATCCTGCCCAGATTCCATGGCTAAAGAGGACAAGAGAGAAATAGCACTGGCCACCACCAGCGACAAGTTTACAAATCCTTAAAGTGTAAGGGCCACATTGCATTCAACTATTGCTTCAATCCAGCAGCGCTATTCAGAATAGCTAAGGATTTTTAGTGGACATCAACCAATCAGGAGGGACACCAGCTGGAGGAAGGTACTGAGGTTCCTACCTGTGCCAAGCATTAACCCTGTAATTATTGGATTGTAGCCATTCCAAGGGACTCAGGAGAGAGACCTGGATAAACATGGCAGCTGAGGGCACTTGGGGGGCCAAGGGTTACAACCATTTACCACCTGGTATGAAGGATTCAATATTTTAACAATCAATGCAACTACACCAGTTAGTACCAACTCAATAGCTTTCTACTTAAAGTGAACCAACTATACATCTTAGCCAGTATCTAGGTTTCCTTTTCTATAAAAATAGTGGTCAAGTAATCCCCACCAACAATGCATCAATGAATATCATTTATTCATTCACTAAACAAACTGTTAAGCACTCACTACTGGCCAAGTACTATGAGGGCTGCTCAAGCTACAGAATTGAATGAGAGAAATTGTTGTTGCTCTTAAGGAATTTCTAGTCAAATAAGTCATATAATCAAATAAGTACTATGCCAACCAACCACAGTTAAGACAGGCATAGAAGGTGCAGCAGGATTCAGAGGAAGGCAGGCAATGGAAGAACTTTCCAGAGATGTGCTATTTGAGCTGGGTTTTGAAGGGTACATAAGAGCTCAATAGATCAAGTTGAATAAAGGACATTCCGCAAAACCAGGATAGCAGGAGCAAAGGCAGGATGACAAATGACTCAGAGAAAGCTCACAAGACAGAATGATGGGTATGGAAACGCATATGGTCCTCCTTCTTAGGAACCACTTACCTCTGGTTCCGGAGAGGCGAGAGCTAACTGTTTCCTCTGTCTCGCTTCCTTGGCCTCTTTTTCAGTCTCCCGGACCAGTTGCTTAATGAAGCCCCCTGGGATGACAGAGAAAAGAGGAGGGGGCGAGGATGGTGGAGGGCTCTTGTCCTCTTCCCGAATCTGTTTTCCAGAAGCAAGGAAGGAGAGAGCTCAGTGAGTCAACCAGCAGGAGCAAGCTGCCCTTCAAAAAGTTTGTGATGGAGCCTGGGAGGGGGCGGAGGAGACATACATGACCAAGCCCATGTATGAGAAGCCACAGCCAAGCAGGTGAGGCTCAGCAGGACTCAGGGGTGTCCCTGAGACAGCGCATGAAAATGGAACACAGGGGCAGCCAGGAATTATGCGGGTCAATGTGATTTCTGCCTGGATCCAGTCTCCTTGTGATATGAAGAGTCACTTGTATGGTCAAGGCTGCTGGTTCCCTTCCTTGCCATGGGACATGCCCATTTCTAGAAGGACCTGCTCTGAAAGGACGTTTCCCAGTTTCCAGAAAGGGATGTATCACAGGGAATCATCCACACTCTCCTGGTCCCCCTCAGCTTATAGTTAATATAATAGATGAACCAATTAATCACTTACTATGCACCAGGAACATGGTAAGATAGGGAAGGGCTTATAGCCATGACTTATATAAGGACCTGACCTTGTGGCCACAACCCACTCAACTGACACAGTGCTGTGGCTTCCTGATGGTCCTTAAACCAGGACTTGGTCAGCCAGGAGCTAACACTGGGTCCTAGAACAGGCAGGTTGGACCCTGACATTTTACCCCAGAAATATGGCCTAGGCCAGCACTGGCTGGACTTGTGGTGCAGCTGAGACCCCTCTGTTGGCTACAGTGACTTGGAGGCTGAGGCATGAGACCAGCTGTGGCCGACTGAAGTGTGTCTTTAGCCTGCATCAGTGACAGCCCATGAGAAGAAAAAAAATTCACCAGTGCTTTATACGGAAGAGCTCCATATTGGTCTAAAATAGCCTCCTTATCAAGAACCTCTGTGCATGTATGGTAAAGACTTGCTGTGTGCAGCCCAACTGACAAGGGAGGAATTCAAAGGAGATAGCAAAGGCCGGGAGACAAGGCCATGGGATAAAGCTGGTGAATGCAGACCTCTACCCAGGGGCAGAGAAGCAGGGGCAGCACTGCAGGGCCCACATCAACATCATTTCCCTTCTTTCCTTCCTGATGTGGGACAGAAAGATACTTCATAAGTGAGAGACAGTCTTTTTTTTTTTTTTCTTTTTTGAGACGGAGTCTCGCACTGTCGCCCGGGCTGGAGTGCAATGGTGCGATCTTGGCTCACTGCAACCTCTGTCTCCTGCCTCAGCCTCCTGAGTAGCTGGGATGACAGGCACACACCACCACACCCAGTTAATTTTTTGTATTTTTAGTAGAGACGTGGTTTCACTATGTTGGCCAGACTGGTCTCGAACTCCTGACCTCATGATTCACCTGCTTCGGCCTCCCAAAGTGCTGGGATTACAGGCATGAGCCACCGCGCCTGGCCAAGAGACAGTCTTAAGGCACCCTCTGCAGCTTCCAATGCCATTTTAGCCGCTACCCCCAGATCAGGCTGGGAGGGGCAGGGGCAGGGGCAGGGGCAGGCAGGAGGCAGCCAGAAAGAAGTTTCTCACTCTCCCACCTCCAACTCATCAAATCACATGCACAAGGTGGAGTGAGGGTGCAGGAAGTAACAGGCATCTTAGAAAGAGGCAGCCCTTCGTAGCATATCATGAAAAACACTAAAGGGGAGAAAGGAATATCTGGGGAGGAGAGCCCATTTCCAGTTCTCTATGGTGCCTGAAGGCAGGGACCACAGAAACCCACCTGTGGCATAAACCTGGCAGCTGACAGCCCTGCCTCTGTCCCCCATGTGCCCCTCCTCCCACACAAACTCCAGTGCTCATCAGAGCTGCCATGAGGATCCAGCTGGGACAGCTGGTCTACCACCCCCCACCACAACCACCACCTGTGGAACAGGAAACGACCAGGCAGCCCTGGGGGGGGGGGGGGGGAGGTCAAGGGTATGGCCATCAGTGTCCAGCTGGGTTGGAAAGGCCAAGGCTAACCGAGCTGGCTGGGAGAAGGTTGAAGGTGGGATTGCACATGCTACTAGGAGGGCTGGATGTCAGACTCCCCACTCAAGGTGGGAAAGGTTGGACTTGTCTCCCGAGGGTCGAGTCAGTCCCTGCAGATGGCTGCAGCCCCAGCCATGACTGTCACTTTCCTTCTGCTCCCACAGGGCGAGGCGTGATGAGATGGCCATGCTGAGGCAGTGCCAGGGCCGTGAGATGATGAGATGAGATGGAGCTTCCTGCCAGACAGCACGGAATGAGGCTTTACAGACACACGCAGCACATGAGATGGACACAGAACTGACACACAGGGACACAGTGGGGAGAGAAAAGAGAGATAGGTTAGCTCATGGGCACAGCCCTACTCCCACCCCCACCAACACCATAAACCAAGACCACATGGGGGAATGGGCACAGTCAGGTACAGACACTGTCAGCTACCTCCGCAAGGAGGATGGTCAGGCAGGACCCTGCAGGCCACGGAGTGAACAGTGCCCTGAAATATTCTTCTTCTTGGCCCCACACGTTTATTGAGACATAACATACAACCAGAAAAATATATCATAACATACAGCTCAGTGGCTCTTACAGACAGAACACACCAATATAACTAGCACCCTGATCAAGATTTAAAAGTTATAATTTTATTTATAAGAAGTTCAAGAACAGGCAAATCTAATCTATGGTAAAGGAGGTCAGAGGAGCCATTCGCTTTTGGTTGAGAAGAAGCATGAGGGAACCTTCTGGGGCTCAGGAAATACCTTGTAGCTTGATCAAAAAGTAAACAGAGACCTAGAACTTCCCTCATGCTCCCTTCTGGTCAATATTTCCTCAAGGAAAACCACTATTATTTTTTGTTTTTGTGGTGTTTTTTTTTTTTTTTTTTTTTTGAGATGGAGTCTTGCTCTAATGCCCAGGCTGGAATGCAGTGGTGTAATCTCAGCTCACTGTAACCTCCACCTCCCCGGTTCCAGCAATTCTGCCTCAGCCACCCGAGTAGCTGGGATTACAGGTGTATGCCACCACACCCGGCTAATTTTTTATATTTTGGGTAGAGAAGGGTTTTCATCATGTTGGCCAGGCTGGACTCGAACTCCTGAACTCATGATCCACCTGCCTCAGCCTCCCAAAGTGCTGGAATTACAGGCATGAGCCACCACGCCCAGCCAGGAAACCACTATTCTGACTTCTAACACCATGAATCATGGGTTTTCTTTGTGGAGGGAATACTTGGTTCCATAGTTGGAAGATGAGGTAAGGGCAGGAAACTGTAGCTCTCAATCTGTCCCACGCTTGGAGAAATCATTCGTCATCATATTGAGAGCCTTACAAAATTTTGATAACTTTTGACCTAGAAAGCCCTTTTCTGGGAAACAAGTTTGAGGAAGTAATCCTAAACCAGAAAATTTCATCACCATGTTGACTGTAGCATCGAAAGAGCAGACACGAAGTCCGATAACTAGAGAATGTCAAATAAATTAGAGTACCTCCAATTCGCAGTAACAGTATGAAACCATCAAAAAAAGAGTGTTCAGCAAGCATTGTTTTTACTTGCCATATCTCCATACGATTACTATATTTCCTTGTTTATTTACACCTGTTACTTCCCAGCCAAAGTTGTAACTTTATTTTTATTATACTTTCAGTTCTGGGATATATGTGTAGAATGTGCAGGTTTGTTACATAGGTATACACGTGCCATGGTGGTTTGCTGCACCCATCAACCCATCATCTACATTAGGTATTTCTCCTAATGCTCTCCCTCCCCTAGCCCCCACCCCTCGACAGGCCCCAGTGGGTGATGCTCCCCTCCCTGTGTCCATGTGTTCTCATTGTTCAACTCCTATTTGAGTGAGAACGTGCAGTGTTTGGTTTTGTTTCCATGTTAGTTTACTGAGAATGATGGTTTCCAGCTTCATCCATGTCCCTGCAAAGGACATGAACTCATTCTCTCTTATGGCTGCATAGTATTACATGTGCCACATTTTCTTCATCTAGTCTATCACTGATGGACATTTGGGTTCGTTCCAAGTCTTTGCTATTGTGAACAGTGCCACAATAAACATACATGTGTATATGTCTTTATAGTGGTATGATTTATAATCCTTTGGGTATTTGTTTTTAAAGTTATATTGGGGTATTATTTGTATGTCATAACATTCATCCTTTTTAAGTTTCAATTTGATTTTTAATAAATTTACAGAGCTGTGCAATTGTCACCACAATCTAACTTTAGAAATTCTCATCACCCCAGCCAGGCACGGTGGCTCACGCCTGTAATCCCACTACTTTGGGAGGCCAAGGCAGGCAGATCACTAAGTCAGGATATCAAGATCATCCTGGCTAACAAGGTGAAACCCCGTCTCTACTAAAAATACAAAAAATTAGCCAGGCATGGTGGCGGGTGCCTATAGTCCCAGCTACTCAGGAGGCTGAGGCAGAATGGTGTGAACCTGGGAGGAAGAGCTTGCAGTGAGCAGAGATCGTGCCACTGCACTCCAGTCTGGGCAACAGAGTGAGACTGTCTCCAAAAAAAAAAAAAAAAATTCTCATCACCCCCAAAAAAACTCTTTTCATGCCCATTTACTGTCATTAGTTGTTCCCTCTCTCAGCCCCAGGCAACCACAAATCTACTCTCTATCCCTATAAATTTGCCCTTTTTGGACATTCGCTATAACGGAATCATAAAGTATTTGGTCATTTACCCCTGGCCCCTTTCACTTTGCATGTTTTTGACATTCATCCACGCTCCTGTGTGCGTCAGCCCCTCATTACTTTGTTGCTCAATTGCATTCCTGTTGCATGGATAGACATGTTTTTGCTTTTTTTTTTCTTAATCCATGCAACAGGTGATGAGCAGCTAGACTGTTTCCACTTTAGGGGCACTACGAATAATGTCGCTACAAAGTCACATAGGTTCTTCTGAGTGAAACTGCTGGGTAGTATAATAATTTTATGTTTAATTCAAAAAAAAAAAAAACTTCCTTGCCAGTTGTGGTGGCTCACATCTGTAATCCCAACCTTTTGGGAGGCCGAGGTGCATGGATCCCGAGGTCAGGAGTTCGAGACCAGGCTGGCCAACATGGGGAAACCCTGTCTCTACTAAAAATACAAATATTAGCCTGGTGCGGTGGCAGGCACCTGTAATCCCAGCTATTCGGGATGCTGATGTGGGAGAATTGCTTGAATCTGGGAGGCGGAGGTTGCAGTAAGCCAAGATGGTGCCACTGCACTCCAGCCTAGGCAATGGAGTGAGACTTGGTCTCAAAAACAAACAAACGAACAAACAAAACAACAAAGAAACTTTCCAACTGTTTTCCAAAGTGACTATATCCTTTTCCACATCCCCACCCCTGCAGTGTGTGAGAGTTGTTTGGGAAACATTTGCAGAATCATTGAAAGGTGCTTGTCTCAGCTTGTAAGGTAAGATCGAGTACAATGTTGCACACACCAGAGCTGTCCAAAATGAACAAAACACTTCCTGTAGAAAATCAAGTGGGAGGAAATATACCAAGGTCTTAGTAGAAGCGGTCTTGAGTGGAGGAAGGTGTCTCTTCTGCCTTTGGCTTTTCTCACTTCTAGCTCTGGTTGGCCAGGCCCTCTGAGCAATGTGCTTCACGGATCCCTCCTGAGAGACACCCACCCTCCATCCCAGCTGCCAGAGCAACCACTGACCAGCAGTTTTATTTTTTTGTTGGCTTTTTTTTTTTTTTTGATATGCAGTCTTGCTCTGTTGCCCAGGCTGGAGTATAATGGCACGGTCTCGGATCACTGCAACCTCCACCTCCTGACTTCAAGCAATTCTCCTGCCTCAGCCTCCTGAGTAGCTGGGACTACAGGCACGTGCCACCACGCCCGCTAATTTTTTGTAGAGATGGGGTTTCGTCATGTTGGCCAGGCTAGTCTCAAACTCCTGACCTTGTGATCCGACCCTCGGCTCCCAAAGTACTGGGATTACAGGTGTGAGCCACTGCACCTGGCCTGACCAGGACTTCAAGGCCTTGTAAGCCTGGAAGTAGCTGCCCTTCAGTGACTTGACTAGAAGGTGGCTATTATAAATAAAACTGCTATGAATTTTTATGCAAAAGTATTGAATGCACATGCATTTTCATTCCCTGCCTGATACCTAGAGTAGAATAGTATGCCATATAAGAGGCGTATGTAAAGCTTTTGTAAGTTCTAGTGTTCTATAGCACTATATGACTATAGTTAACAATAATATTATATATTTTCTTTTCTTTTGAGACAGTCCTGCTCTGTTGCCCAAGTCGGAGAGCAGTGGCACAATCTCGGCTCACTGCAACCTCCACCTCCTGGGTTCAAGTGATTCTCCTGTCTCAGCCTCCTGAGTAGCTGGGATTACAGGCACATGCCACCATGCCTGGCTAATTTTTGTATTTTCAGTAGAGACGGGGTTTTGCCATGTTGACCAGGCTGGTCTCAAACTCCTGGCCTAAAGTGATCCACCTGCCTCGGCCTCCCAAAGTGCTGGGATTACAGGCGTGAGCCACTGCATCCAGCCAACAATATATAGTTTCAAATAGAAGGACATGGAATGTTCCCAATACAGAGAAATGGTACATTTTTGAGATGAAAAGATGAAGGCTGCTTAGGCAGTTTCACATCCTGGAAGCTGGTGAGCCCAAGAGCTGGCTGGGCCCTGCTGCTGTGTGGAAGCCCCCACTATTCATCTTTTGAGAGTCCATTGTGAACATCTCTTTCCAAGTCTGCATTCAGCAAAGCCTAATTCATAACTTAACGGCAGCCATGGGAGTGTTTACAGCACAGAAATTGGCAAATGCTACAAATCAGGGCTTTTATTCTGGGAGCTGGCCATTCCACGCCTATCAGCATGTCACTAGCTGAGACCTCAGCATGCCTATGCAGCCCTGCAGGAGTGAAATCCCAGGATCCAAAAATCCAAGGAGCATTTCGGCTCTAATGAAGTCACGTGCCCAATGGGAGGCCACAAAAACATGTCCAAGTGCCAACAGCGAAGTCTTTACCTTAAGAAAAAGTTTCCCACGGTGTGAGCTTTTGCATTAGTCTGCTTTGTGTTGCTATAAAGGAATATCTAGGGCCGAGTAAGTTATAAAGAAAAAAGTTTGGCCAGGCACAGTGGCTCATGCCTGTAATCCCAGCACTTTGGGAGGCTGAGGCAGGCGGATCACGAGGTCAGGAGATCAAGACCATCCTGGCTAACACGGTGAAACCCCATCTCTACTAAAAATACAAAAAATTAGCTAGGCGTGGTGGTGGGCCCCTGTAGTCCCAGCTACTGGGGAGGCTGAGGCAAGAGAATGGCGTGAACCCAGGAGTCAGAGCTTGCACGGAGCTGACATCGTGCCACTGCACTCCAGCCTGGGCAACGGGGGTGGGGGGAAAGAAAAAAGAAAAAAGTTCAATTGGCTCACAGCTCTGCAGGCTGTACAAGAAGCACTGCACCTGCACCTGCATCTGCTGAGGCCTCAGGGAGCTTCCAATAACTGCAGAAGGGGAAGGGGAGCTGGCATCGCATGATGAGAGAGGAAGCGAGAGACAGAGAGAGGGAGGAGGAAAGTACCAGACTCGTTTTAAACAAGCAGCTGTCCCGTGAACAAATAGAGCAAGAACTCGCTGATTAACCCAGGGTGGGCACCAAGACATTCAGGAGGCATCTGCCCCCATGACCCAAACACATCCCACTAGGTCCCACCTCCAACACTACGGATGACACTTCAACATG
The DNA here is from genome assembly GCF_029281585.2 of Gorilla gorilla gorilla. Lineage (NCBI taxonomy): Eukaryota > Metazoa > Chordata > Mammalia > Primates > Hominidae > Gorilla > Gorilla gorilla. The sequence continues at coordinate 23,774,258 of NC_086018.1, read as the reverse complement.
AGATTTGGAGGGAACAGACATTCAAATTGTATCAGATCTCCAGCTTACAAAGGCACAGGAAAGTGGCTGGGCGCGGTGGCTCACGCCTGTAACTCCAACACTTTGGGAGGCCGAGGCAGACGGATCACCTGAGGTCAGGAGTTCAAGACCAGACTGACCAACATGGAGAAACCTCGTCCCTACTAAAAATACAAAATTAGATGGGCGTGCCAGCGCATGCCTGTAATCTCAGCTACTGGAGAGGCTGAGGCAGGAGAATCGCTTGAACCTGGGAGGCGGAGGTTGCGGTGAGCCGAGATCGAGCCATTGCACTCCAGCCTGGGTAACAAGAGTGAAACTCTGTCTCAAAAAAATAAATAAATAAAATTTAACTTAAAAAGACACAAGAAGCTGGGAGGGTGGACAAAAGGGGAGAGGGGATGGGGGAAAGAAGAGAAGGAAAGACACTCTCCCCTCCCGTCGTCCCCTTGGGAGACACTGGCGAGGCCCCCGAGTGACTCACAGGCTCCATGCCTAAGGAGCAAAGCCCGAGTTATAAATAGGCCTGACGTGAGGTGGCTGCCTTGGCCGCCACTACCCGCCTTCCTCTCCAGCCCAGGCCTGGCCACGTCAGCAGCCGCTTCCCAAGAATCACCCTCAGCTTCGGGCTCCAGGGGGAATCCTGACTGTCGTAGGGGCTGTCCTTAGCCCTGGGGCTGCCAGCCTTCCCAGAGGGCCTTAGCAAAAAGGGACAATGCGAGGGAACCCCATGTGGGGCCTCACCCCTCATGTCCTGCCCCCTCAGAGGTCCTGGGCCAGCTCCACTGACCCAGGGCCAGGAGCTAATCCCGCCGGGAAGGTTTTGTCAAGACTTAATTTAAGCAAGTGTTCTTATCGCCATACTCCAGTCCGGGCCCAAAACATACACCTGCTTCGTCAGCTGCTGTTTTAAGCCCATGAGGTGGCCATAGACATTTGGAATTCACGGTATAAAATCGCGAGTCTCCCCTTAAAGGGGAGAGAGGCTGGGGAGAGAAAACGCAACCCCAAAGCCAGGAGATGACTTGAAACTGTTTTCCGCGTACATATACTGGATCTGAGTAGTGGTCCCATGGGACCCTCAAGGCTTTCCCCCACTACCCCACAATGTCCAGTTGTAACATAGCACCTGTCTCATAGAATACATTCCCAAGTCTTTGTAGCGCCCCCGCCATGACCACCTGTCCTAGCGACCCTCCCCTTCTATCCTCCGTCAATTACACTTACCTCCAGGATACACCCTTCCAAGCACATTCTCACCTCAAGAACTTTGCACATGCTGTTCCCTCTGCCTCAAATGCTTTTCCTTCTGCATGGCTCACATCGTCACCTAAAGTCTTCTCAATGTGCCTGTGCTCACTCCCTATTTAAATTGCAGCTTAACTCCCAATCCTACCCTACTCCTCCTCCAGAACACAGCCCCTATGAAGGCCAGAATTCTCACGCGTTCTCTTCACTTACTGTAGTCCTTAGTGCCTAGCACATACTTAGCTTTCAATCAACGTTTGTTAGTTCAGGCACAGCAGATCACACCTGACACACCAGCACTTCCAGAAGCCAAGGCAGGAGCATCACTTAAAAGCCAATAGTTCCAAAAGAGCCTGGGCAACATAAAGACCCTGTGTCCGGAATTGGCGGGTTCTTGGTCTCGCCAACTTAAAGAATAAAGCCGTGGACCCTCGCATTGAGTGTTAACAGTTCTTAAAAACGGTATATCCAGAGTTTGTTCCTTCTGACTTTCGGACGGGTCTGGAGTTTTTTCTTTCTGATGGGTTCGCGGTCTCACTGACTTCAGGAGTAAAGCTGCAGGCCTTCGCGGTGAATGTTACAGCTCTTAAAGGCACCGCGTCTGGAGTTGTTTGTTCCTCCTGATGGGTTCGTGGTCTCGCCTGCTGCAGGAGTGAAGCTAGACTTTTGCGGTGAGTGTTACAGCTCACACACGCAGCGTAGACCCAACAATTGACCAGCAGCAAGACTTATTGCAAAGAGCGAAAACACAACCACCCACCAACATGGAAGGAGACCCGGGCGGGTTACCAGTGCTGGCGCTGGCAGCCTGCGTTTATTCCCTTATCTGACCCCACCCACATCCTGCCGATTGGACCATTTTACAGAGAGCTGATTGGTCCGTTTTACAGAGCGCTGACTGGTCCGTTTTAGAGAGAGCTGACTGGTCCGTTTTACAGAGAGCCGACTGGTCTGTTTTGACAGGGTGCTGATTGGTGCGTTTACAAACCCTTAGCTAGACACAGAGTGCCAGACTGCTGATTGGTGCGTTTACAATCCTTTAGCTAGACATAAAAGTTCTTCAATCCAACAACCCCCGTCCCGCGCAGACCCGCCCCCAGCCGACTCGCGAGCCCAGCTGGGTTCGCCTAGTGGATCCTGCGCTGGGGCCACGGGCTGAGCTTCCTGCACTAATCAGCGCTTGGGCAGTCCATGGGACCGGGTGCCGTGGAGGCTCCGGCCGCGCGCGATCCTACCAGTGGGGGAGCTCGGCTATGGTAGGCTGCAGGTCCTGAGCCCTGCCCCGCGGGGAGGCGCCTGAGGCACGGTGAGAATTCGAGCGCGGCGCGGGCGGGCCAGTAGTGCTGGGGGACCCAGCGCACCCTCCGTAGCTGCTGGCCTGGGTGCTAAGCACCTCACTGTCCAGGGCTAGCGGCGCGAGCCGGCCGCTCCGAGTACGGAGCCTCCGACCACCCGGAACTCGCACCAGCCCCGGTTCCCGCCTGCGTCCCTCCCTCCACACCTCCCGGCAAGCAGAGGGAGCCGGTTCTGGCCTCGGCCAGCCTAGAGAGGGGCTCCTCAAGCATGGCCAGAGTGGACGCCGAGGCGGAAGAGGCACCGAGAGCGAGCAAGGGCTGCTAGCATGTTGTCACCTCTCAACCCCATGTCTAAAAAAGATTTTTTTTAATTAGCCAGGTGTAGTGGCAGATACTTGTGGTTTGCAGCTATGCAGGAGGCTGAGGCAGAAGGATCACTTGAGCCCAGGAGTTCAATGCTACAGTGAGCTGTGATCACGCCACTGCTCTCCAGTCCAAGTGGCAGTAATAGACTCTGTCTCTTAAAAAATTAATTAAAAGTTAAATATTTGTCAAATGAATAAGTAGGTGAATGAATGAACAGTTAGAAATGAGCCTGAGAAGGGATAGAGCAGCAAGTCTGTGGGCAGAGATTTCTGATGTCCCCCTGTGCTGTCTGCATTCACACATAATGGGAAAGCATGTTTATCATGGCCTGAGTTCACATCCTTTGACACCCCAGGGAGCTCTCTGAGCCTCAGTTTTCCTAGCCGTGCAGTGAGAGGACACCCACATAACAAGCATGTGCTGGATCCCTGGTAACCTCTCTCAATCAGATTTTCACTTTCCCTTTACTCCACGGTTAAAACCAGACTGAAGACCCCAGCCCAGCACCCAGCACAAGACAATTCACAGAACATTTAGGGAGAACCAACCGTGTGCCAAGCACCGATATAGATCCTTACTCCTAAACTCCCCCATGACCCTTATATTCCTACTGGACCTGGAATTTCATTATATTAAAATCCATGATCACATTTCATTCCCACAATAGGACCACATGGTTGGCATCACTCCCACAGAACAGACAGACTCAAAGAGGTTGAGACACTTGTCTGAGGTCCCCCAGCAAGAAAGCCAAGGTGAGACTTACTCCAAGGTGTGCCTGACTCCTCCCACACATGCTCAGCTTCCCATCAAAGCTCCACATCAGTGATGATAAGAGAGGACCAATCTGTGGGTGCCAGGCCAAGCCTCAGAGGTGCCCTATGTCCTGGTGGCAAGCTGTGGAAGCCTAGGAAGCTGGCTCAAGTAGGTACATTCAGGGGTAGGGCAGGGTGTGCAGGGGGCACTGGTATTTACTTAGCATCTGTTTGGTGTTAGTCACAGCACAGGGCGTGTGGTAGTTGGGATCAGAAAGGTTAACAAATTGGATCAAGGTCACACAGGAGGAGGTGAAGATAACCTAAGTGCCTAAATCCCTGTATTTTTTCTGTTCCACTCTGAGATTTCTGTCCTTCCTCCCTAGCAGGAGGGGACACGACAAAATCAGGGCTATGGATAATGGTACCACTAGGATTTCTGCATTACTCAATACTGAGGACTTAAGTAGATCACATCATTTACTCTTTCCATCCGAAGAGGTGGATTCTCTGAGTAACTCTATCTCAGGACACTCAAGCAGAGGGAGGGGATGTGTCTTGCACCCAGCCAGGAGGTGGTGGGGCTGATTCTTGGACCAGATGGTCTGACTTTAGAGGCTGAGCTCACAGCCACTTTAGCACACTGGCCTCCCAGCATGGACTGCCACGTGTGCCTGGCACACGGCAGCTTCTCAATAAAAGCTGTTTCCTTCCCCTTCCTGGCTCTGACTCCGCCATCCTTCATGTGCCTGTGGGGACACCTTCCTCCATGACACCATGCCTGAGGGTGCCAGCCAATGTCACCCTGCAGGATTCTATGACAGCCTCCTGCAGCCTCCACCCAAACACCCGCTGTCACCTGCCCTGCCCTCCACTGGCCACAAGGCTTAGGTCACTATTTGGTTCTTTATTAATTGGATCTTCATTTAGAATTCTGTCTTGCCCATAGTCTGGTTGGTGAGTGTAAGCATGTAATTCCTCAGCTGTTCCACAAGGTTCCTGGAGGCAGGCAGAGGGGTTGGCCACTGAGAACACCAGCATGGAGCTTAGATGCTCAGCAGGAATGATCTGACTGCCTGACACCTGGCTTCTGTGATGGTCATATCGGAGGCCAGACACAGAGGGAAAAAAAGGATGCTGGAGAACTGAAGACACCATCTTCAGATTCCCCCTCCATCTCTTCTACCTTTCTCTATGTCTGGCTGCTGACCCTGTGGACTCTTCCAATGGACTCCCTCACTTTCCATCTTCCAGGTGGGTTCAGCTAATGGGAATCATCCACTAGTAGATCAGAGGGCATCTGTGTCTTCACTCACTCTCCCTCCTGGATGACCATGGTTGCCTTCCTCCCTCTTCCAAAGGCGCCTTCAGGCTGTTCTCTCCACTCTCTCCCCTCTCCTGTTGCGGCAGCAGCTCCCTCCTCTGACAGTTCAGGCCCAGAAAAGTAACAGCTTCACTGTTGCTATCCTCAAAGTGCTGCAGCATCCCTTAAGGGAGGTGGCAGCAAATATTTTCTGTAAAGCACCAGCTAGGAAATCTTCTGAGCATTGAGGCCTGTAGGTTCTCTGTTACAGTGACTCAGCTCCACCCTTGCAGCTCAAAAGCAGCCATACTTAGTACGTAAATGAATGGGCATGGCTGTTTCAATTTGACTTTATTTTTAAAACCAGGCAGAGAGTTGGATCTGGCCGTGGGCTGTCATTTGCTGACTGTTAACCTTAATGCTACCATTGCATCCTGCCCCTACTTTGGTAAACAGTTTTTTTCCTAAACTCCTCAAATGGCCCCACTGGAGTGAGCCCTCTGCACCCTACTATAGCCCTGACTTTACAGCTGCCTCACCCCAAGAAGGAAAAGAACGTCCCAGGAGAGGATTGAGTGATGGGGAACAAGACTACCGCTCTGACATCCATGTGGCATGCCCTCTCCAAGGGCCACCTTCAGGCCACACTGCTGTGTGCCCCAGGAGCTGACCACTAGGCATTGTGCTCCCTACCCCCAGGCTCTCTTGCTCTCTGGCTTCCCCTCGTTTGGCCAATGGAAGGCTCTGGGAGGACCTGCATATGAGAGGAACTAGTGGTCAGGGTATTTATTTAGTTCCCACTCTACCCACCTCTCTCTGTATCAGGCCCTAATTTTAGAAATGCTGTGTTTCTCCATCTACAACCACAACACCCTTCAAGTGGTCCCTGTCCACCAACTCCAGCTATCTCTGTGTTCCTAAATCACCCCTCCTCTCCCTTGTCCCATACAGCCCCAAGGCTAGTAAGGTATTCCCACCACTGCTTATCTCTGAGGGCTTCAACATGCTTTGTTGGTTCCCCTAACCCTGCACACATTTCTTGGGAGAGTTCTTTCATTAAAAAGGCTCTCCAGGATACCAGTTGAGGGTGCTGTTTTCTAGTGGGACCTTGACTGATACAGTCAGTAGGGATGTAGGTTTTAATTCACATATCAATCCTGATAGACGGATAGTGGCTGCTTCGTGGGTTACATGGGAAGGACTCTGAGCTTTTATCTGGGCTGAGTGGAAGAAGGGTGCTCTGATTGATTATTAATGTCTGCCCTGGGCGTGGAAAGAGGGAATGGGGCATAAGTGCTATCTATTGCCATCCACAGGCTAAATGGACAAAAGAGACTCATGATTCATACAAAGTCCAGCCTACTTCACCCAAGCCTGGAGCTTGATGGCCAAAGAGCCAGGCAATAATGAAAAGGGACTTTGCCCAGCACAAAGATCCTGTCCCTAATCAGGGCAAGGGTGGCTCACAGCCAGCTATAGCCGGGGATTCAGACCATGCTCACAACAATACACATGAAGGTGAGAAAGGGAGAGGGATGAGTGAGAAACAAGGGCAGGAAGGTTGATGGAGGGAAAATGAAATGTTGAAGAGGGAGGGAGGAAGGAAGAGAAAAGCAGGTGGGGTGGTGAGATGAAGAAGACTGGCGGGCAGGGAGCAGCAGGTGTGAAGGCTGCCAGAAATGCCCCTCAGCATCAGAACCTGGGGCCTTTACACGTGGAGAAACCCCAGAGACCCAGCTCACTTCACAAGGAATTTCCAGGATAGACAGTCAATGAGTTCCCTCTTGGTCATGTCCATTGACAGGGAGGTCACTAATACATAGGACATTTGGAGTCTGCTCTAATTGTGTTTCTTCCTTGGAACCAGAGCTCCAAAAGGCCCTCAGAAGCCATAAAATCTACTTCTGCTATATCCTGGCATCCATAGACCAGGGAAGGGAAGTGACTTTCTCGAGGTCCTACAGCGACAATAGCAGAACTAAGGTCCTCATGTCCCAGTGAGTAAAATCTGACGCTTTTTCTTCCTTCTCAGAGAGCTACCTCCCCAGGACAGTCACACAGTGGCCTCAGTTCCACTCTCTGGAACAACAGACAATGAGGTTAACCCCTTTTCCAACTGAAATGATGGAATCTGCCCCCAGTTTTCTCATCTGTCGCCTTCAGCCTTTTCTCAGGGGACATGGCTCCTAGTTTCTTCAGAACAATGCTCAGTCTCCTGGGACTTCTCTAACCTGTCTTCTGCCGCGGAAGTGGACATTTCACTCTGCAAAGGGTTGACGAGGGTACACACAGCAGGCTTCCTGCATTTCCATGGGTCCACAACAGCCCTGGAAGTCTTAGATCTAAGAGTGGGCCTCACTATGCCTGTCGTCAAACCTCTCAGGTCACCAACTCCTCTGTCTGTCAAATGGGGATGCAGTTTTTCTCGCCCACTTCACGGAGCGGTTTGAGTACTAGATGCTCCGTAGGCCTGTGAGCCATTTCTGACGTTATTACCATGTCCTTGGCAGCAGCTATGTCCCCGGTTGACTCAGATTCAGTCCCAGGCAGATTAAAATCTTCAAATGCTTTGCATATCAGTGGCTGACCAGCCAGTAGCCCCACCCCACCCTGCCAGCCTCCACTGCTAAATCATGCAGTGGGTGTTTCTATGAGAAATTAGAAAAAAAAAATCTCAGCTCCTCCAGCCCATTGGCTCTCCCCTCTCTGTATCATGGTTGCTCCACTGACCTAGGCTGGCCGCACACTCCTGGCCACCCGGTGAGTCATCAGGCTACTCCTACAGGCTGATGAGATGCTGGACCTCACAGATGGGCCTCGTGGCTGAGTGCCAGGATGGCCAATAATGTTTCTTTCACCTGCCAGCACCGACTGATCTGTAGTTGGGGGCTGCCCAGAGTGTTGTATTGAGAAACATTCTGAGCTGTGCCTGGGCTGAACAAGACAGCATGCTGTGATTGACTAGCAATGTCTGCCACGGGTGTAGGAATGGCTAGCGATGGAACCTGTGCCAAGTATTTGCCATTTCCAGCCTAGTGTTTCCCGGCCACCATGAAGCAAGAAGCTGGTTAGACTTTTGGTAACAGGTTCCCCTGACTGATTTTAGGGATTGAGTGTTCCATCAAAGGGCTAATTTTCTTTTTTTTTTTTTTCTTTCTTTCTTTTTTTTTTTTTTTTTGAAGCGGAGTCTCACTCTGTTGCCCAGGCTGGAGTACAGTGGTGCGATCTCGGCTCACTGCAAGGTCCACCTCCCGGGTTCACGCCATTATCCTGCCTCAGCCTCCCGAGTAGCTGGGACTACAGGTGCCCGTCACCACGCCTGGCTAATTTTTTTGCATTTTTAGTAGAGACGGGGTTTCACCGTGTTAGCCAGGATGGTCTCGATCTCCTGACCTCATGATCCGCCTGCCTCGGCCTCCCAAAGTGCTGGGATTACAGGCATGAGCCACTACGCCCAGCCTCAAAGGGCTAATTTTCTATCCACAACTGTGTTGCTACCTAGAGCTGTACTAATACAGTAGCCACTAGCCACAGGTGGCTTGTTAAATTTAGATGAATTCTAACTAAATTAAATCAAAAATTTAGCGTCTCAGTTGTATGAGCCACGTGGTTCATGGCTACCACGTTGGACAGCACAAGATACAGAGGATTCCTATCATCGCAGAAAGTTGTGTGAGACAGAGCTCACCAAGTGGTGATTGTGCCTGCCAATGGACATTTTTGGAAACATCCTAGAGACATTTTGGGTTGTCACAACTGGAGAGGAGGTGCTGCTGGCATCTACTGGGTCAAGGACAGGGATGCTGCTATGCATTTTTCCAAGCACACAACAGGTCCACAACAAAGAGATATGCAACCCAAATGTCAGTAGTGTCTACGCTGACACGGGTCTAGAACCCTGGTCTGGAAGAATCATGACAAATGGGAAGGAGCATCAAGAGAAGAAGAGGGCAACATCATCTTTGCTTTGAATAATAACTAGATGTAACGGGGAAAGAACTGAAAAAATGAGTCATCCACTGTTGGCAGAAAAACGAGCAGAAAAGCAAGTCACTAAACCTCTCTGACGCTGAGTTTCCTCCTCTATAAAACTGGGACTGTATCACTACCTGCCTTGATCATCAGTGGATTAAATGAGGTAATGAATGTGAAAAAGCTTTCTTATCTGTCTCTGTGAAACAATGCCACACAATTTATTATCTCAACGGATGTTGTTTATTACATTATGCTGAACAGTCCATTCTCTGGCAGGAAGGTATTCAGTCCTGCTTTTATTTCACCCTGCATAACCTGGGGTCACTCCAGGCTCCAAATCTCACTTCCTGGCCTGTAAAATGGGGCTAATAACTCACGCCCAAGCTCACTGGAATATTAAGCGTGAATGAGACATTTAATTCCATCAAGCAACCCTCTCTACCTCAACACAACAGTTAATCCAGCTGCCCTCCATGAAATTGAAACTCAAACCCCAGCTGGTACCCAAGAAACAGCTGAAAATGCATTCCATCTTTTATGGGCAGAGAAAAATTCACTTGAAACCCTGAACATTGAAATTCTTACTACCCTACACATGAGCACTGGCCAAGTGGTAAACTCACTTTGCCGATTCTTGAGGATCTTTCCTCTGTTGCCAGAAACTACAATTCTTAAAAGTAAAGCAGCATCAGGGAGAAACACAGTGAAAAAGAAGCAGATAGGGAAAATTATGAAACTGGATGAGTCAGGCTGTGGGAGAGGAGAGATTCATATGAAGCTAATGGTGTCTCTGGATCCTTCACACTGAGATGTGTGTGTGCGTGTGTGTGTGTGTGTGTGTGTGTGTGTGTGTGTGTGTGTCAGAGAGAAAGAAATCTACCTTGATGTCCAAGGCCCTTGTTTGTGTCATAAAGTTCATTTTCTGCCAGGCACAGTGGTTCCACGCCTGTAATCCCAACACTTTGGGAGGCTGAGGTGGGTGGATCACTTGAGCTCCCAAGTTTGAGACCAGACTGGGCAACATGGTGAAACCCCATCTCTATAAAAAGTATAAAAATTAGCCGGGCGTGGTGGTGCACTCCTGTAGTCCCAGCTACTCAGGAGGTTGAGATGGGAGGATGGCTTAAACCTCGGAGGCAGAGGTTGCAGTGAGCCGAGATTGTGCCACTGCACACCAGCCTGGGTGATAGAGCCAGCCCTTGTTTCAAAATAAAAATAAAATAAGATGCAATTTATTTTTGCTGCCCCCATTCAAATGAGAGCTGAGGTTTATCCTTTCCTTAAGATCTTGGTGGGGGGGGATAATATGGTGGATTTGACTATTATTTCTAACATAAGGGGCTCGTGGTTGCTCCCTGAACACCAGCCGTGACAGCAGGGGCTGATCTTGGCCCAATGCTCTTGCTGCAGGGCTGTGTGTCCTTGAACAAGTGGCTTTCCCTCTCTGTGCCTCAGCTGCACCATCTCTCAACAGGAGGGGTTGGATTTGGCAGCACTCTGGAGGGGAGGGGGATCCTCCCTGGTCTCAAACCCACCTCCTCCATTCTTCAGATAATTTAATTTCATTTTGTTTATTTTTATTTTTATTTTTGAGACAGAGTCTCTCTCTGTCCCCAGGCTGGAGTGCAGTGGCGCGATCTCGGCTCACTGCAAGCTCCACCTCCCGGGTTCATGCCATTCTCCTGCCTCAGCCTCCCAAGTAGCTGGGACTACAGGCACCCACCACCACGCCCGGCTAATTCTTTTGTATTTTTAGTAGAGACAGGGTTTCACCGTGTTAGCCAGGATGGTCTCGATCTCCTGACCTCGTGATCTGCCAACCTCGGCCTCCCAAAGTGCTGGGATTAAAGGCGTGAGCCCCCGCGCCCGGCCACTTTGTTTAAATATTAAAGATATGCCACACACCACAGCAGCTGACCATGTGCTTCAAATGGGCCATTCAGACAGTTGTTTGTATCTACCAGGACTCAGTGAAGGGTCGTCTCCCCATAGCCTTGTAGGCTCACAGCCCCAGGTCCCTATCTTTTGGCAGCTGGAAGTGGTTCTGCTCAGTTTGGGGGCCCTCCATTCCCACCTCAAAATGCCACAGGAAGTCTTAATCTTACCCCTGGAGGAACACCTGCCCAATAAAATCTTTGCGATAGTTAGACCCTAATAAAGTGCTGTGCACGTTTTGCATGTTTGTGAAACATGGAAATTCCATGAGTTTTGACAGGGCAGGTGCTGAGCAACAGCCTTCTGTGGTTTTGTTAGCTCAAGTGAAAGGAAAAGCTCTTCTCCAATTTGGGTGGGCACCAGAACCACCCGTGAGGTTTAAAATCTGTGGATTTCTGGGCCCCTTCCCCCAAGACTGTTCAAAAGGTCTAGGATGAACCCAGGAATCTGCATTTTAAAACAGCCCCCCGCCTCCTGCCCCACATGAGTCTGATGGGTAGGTCGTCAACGACCGTCACTTCAAGAAAAACCTTCCTGGATGCTGAATCCTAGGAAAGATCCCAGAGGTGGTCTAGCCCAACCCCCTCAGGTTTTAGAAGGAGAAACTAAGTTCCGACTGGGGAGAGTACTCGTCCAAGGTTACAGAGCCCACACCAGGATATTCAAGGTGACCAGGCCTGGAGGCAGGTGACATCAAGTATTTGTTGATTGGTAACATGCAGCCCTTCAAAAGCCAGGAGACCAGGAGACTCCCTCTCCTCCTCCTCCTCCTCCTTCTCCTCCCTCCTCCAGCCACTTGGCCTTTTCTTTTGGCCTTTTCCTTTGCTATTATTCTTCTCCTCCTTCTTCTCCTTCTCCTCCTCCTCTTTCTTCTTTTCTCTCTCTCCTCTCCACTATTATTTTCTAGAACTCATCCATAGCCTAAGAGTATATAGACCCCTCTCTTTTCTGCTCCCAAGGTACACACTGGACATGGTACCCAGGCATAGGAGAATACAACTTAGGTCAGCAATGGATACAGCACCCAAGGCCACCATTATCCTTGTTGGAGTCTAGAAGCCCTAGTGGGACACTCAGCCTCCATGAGCTGGTGCACTGAATGAGGCAGCATCTTTTTGGACAGCCGCAAAGTGAAAGTAACAGCCTCGTCGTATTCCAGGCCCTACAGGATAGAAGCCCAGGTCCCCACACTTGCGGGTTGAGGCCAGACTGGACAGCTTGGAGCCGACTGGGAGCCGACTGGGCTCCCCACTCTGGGCCTCCCCACTCCTGGCCTCCTCCATGGAAAAGCTGCAGGAAGGCAGCAGCCCAGAGGCCTGTAGCTGGTGAGGTCTTCTCCTCTCCTGGGAGAGAGCTCCATGTCAAAGCATAGCCCCCTTCTGCCCCACTACGGGGCCACTGAGACCTGTGAATCTTCTTCATTCAAAGAAATGCCTGCTATCCGGGGTGCCAGATAAGACACCTTCCCTCAGACAGAGCTCAAGGAAGGTGGCATGAAATTGAAACCTTCAGCCATGAACTTCCATCGCCCTTCCCCCAACACTCATACATGCTTAATTTGCAGTTTAAAAAAGAACATTAAAATTAACATTTCGACTCAACAGGGTTGTTAACACGAAAGGGGAAGCCTGGCTCTTCCCTGACCATAACTGAACACCAATTAAGCAGAAATTACTGGTAGTTGAGGAAAAATATAAACCCTGACGTCTGCGGGCAAAGTATTCACAGTGTAGAATAACTCATGATCCTAAACACATTTTTAGAAATTATTAGCGAACAGCTGGGGCCTGAGGAGAGTGATTCTTACAAATGTCCATTTGCCCCAGCATTTTGTTCTCAAATCCTTCCACCGAAACACTCTTGTTTTCAAAGTGAGCAGCACGGGCAACCGGCAAAGGAATCAGGCCTCGGAAGCTCTCAACGCCAGAAAGGCCTGAAATAGACCAAAAGACCGGAGGCCTGCCACCGCAGCCCCCAACAGCGCATTCCGGAAAATTAAAACTTGGCCGATCCGCTCGCAAGGTGCCCGTCTAAAACCCAGCCCAATAGTACCTTCTGCAAAGAGGACACAGATCACAGGAACCACGACTGTCTAAGACGTCTCCCCGGGTGGCCGCGAAGGGACCCCACCAAGCCGGGAAAGCAGGAGCGAAGGAGCACCCTCTCCACACACACCGACACACATCCCTTCCCCTTACTGCCCCTCCCCGACCCGTCCTCCCCCCACCCTCCTTCTGGGCCAATGTGATAGCAGCAGCTGAGTCGACCAGTCATTTCTAAAATTAGCTTGTGAGCTCCAGGTCTGGCCAGGAGACGGCAGCCCGGGGTGGCCGTTAACCAGGCAGCAGAGACCATGGACATATTTGGTGGCCCCTGAGCAGGGAAGGGGACAGCTCCGGACACAAGCACATGCTCTCTCGTCATCCCTGTCCCAGGGCAGGGCCACACACCCACACTCCCGCCTCTGCCGACACAGATAACCAGAGGCTGCAGGAACTGTTTGAGGAGGAGAGCTGGCCGGTTCTACATTCCAGGCAGACTCTGAAAGAAAATAACTTGAATGAATGCTGGTGCGTCGTGGTAAACAACCAGTGCATGTAAACATACCTTATGTCTAGGTAGTGGTTATCGCATGCCACGCACCGAGGGCTTTCATGAACTCACTTAATGTTCCCTATGAGGTAGGGTTTTTCCCCAGCCCCACTTTACGAGTGGGGAAATTGAGACACAAAAAGTTCACCAACTTGCCCAAGGCCATGGAGAGCCAGAATTCAAACCCAGGCTGTGCTGGCCGTAGAGGAAACAATCTTAGACACAACAGCAAACTAGGGGTGATAAAAAAGTGCTTTGGGCCTGGCGCGGTGGCTCACGTCTGTAATCCCGGCACTTTGGGAGGCCGAGGTGGGCATATCACGAGGTCAAGAGATTGAGACCATCCTGGCTAACACAGTGAAACCCCGTCTCTACTAAAAATACAAAAACAAAATTAGCCGGGTGTGGTGGCGGGCGCCTGTAGTCCCAGCTACAGGCAGAGCTTGCAGTGAGCCGAGATCGCGCCACTGCACTCCAGCCTGGGTGACAGAGAGAGACTCCATCTCAAAAAAAAAAAAAAAAAAAATCAGCTGGGTGTGGTAGTGGTTGTCTGTGATCCCAGCTACTTGGGAGGCTGAGGCAGGAGAATTGCTTGAACCCAGGAGGCGGGGGTTGCAATGAGCTAAGGTCACGCCACTGCACTCTAGCCTAGGCGATAAGAGACTCTCTCTCAAAAAAACAACAACAAAAAAAGTGCTTTGTCCACTGCCCAAAAGGAGCAAAGTACAGACTTCAATAAATTGGATAAACCATGCAGGTCCATGCAGCTGGCAAAGGGTAGAGTCATGACTCAAATCCAAGTCTTTCTGGTTCCAAAGACCACAATCAGCCCAGCATGATACTGCTCCTGTGAGAATTGTTTCAATAATTGCTATGTGGTGCTGCTCCTCTTTCCCCAGAGCTCATCGGGCAATATTTTCCCAAAGTACTCACTTCTGCCGAGATCTTGAAAATTAGCATTCAATCAGAAGTTCATTGAAACACTAAGGGAAGGCTGCTTAGAAAATGGCAGTCTAGGCTGGGCATGGTGGCTCACACCTGTAATCCCAGCACTTTGGGAGGCTAAGGCGGGTGGATCATTTGAGGTCAGGACTTTGAGACCAGCCTGGCCAACATGGTGAAACCCACCTCTACTAAACATACGAAAATTAGCTGGGCGTGGTGGCGGGCACCTGTAATCCCAGCTACTCGGGAGGCTGAGGCAGAAGAATAGCTTGAACCCAGGAGGCAGAGGTTGCAGTGAGCAGAGATCACGCCATTGCACTCCAGCCTGGGCGACAAGAGCAAAACTACATTTTGAAAAAAAAAAAAGAAAAGAAAAGAAAGAAAAAGAAAATACAATATACATGAGGTTGAGGAGGGGTCCCTGGGGCCCCCAGTGGAGAGTGGCATGGGACATTTAGGCTGCACCAGGGGAAGAGTTTGGAGACAGGTCCCGGTGAGCTGTTTTCTCCAGGTTGTGCTAGATCATTTGACATTGAAACAAGAACCTCCCTTCTCCCGCCCCTTGCATCACAAGTCCTGAACCATTGGCTCCTGGGCTTTTCTGTCCTTGCTGTCTTTCCGACGCTATTGGTCTGAAGTGGTAGAGTTGACATGCAGAAATGATTCTCTGAGCCCAGGGCTGGGGCTCTCTATAGGCCATGACCTGCAGTGATGGTTCCGTTGACTTGAAGGGAACTCCCTTCCCCAAGGAGGCAACATGGCATGTGTTTGCTCCATTCACCTGGTTGGTACCTGTGGTGGGTGGATTTTTGCTACACAAGATGACCAAGTATTACCTTGAGCACTCTGCGATTTAGGGCAGTCCTTATAAGCAAGATTTTGTCACCCAGCTGAGCATTTATTGTCCAGTCTCCAGGCTTCATTCCCCAGGCTGGGGGAAAAGACGAGAAGGTGGAGGCTTTCTTATCAAGGCATCCAGAGAACCGGCTGCTTTGGGCTCATCTGATCCAGTTGGCGTGGTGTCATGGAAAGAGTGGATCGTGGTGCTATTCTGTTGGGTGTCAGGACAGTTCAAGTGGCTGTGGGTTTGTCTGGGCAAAGACCAAGGGAATCATCACTTTACATACCTGCCGTGGGGTTGCTGTTCCTTTCCCCTGGAGATTTGGCCTCTCCTTAGGCTAAGGAGTTCTGGATCCACAAAACAGCCAAGGGATTGTGACATTTTATATGGACAATTGACTTCTATCTCTTGATCATCCCTAATTTTTTTTTTTTTTTTTTTTTGAGACAAAGTCTTGCTCTAGTCCCCCAGGCTGGAGTGCAATGGCACAATCTCTGCTCACTGCAACCTCTGCCTCCCGGGTTCAAGCGATTCTCCTGCCTCAGCCTCCTCAGTAGCTGGGATTACAGGCACCCGCGATCATGCCTGGCTAATTTTTGTATTTTTAGTAGAGACGGGGTTTCACCACGTTAGCCAGGCTGGTCTCAAACTCCTGACCTCAGGTGATCTGCCCACCTCAGCCTCCCAAAGTGCTGGGATTACAGGCGTGAGCCACCGCACCCGGCCCCTAATTTTTTTCTTTAAATGTTCTTAGAATCTGGGTCTCACTCTGTCACCCAGGCTGGAATACAATGGCCTGATCACGGTTCACTGAAGCCTCAAACTCCTTACCTCAAGTGATCCTTCCACCTTGGCCTCTCAAGTAGCTGGGACTGCAGACATACACCACACCACCCGGCTAATTTTTCTAAATTTTTGGTAGAGATGGGGTCTGGCTATGTTGCCCAGGCCGGGCTTGAACTCCTGGCCTCAAGTGTTCCTCTCACCTCAGCTTCCCAAAGCGTTCGGATTACAGGCATGAGCCACCACGCCCAGCCCATCCTTAATGTTTTTAATGGTACAAATGGAGTGGACCCTTGTTGGTGGCCCATCTATTCTGCCCTTAGAATGCTACATTCTGTTAATCATCTCCATACGTCTTGTGAGCTGCTCCCACCTTGCCACTCACTAGGATGAGTGCTGCCTCTCTATCATTCCGGGGTCCTGTCATCTCCATTGCTATCGGGGAGCTGTGTGGGTATACAAGTCCCCCTTCGTTCGTGGTTTCACTTTACAAGGTTCCAGTTACCTGCAGTCAACCACCATCCAACAATCGGTGAGTATAGTACATTAAGGTGTTAGAGAGAGACAGCACATTCATGTAACTTTTATTATAGTACAGGTATATTGTTATAATTGTTGACTTTATTATTATTTTTATTAATCTCTTACTGTGCCTCATTTATAAATAAAACTTTATCATAGGTATGTATATATAGGATAAAACATAGTATATAGGGAGGTTCAGTACTATCCACAGTTTCAGACATCCACTGGGAGGCTTGGAAGGTATTCCCTTCATATAAGGGGGAACTACTCTGTGTGTGTGTGTGTGTAAGAGAGAGAGACAGAGCAGAGACAGAGACAGGCATAGACAGAGAGAGAGAGAGAAGCTGTCCTGTGTGCCCATGGGTAGGATATGACTGTACAGTGAGCATGGAAGCTTGTGAGTATATGTGCATGGATGTGCATGAATGTGTGTGTTAATAAACTGGAGAACAGGCCTATGCGTGTTCGTGTGTACAACAATCATGAAAATCCATCCCTGTGACCACTGCAGGGGCCTCACTTGTGTGCCACCATCCCTGTAGCAATGAAGAGAAACTGTCTCTGTGTCTCTTGAGGCTGGTTTACAGTAAACGCATGGAAACTGGACTGGAGCGAGTGTCTGAAGACCTAGTCCTGCACCGTGCTTTCCCTAGATGTCTGTCTGTCTGTCTACCTGTCTATCCTCCAGCAGTCTCTAGCCTCCTGGTTCATTCCTGGCATTGAGTAGCTGCTCATGGACTCTCTGGTGAACAAAGTAATGAGTGAACAAAGGGCTGCAACTGGGAGTGTGGAGGAGGAAGAGATGCAGAGAAAGCCCCACTGAAGGGGCTGTTACAGTGACTGTTACAGTCCACAAGGCCCATAGTACATGCTCAGTGGATGTTTGTTGAATGACTGAATGGCTGCGTTTAGGTCTGTAAAAGGCTTTCCTACCACTGGTGCTGTCTGCAGGGGAGAGCCACCACTAAAATTCTCAGCAATGTGGGTGCCCTCTCTCCCAGTGGCCTTCGTGTGTCCTGGGTCCCCAGTGGGTGGTCTGGCCTTATTTAATATATCCCCTCAAGTATGCTGACGTCTCTGAGCTCTTTGATCTCTTCCTTCACCGTCTACTGCAGGAATCCTGCATCTCAACCTCCCTTAGCACAGGCTGAGCTGAATGGGAAGCTCACCAGCACGGCGTTTCATGTCCCTGACCCAACTGTGTCTTCTGGATCTGCAGCTCTGCTGTCTAGAAAACTATGTCAGATACATGGACATCAAGAAAGGGGTGACGCAGGCCGGGCGCGGTGGCTCAGGCCTGTAATCCCAGCACTTTGGGAGGCCGAGGTGGGTGGATTACGAGGTCAGGAGATCGAGACCATCCTGGCTAACATGGTGAAAACCCATCTCTACTAAAAATACAAAAAATTAGCTGGGTGAGGTGGCGGGCGCCAGTAGTCCCAGCTACTTGGGAGGCTGAGGCAAGAGAATGGCGTGAACCCAGGAGGCGGAGCTTGCAGTGAGCCGAGATCGCGCCACTGCACTCCAGCCTGGGTGACAGAGCGAGACTCCACCTCAAAAAAAAAATAAAAATAAAGAAAAGAAAAAAAGAAAGCGGTGATGCAGGTGTCAGAAGAAGCAACAGGAAGGACCAAGTCCCCTCCCGCAATTTTAACTGAAACATCCACTCCTTCGCTTTTGATGCTGGGGCTGGCGTGACTTCAACAGTCAATGTGGTAAGCTCATTTCCTGGAATGGCAATGAATTTGGGCACAGCAACTACAGGGTAGATTCATGGTTTACGTGCTCTCTGAGGAGTTAGAGCCCTGGTCCCTACACCTGGCATCAGCCTTCAACCTCAATCCTATCTGCCACACACCGAGAATCTCCTATCATCTAAACCAGTGGTTCTCAAATGGGGCAGTGCGGCAGTTGGTGGGGGGGGGGAGTAATTTTTGCCCTGAAGGTACCTTTCTTTGGCAATGTCTGAAGACATTTGGAGTTGTCAAGATTTGGAGGGGGGAATGCTACTGGCGTCTAGCAGATAGAGGCTGGGGTGCTGCTACTTATTCCATGATGCAAAGGAAAGCCACCTTCTCTCCAACAAAGAACCTGGCCTCAACTGTCAGTGGTGTTGTGGTCAAACCCTCTTGACACAGTTATAACCCCAGGCTCCTGAGGAGGGAGAGGGCATCTTGTCATAGCCCACCAGTACTATCAAGAAGTCTATACCATACACATTGAGGGCAGGATGTGGGAGGAAGTATGTGTGTATTCGTCTGGGGGTCACAGCAGTAAAGACATCCTCAAATTGGTTAATCTGAGCAGAGTTTAATAAAGACAGTATTTGCGGCCGGGCGCGGTGGCTCACACCTGTAATCCCAGCACTTTGGGAGGCCGAGGTGGGTAGATCACGAGGTCAGGAGATTGAGACCATTCTGGCTAACATGGTGAAACCCCGTCTCTACTAAAAATACAAAAAATTAGCCAGGCGTGGTGGCGGGCGCCTGTAGTCCCAGCTACTCAGGAGGCTGAGGCAGGAGAATGGCATGAACCTGGGAAGCAGAGGTTGCAGTGAGCCAAGATCGTGCCACTGCACTCCAGCCTGGGTGACAGAGCGAGTCTCCGTCTCAAAAAAAAAAAAGAATGAGAACCTGTCATTGGCAACAACATGGAAGGAAATGTAAGACATTATGTTAAGTGAAATAAACCAGGCACAGACAGACAAGCTTTGCTTGTTCACACTCATTTGTGGGAGCTAAAAATTAAAACAATTGATCTCATGGAGAGATAGAGTTGAATGATGGTTACCAGAGGCTAGGAAGGGTAGTATGGGGATGGAGGGCGGGAAGTGGGGATGCTTAGTGGGTGCGAAAACGTAGTTTAATAAATAAGATCTAGTATTTGATAGCACCATAAAGTGACTATAGACAACAATAAGTTATTGTACATGTTAAAATAACTAAGAGTATAATGGGGATGTTTGTAACACTAAGAAAGGATAAACGTTTGAGGTGATGGATACCCCACTTTCCCTGATGGGATGTTACATATTGCATGCCTGTATCAAACTGTCTCGTGTACCCCTGAATATATACACCTACTATGTACCCACAAAAATTAAACATTAAAAAAACACAAAAAAATGAGCCATTAAATTTCCCCTCATGGATTTCATTAATTATGTGCACGTCCAAAACTGTGTATGTGAGCACAAAGTAAAAGCTGAAGGTTTTATTTGGTGAATCTGATCTCTGGAAATAGCCTGAGTAATTTAGGCTGAGAAACTTTCCTTTTTTTTTTTTAAGACGGGGTCTCACTCCGTTGCCCAGGCTGAAGTGCGGTGGCCCAATCACAGCTCACTGCAGCCTCCACCTCCAGGGCTCAAGCAATCCTCTCGCTTCAGCCTCCCGAGTAGCTGGGACCATAGGCATGTGCCACCATGCTTGGCTAGTTTTTTATAGTTTTGTAGAGACAGGGTCTCACTATGTTGCTCAGGCTGGTCTCAAACTCCTGGGCTCAAGTGATCATCCTGCCTCAACCTCCCAAAGCACTGGGATTACAAGCATAAGCCACTGTGCCTCGCCTGAAAAACTCTTTTTTAGAACTCCAATATCCAAATTGGTAAAAGTGCCTAGGGAAAGAAAGCCTTGCAGTTGTTAGATGGCTCTCCTCAAATTCAGTACATAGTCGAGGGGCTCCTGCATCCAGGAACTCACAGTTTAAAGGGGGGACATTAACATCATTACTCATAATGCAAGGTAGGAGGAACCTAGGACTTGGAAGTCATTTCCTTTTTGCAGCCTCAACACGTCACTTACCTCTAGTCAGACACGGAGGATGTTTTTGGCTTGGATGACCTTTCAGGATCCTCTAATTTGATCCTCGTAACATAGGAGTGAAAAAACTGAGGGCCAAAGAGGTTGTCCAAAGTGATGATGCTGGGAATTGAGATCCTGATGCTATTTCCCCTCCTTCTGGCTCCTGAGGGGGTGACTTGATTTCTGCAGCTCTTCAGAGGGGTTGGAGTGCTTGTTTGAACCCCCATATCCAGCTTCCTTCAGTTACGTAACACATTAGACCAAGGGTTCCATGATGGTTGTCGCCTCCTGCCCATGGACCTGGCTACACACTCCATAGCTCGGTCCCTTGTCAACTATTTTGCAAAATGGTTTTCAAATTGGCAAGCACAAATACACCCCAGGGTTACTCAGTGGCTACATGGACCAATCGTGACTTCCTTCTTTCCTGAACTAGCAAGACAGAGGGTATTCCCCACCCCCGCCAGCTTAAAGACAGGAGATACCCAGACTGCCCTTGACCCGCGGACCTACAGGAAGACAGTCATGCCCAGGCAGCTGTGGCTTGGGGACTGTCACCTTGGGTTTCTGGTTTACAGTGACAGGCACCATGCGGGTGGGGGTGGGAGATGGGGAGCATCTCAGCACATTTCCGTGGGAGCAGGGATAGGGAGCAAGAGGTCTTGTCTTCTGGGAGGGAATCCAAAGCTCCCCCGTAGTGGGCTGGGGAGCATGGAATAGCTTCTAGATGAGCCAGACCTACTGGATTTCCTCACCGCCTAGGCTCTCCAGGCTCTTCATTTGCAAACGTGTTATTCTGGGGCACAAGCGCTGGTGTCCCAAACCCTGAAACTGTGAAATTGGCTGTGCTCCAGCAACCCACCAAATCAGCAGAAATGCTTTCGGCAGTCCCCTTCTTCCTCTATATAAAATCAGCCTCTGCGTGAATTCCCCCCAGAGTCGGGATTCTTTCCAATCAGTCACTTTCTGATATCTTAACAGCTTGGTAAAGAAATGCAGCTTTTAATTGAGGGGAAAAACAGCACACGGAAGTCGATGTCTTTGTACAGATCCTTTTTATTAAGATTTATATAGGCAATTTACCAACACAGAAAACCAGTCTAGCAGCTCCAAAGTAACTGTAAAAACGGTGGTGCTGATGGTGGTGTGCCCCACACAGGGCAGGTGACCTCAGACGTGGAGCAGCATCTCCCGTGGGATACTATTTCAGACGTGCACTAGTGAGTGTATACTGAGAAGGGATTATAAACCTTCCCTGGCACAATAGATACAAAAAGAGATAGAACCAATGATATTTTGTCTAGGTACAATATCTAGATTTACAGTATCTAGTTTACTGGCTTCACTTCGTATAGCAATGCACAATAGAAAACGGATTTCTTTCTTCAAGGGTATTATACTTTGCCAAGAACATAGTAAATATGTTACTATATTGATGGCTATGAAAACAGACAGAGACAAATGAGTGAGGAGGCACGTTCTCTCACAGAGACAGGACTTCATTCTATTTCACATAAATCATTAAGGGTCCATTCAAATATAAGACCTCTCACAAAGTTTCAGTCATGTATGAGGGCGCTTACCTTTAAGACCCCATTTCGAAACCATTTTGAAATAGTGAAGGGGGGAAAAAGTCACACTGAAATGTGCTACTCTTAAAAGCAGTGTTTCTAAACACAGCTTGCCTTTTTCAAAGAGTGAAGGTGGCCTTTCTGTTTAGTGGTTGGGTAATTGGGTGCAATAATCAAATCTTAAGGCAATGGCAAGGCTGATGGTGGGGATTTGGCACAATAAGGGGAAGGAATGATGCTGTACAGTTGTACCTTAAATCCTAAAGGATTACTAATGACATGGGAGGCATAGCTACCTGCCCCATGCACAGGGGCTCCTGGACAATACCGTGGCTTTAGAAACAAACCTAGGTTCTGAGGGAATGACACTGCAAAGTCTTATAGAAATCCTTTTATGAGATAGCCAGTCCAGAATAAAGCCTTTGGGGTACTTGTCAACAAGCAAGAAGCCTTCTGAAGAGGTAGATGAAAGCAGTATTTCACAGCAGGTGTGCTGCCCGATGTGACGGAAGACGTGCATGCGCCTCTCAGCACAGACCAGAAGACCAACTGTTGTTGAAAACAGTCCATGGTAGTGAGAAGAGATGTTGGCCACATTACTAGGTGCATTATTTCAATTTTATTGTATTAAGAACAGGAAGGACTGCCATTTCTTTAAATAACAAACTATACAAATAAAAAGGAGCAGAAATAATATGGAATGTTTTTGACGAAAACAAACTTATGGATTCAATAAATAATATAAAATGCTTTTGTGCTAAAATAGAACTCTTGTTTCTTATATATATATAGTTCAGTGATCTTTATGCTATCCAGAAAAAGCCAAATCTATTATAATTAAACATAGAAAAATACCATTTAACAATAAAACTAAAAAAATGGCCAGTGTTGAGCTTATAAACCACATATAATATATACATCATTTAATATAATCAACTAAGAAAGTAAATTTCAAGTTCTTTGTAATACAAATACACAATTGAAAATATTTCTCCATTCCCTACCCTTACATCAAAGACATCTGATATTTAGGACAAAATTAAAAATGGAAGCATAGTTACCAGTTTTCAGAGATGATTTTGAGATTGTTAGATACTGGAGCGCTAACTCTACTATACAAAGCTGAGTTATTTACCTCTAAAATGAAGGATTTTTTCCCCTATATGTGTTTGATGAAATGCATATACTCTTAACCCATTTTCTGTAGTTTGTGTTTTTAATAAAGGCAATTTAAAATTTGGGAGCCTGCATTTCTCAATCAGTGCTAACACAGCTAGGTCAGAAAGACAGCCCCTTTGGGCCAGCTGTGGGGGCCTGCAGGAGTGGTCATCTCTGTTATTCGGCTGAAATAAAACAACTATCTTAGTCCTTAAGGACAAAGAAAATATAAAGTTCATTGTGACTTGAGGAAGCCAAGGAGTACCATTTTAGAGTTCAAATTTCATTTGTTTCATAATAAACTTTGTTAAAATGTGACCTGGGTTAAAAAAAAAAATCATATTAACATGAATTTAAGTAATTCAAGTCTCTCCAGTAAACTTTACATAGGAGGGAAAAATCATGTTAAATCTTCAGGAAAAAATTTAAACTGTTAATTACTTTAAAATTTTTTTTTTTGTAGAGATGGGGTCTTGCTGTGTTGCCCAGGCTGGTAACTCACCGTGGAAGTGAGCAGGGCCTAGAACAGAAGAGGCCTGTTACTCTGACAGTTTTACCAGGACTTCAATGGATTTGTAACAGTGTCCCCAGCTGACCAATGGGGCAATGCATTCACAGTGATCCAGACACTGCCCCTCCACCTCGGGGGCTGCAAAGTGCACACACACACACACACACACATACGGGGTGTTTTGGAGATGGCCCAGTAATGCTTTAGCTTTGGGTCCCCTGTGCCCCCATGGGAGGGTGCCAGAGGGTAGGCAGAGGCAAAAGAACTTCTTCAGAAAGTCCTGATAGGCAGCAAATGGCTTCTGAATGAGTTCAGCAGCTCCACATTCAAAAACAAAGTGACCAAGTCTCAGAATAATTATCATAAGGAAAAATCTCCTGTTACAGGGGGGAAAAAAGAAACTTCACCTATTTTAACTCGGTTATTTCCTTGGTGCTTTATGGTATAATGATTTTTACCAGTAACTTATTTCTTCCTTCGCCCGATTTCTACCACTATACTCTTTGTGACACCCAGCCCAGCCCCCACCTGTCACAGATCCCAATGAAGCCCAAATCATCTCCCAACAAGTCAACCCCTCACTCAGGGTGGGAGGTGTTAATTCATCAAGCATCTCTGAATGACACAGAAACATTTCCCTGAACATAACTGAGACAACACTGCATATGATTAAATCATACAAGATAACTCTTATCTTACACCAGCACATTTCAAAGCATTTCTATAGGTTTACATCATGCAAAAGAGGCTAGACTTTGAGAACATTGTTTTCTTCTTGATATGTTAAAATTCTGAAACATTAGAAAAATAAATTCCACTGAAAAGTAAAATGTGTTGAATTGGCCCAGCTACAAATTCCGAGTGAAATTTTAAAAAGCAGAGGAAAACCACACTTTGATCTTTTTAATCTAGTTAAATCCCTGTCGTCAATTGGTAAACATTACTTTGTAGATGACCAATGTGGCCTTCAAACAGTCGTTTCTAATATCTGTATATGGCATATGTCAGACCAGAAATCAAGCTACATCTTGTTTGCAACAAACAGACCATTGTTTGTTGCTGCTGCTGTCTTAAGCAAAATGCTTCCTTTCCTCAGTGCATCTCACTGGATATTTAGCACCCTCCCCCCTTTTTATTTATTTATTTATTTTTGAGATGGAGTCTTGCTCTGTCACCCAGGCTGGAGTGCAGTGGCGCGATCTCGGCTCACTGCAAGCTCTGCCTCCTGGGTTCATGCCATTCTCCTGCCTCAGCCTCCCAAGTAGCTGGGACTACAGGCGCCCGCCACCACGCCCGGCTAATTTTTATTTGTATTTTTAGTAGAGACGGGGTTTCACTGTGCTAACCAGGATGGTCTCAATCTCCTGACCTCGTGAACCGCCCCTCTCGGCCTCCCAAAGTGCTGGGATTATAGGAGTGAGCCATCATGCCCGGCCAGCCCCTTCTTTTTCAACATAGGACCTGAAATTGTCACGTCAGTGAATGGACCAATCAGAGGCATGAGCACTTTGCATGAATGGTGACATAATAAGCTGACTTCTAGAAGTTTTGTTGAAAAATCATACTTAAATATGACAAAGAAGGAAAACCAATGAGCCCCCATGACATGAGGGGATGAATGAACCAAAGAGAATGTTTTAGGTTAAACATAATAAACCTGAATTCACAAAGGTTTTTAATTTATTCCATATATATCTTACATAGCAGCTTAAAGTAATCTATTATTTTTAGGCTTTATTGATTCTTTTGAATCATGAAATCAAGACTTATTACCGCATGATTTTGTAAAAATATCAACCTCAATTATTTTTCTCATCAATGTTAAAATATCCCAACCACAGGAATCTAAAATAATGAAAAAAACATAGGCTGAATTTTGACCTTTTTAATAGTTGGAGTGTAATAAGGGTGAACATCTAGGAATTATGTAATACTTGGAAAACCTTCTAAAACATCCAAGTACTACGGCTGGGCACGGTGGCTCACATCTCTAATTCCAGCATTTTGGGAGGCCAAGGAAGGAGGATCACTTGAGCCTAAGAGTTCACCACCCCATCTCTACCCCAAAAATAAATTAGCCAGGAAAGGTGGCATGCACCTGTAGTCCTAGCTACTCAGGAGGCTGACGTGGGAGGATTGCTTGAACCTAGGAATTCAAGGCTGCAGTGAGCCAGTGAGCCATGATCATCCCACTGTTCTCCAGCCTGGGTGACAGAGCGAGGCCCTATCCCAAAAAATTAAAAAATTAAAAAAAACAACAGCCAAGTATACCATGATGTTTAATCCAACTGACTTTTCCTCTGGCCATGCAGGCAACCGGGTGCAGACACAGCGGTGTCCTGTGTCTGGTTGCAGAAACACCTCCATCACAACATTTTGGCAGAAGGCACTCAAACCAGACCCCAACACAACTGGTGACCGCCCTCAGAAACAGCTCAATCTAGTCTTACAAAGTACTTTTAATAAATGACATCTAGATGTACTTCTCAACCATATCATTACAAATCAAATGTGAGTTGGGGAAGTGTAAAAGTTTACACTTTTGTTTGAAGCAAAAGGACTTTCAGGGCATTTTCCAATTCATATATCTTTTCTAAAAGGGAGTGGAGCCTTATGTTCTATTCTTAGAGCAGAAATTCTAGTTTTTGAAAGAGATGCGGATCAGCTCAATTTTAGAACAAGTATGGGAAAGTTGAATAATCTTTCTGAACACGTTTGTGCAGCTCACGCCCTAGGTACGAGATATTAGACGCTAAGCCCAGACCCTGGTGGAGTCAACAGCAGGCCCTTTATCCTGGAGATCTAGAACAGGCTTGAGGCCCAGCGCATCCTCAACTGCACATGCTGAGAACCTATGAGCTTGAGATGCAGACGGGAACGGCATCAGTCACAGCTATAATTAACCAGGGCTGGGAAGACATTCACTCTTTAAGAACAATGGCTTTTCTGCTTCTGGGGTGGGTGTGTGTGTGTGTGTGTGTGTGTGTGTGTGTGTGTGTGTGTGTGTGTGTTTAAACAGAATTTGAATACTATTCTTCCTTTTTAAATAAGGAGAATGCATGTAAGTAGTACATCCCTCCTCCCACACTGGAAATAACAGATAGTAGAAAATGTATGTTAATTTAAACCCCAACTAGTAGTTGAGACAGACAAAAAAAAAACAAACCCACATTTTTTTTTTTTTGCAAAGTAACTCTTATGAAATAATGGACCCTTTTGGTAATTATCTTCCAAACTCTCAAAATAACTGCATTAAAAAGTACTTGCTTTGCCCATGAACACAGCAAACAAATACAAAAACAAAGATTTGGAACTGCTAAAAATATCAAGGACAGGATGCAGACAATTATGATGTCAAGTTATTTATACTGTTAGTAGTTAAAGACATACACTAAAACTACTCCAAGAATGGGACAAATACGTGGATTTGTAAAATTTTTTTTTTTTTAAGACTGATGACATGGGGGACTTCGCTGGTTCTCATAACCCAGCATCTATTTGGGGGTATCAGTGGGGCCTGGAGGCAGTGGGAGAAAACAAACTTCACAGGGCAGATGCTGCTGGGACCAGGAAAAAGGCTTCATGCCCTAAGGTCCTCACTGTCGTACAGCCCAGTGCAAAGTATCATTCATTCATCGCAGACGGATGACGACATGAAAGTCAATATACACAGTTAACCCATTTTGACACATTCATTCCTCAGCATTTTTTCAATACAATTCATCTGAAATTATACTAAGACGTAAAACAGACCTGCTTTTGTACATCCATTACTGATATGTCTCCCAGGGTCAGGCAGAAGGAACCAGAATGACTGTCACACAACTGCTAATTGTCGAGACCTGAGACGGACTCACCCATGAGTGCTCCTGCACGCCAGGTACTGCTTGTCGACTCGCGCACATTGGACTCAAAGACTTTTGAAAACTGCTCTTGCCCCTGAAACCTAAAACTCCATGGCCTGTCCTTCAGAATCACTGTAAATCTTTCCAATGATGGACGGATGAATGCCTTCAATGATTAGTTAATCCCATACATTTGGAGAGTACGTGTCCGTCATTCCCACCTGGCTGAGGGGGCCCCGGAACAGACTGGTCAGAGGCAGGGCAGTCACGTGGGTGCGGCTCCCAGAGGAGGGCCCAAGTGCAGAAATATCTTCAACTTTTAATATCATCAGAAAATATCTTCAACTTTTAACCCCAGAACAAGAAGTCAGTTGCGAAGTGCACAAAAGAAACACTGTGGCTCTCCCATCCCCCAGCAGTATGGAGCAAAGACATAGAAAATCAGCAGTGACTAGACAGAATATGTGGCAATGCTTAGGGCAATCTGTTACCCAACACTGAACATCTTTAAATTCCATCCTGGAAAGTCTAAGATGTGTTTGATATCAGACATAAAAATTTACGTGATAAGTAGGAGTCACTTCAAGTTCTAGGTTCATAGGTACCAAAGTGTGTAGCAAAGAAAAAGAACTTTTATTTCTTCAGTAGTTTCGAATGCGGACAAATGTGACAAGGCAGGGAGCTGAGCTGACCCCAAGCCGAAGGGTCCCGACTCCTCTCGGGAGCCTGGAGGAGTCCCAGTAGCGAATAGATCAGATGCCTCATCCTCGTTCACCCCAAAAGGCTGAGGCCCTGGTGTGTCCTCCTTGAGGACCCTCCCTGTCCCTGGGTGCTAGAGGCCGTTGCTGTTTCTGTGACAGAGGGATGGCTTTGGGAGCTCCACAGTACCTGACCGAGGTTTGTTGAGGAACTTCGGGGCACGACGCAATAGCCGCTGGGCCTCCTTGAAGGTTTCGTTCAACTCTTTCTTCCACTGCACAAACTCTGGATCACTCTGAGGGGGAATACAAAGGCAGCCGTTGTGATGGGCTCACCCATTTTGCCAACAGCGGTGGGTGCCCCTATTGATTACCAGCGTCCCTGGAACCCCTGAAGGAAGCACACCCTAAGTGTCCACCCCCAGTGGCATTACTAGCTGATGGGTCACGCTGCCACCTTCTCCAGAATCTCTTGAAAAGAGCAGGGAAAGGCCACATTAAAAACCCTTCAGATGATTCCAGTACAATCCCACTCTGAGAATCACTGCCTTTAATTTGTTTAGAGATTACTTTTGATTTCTAAAACAACTGAAATCTATAACAATATAGGGGAAGGAGTTTTGACAAAGTAAAAAATGTTTTAAATGTATATTCATGTATGTAATGTAGTACTGATGTTAGTAAAAATGGTTTTTTTGCATCTAATACGTGTTTATTTCTCTAAATATGCTCTCTTAAAACACACACACACTAGTACACCAGTCACAAAGTGTCCAGGAATGAAATTTGTGTTACAATGTAACTTTGAGGAAAAGATGGCATTTTCATTTAGAGAAGATGGCATTTCAGTTTGCCATCTTATATTTATCTAAATATATAAACCTTAACATCGAACATGCCGAAAAATCTTCAAAGTTATAGAAAAAATAAAATTCCAGGCCCTATTAAATACTGAGCAGATTTTCCAGATAGAGTAATGACATTATTTCACCTACATACTCCTGCCATTTTCTAATAATATTTGCCTTTTTAAAAAATCACGATGAATTTGCTGAAAACCTTGTACCTTGGGGCTTTCTTACTAAGTTTGTAAGTGATAAAACATGGCATGAGAAAATGTTTTATAGACAGCCAGTCAACTTTGCTGAATATTTAATTATTCTAACATTCACCTAAGAAAAAATAAATAAAAACTCACCTCACATTGCAAGACAAATTGCTTCCCTCCTTTTATTCTGAACAAAATGCATTTTTTGTCTTTAATTTGAGTTTCTTCCACAGAGAGAATCTGTTCCATTGTCAGTAAATTTTGCTAACCATAAAAACAGAAATTCAAAATTCAAATTATTTTGTGATTTCTTAAGTAGTAATACCAAAAACTACCAAGTTAGAACAAGTAAAAAAAGAAAACGCATTCGGTTTTCTTTCTTTGGTGGTATTCTAGAAGGGGAAAATGGCTATAAAGGAACACAAACAAAAGTTCAAATTATAATGTTTCAAGGAAAACTGCAGAGAAAGCAATGTTTTGCTAAGGAAAAACGGCAAAGCTGTTCCCTCAACACAGAACTGATTTTGAATGATGATGAATCGCAAGCGTACTTGCTGTATGGCACACTCATATACATTCTGTCAATAACATTGTGAGGAAGCAACAGAGCCACATATG
This sequence comes from Gorilla gorilla gorilla, assembly GCF_029281585.2. Classification (NCBI taxonomy): domain Eukaryota; kingdom Metazoa; phylum Chordata; class Mammalia; order Primates; family Hominidae; genus Gorilla; species Gorilla gorilla. The sequence goes on along the minus strand of NC_086018.1, from coordinate 23,744,428 downwards.
ATTTATGTGAGCCAAAGGTGTGTGGTTCAGTTTTAAGGCAGCAACTCAGTAAATGTTTAGTGATGTCAGCTTGTAAGCTAACAATATTTTGATAGTATCCCAATGATGTCATAAATAGAGGTGGTTTCATTAAAAGATTAAAAGGCCTATAAGCTGGGCGCGGTGGCTCATGCCTGTAATCCCAGCACTTCGGGAGGCCGAGGCGGGTGCATCACGAGGCCAAGAGCTTGAGACCAGCCTGGCCAAGATGGTGAAACCCCATCTCTGCTAAAAATACAAAAATTAGCCGGGCGTGGTAGCGGGCTCCTGTAGTCCCAGCTACTCGGGAGGCTGAGGCAGGAGAATCGCTTGAACGCAGGAGGTGGAGCTTGCAGTGAGCCGAGATCACACCACTGCACTCCAGCCTGGGCGACAGAGCGAGACTCTGTCTCAAAAAAAAAAAAAAAAAAAAAAAGTCTATAGTATTATTGCTTAAGGTGAATGCTATAGTGTCATGAGTTCCTTAGCATCTTATGGTTTTTGTTTTAAATAAATACTTCAGGAATCCTGAATGAGAAATGGCACTCTGATAAACACTCAGGTTTTCTTTTTCCTTACTTAGACTTACAAATCTGCTCATGCATATTATGGAGCTTCTTAAATAGAACACTAAATGTTGAACCTTTTAAAACCAAGCTCATTTATTGCATCCAATGTTAAACAAAGGTAAAAGTTTTGTTTTTTTAAGTTTTCAAACAGCCTGAAAAGTGGGGCGATTTCCTTTTAACATGCCAGTGGGTAGCATAATAAATGTATAATCTGCCCAGGTCCGCTCATTACCTGGAAATACAGTGAGCTTTGGGGAGCTACTTTGATGCTTCCCAGCCCTGAGTTACACTTCAGGGTCCCCAAAAGAATCTTATTAATTGGAACTTAGATCCTAGATTCTAATTTTTCAAAAATAACTTCGATGGCAGGAGTGATGGTTGGGAAGATCTTGTTTCTTTTCAAAGAAATGGAGTGATATGCAATTGTAATCATTCATAATTGAATGAAAACTTTGCCAACAGTAAACTAAAAATACAGTCCAAAGTCAAATACATGAGATTTAGGTGCCCTGTTTTCCACACTTCTGATCCCTGGAGAACAGATGGGTGGTATTCCAACACATCCAACACATAAACAATGTTTTGAGTGTTTGGGACCATCGTCCTGCTTACGATGACTCACCAGGCCCCCCCCTCCGCACCAAGAAAAGAAAAGATGCCTTCCACCAGGGTTGGCTCCTTCCTTGTTGACAAGCCCTGGGCTCTTCACCCAGTAGGCACTTAATAAATGCTGCCTGATTTGCTGAAAGGTAGTGTGGATCAGAAATTTCTTTTTATCTTGTTCACAAACATTAGTTCTCGAAAGGATCTTAGATGGCAGCTACATCTTGCTGTCTGTTGTATGATCCACCTACAAATTCTCAACAAGGTGGAGACACAAGGAAGCATCTTTTGGTGACCTCATCTCTGTGCGAAGTGTCATGGCCTGGGACATTTTATTTGACCCAACTAGGAGAGGCTGTACAATGGAGAGACTGAGGGCACAGGATGACCTGGTCTGAGTCACCCCTCCACCTCCTAACTGTCCAGTTGTGTTTTTGGGTGGCAGACTTTCCTCTTCCAAGCCTGCTTTCCTCTTTATAAAATGAGAGTTGGACCCTCAAAGGTTCCCAAACACATGGAGTTTTTTTTTTTTTTAACAGCACTTGACCTCAGATAAACATGCAAAAATTACAGTACAGTCATCCCTTAGTATCCACAGGGGACTGGTTCCAGGAACCCCCGAGTAGCATAATAAATGTATAATCTGCCCAGGTCCGAATTATACAAAATCCATAGATGCTCAAGTTGCTGATATAAAATGGTATCGTATTTGCATATAACCTTCACACATCCTCCTGTATACTCTAAATCACCTCTAACGTAAATGCTATGTAAATAGTCGTTAGACTGTGTTGTTTTTTTTCTGTATTAGTTTTTATTGTTTTGTTGTTATTTTAAATTTTTTTTCCCCGAATATTTTCTCTCCTTGGTTGTTTGAATCCCAGGATGGGGATCTGTGGAGATGGAGGGCTGACTGCAATTGTTATGATTTCTATTTCCCTCATTTCACAGATAAGAAAACAGAGGCTGAGACAGTCAATGTGACGTGTTCAAAGTCCCAGAGACACTCAGCAGTGGAGCTGAACACCTCTGTCTGACTTCAAAGTCCAGCTTGTCTTTTCTTTTTAGATCTGTCTAACTGCTCTCCAGCCTTCTTCAAATCCATCTGATGATGTGGTGCTTCTGACCTCACTAAGAAGCATGTTCTATTTTCAGGTATTACCAAGTTGTTCCTTGACTTGGAAGTTTAAAAACAAGTTAAAGTTTGCACATTACAATCTCATGTATAGCAGTAAAATAGAATCACAGAGTTTCGGAGGATAGTGTATAAAACACGTCAGCAACATGAAATAACCATATGCCATTGTACGTACTGGGAAACATGCTCGGTGAGACTGCCTTAGACTTACCCGGGACTCTCCCTCTCCTCTCCATTCAAGTCTATTTGGAAAGAGGTAAAAATAGCGACGCTGCCACTGAGTCAGAAATGGGTTTCCCAGTTTCAGCATGTACCCATGCATAATACAGTCCTTCCCCAGAGCGTAATCTGAGGAATACAAAATCACTAGGAGTTAAATAGGCTCTGAAACAAAATGTCTTAGCAGCATTATTCTCTGAAAAAAGAACAGACATACTTTTTGGAAAAAGCAGGTTTCTATAAATAGAACACATTACAGAAGTCACAATTTTAGTTTTAAGTGCATGTGTACTGGGGATCTAAAGATCAGAGGGTTCTGCAGCTCTCTCTGCTCACACAGTAAATGATTGCTTCTCAATATGCTGATAAATCCATGATGTTCATTTATCGCTCTGGGAGGGCAAAAGTTAGTTTCCAAACTCTTTTCATTATGTATGATGAGAACCGGAGAATAGACGGTATTTAAAGTCAAGCTATCCCCAAAGTACCTTCGCCTTTACGTGGGGTTGGCATTCCCCCTTTAATCTCCCTTTTATCTTAAAAATAATAATAGTGGGAATTTTCTTGTCTAAGTAATTTAAGGTAACATAAGGATCAAAAACGGTTCCTTCCTCAGCTTAATGTTAGGTTTATTCCTCAAATATATGGTTATGTATAGAGAGAATTCACAGACATTGTTGAGTCCTGATTACATTTTTATAGTGAAGAACTGTGTCTTTAAAAAAAAAAAGGTTAATTTTAAAGTCTGTATTAAAGGCTTTGGTGATTGTGCTAAAGTCATTCACTCACACACTCATTTCTTCAACAAGTAGCACGTGAATGCCCAGGTACTGGGCATATTCCAGATATTCTGGGTTCAGCAGAGAACAAAAGAGACAAAAACCCCTGCTTCAGAGAGCTTATTACAATCTAGTGAGTGTTTCAGACCATAAGTAAACACATAAAACCCATGTTGTGTCATCTGGAGACAAGCAGGTAAAGAACAAAGGAGAGGGAGGGCCAGGGAGGGTCAGTGGTGATGGGGAAGGATGGAGTTGTCGCTTTCACTGAGAAGTGCTTGCATTTCCAAAATCTATTTAAAATACTAGCAGTCATCCCTTGGTAGCCACAAGGGATAGGTTCCAGGACCCCAGCAGATACCGAAATCAGTAGATGTTCAAGTCGTCAATATAAAATGGCATGGTGTTTGCATAGAACCTACATATATCCTCCTACAAACTTTAAATCACCTCTAGTTTACCTATAATACCTAATACAGTGTAAATGCTACATAAATAGTTGTTACACTGTGTAGCAGTAGTCCCGAACCTTTTTGGCACCGGGGACCAGTTTCGTGGAAGACAATTTTTCCACAGACGGGGATGGGGGAATGGTTTTGGGTTCAAACTATGCTACTTCAGATCAAGCATTCGATTCTCATAAGGAGCACGTAACCTAGATCCCTCACGTGCGCAGTTCACCATAGGGTTTGCAATCCTACGAGAATCTCAGGCCACTGCTGATCTGACAGGAGGCGGAGCTCAGGTGGTGATGCTCACTCGCCCAGCACTGATCTCGTGCTGTGCGGCCCGGTTCCTAACTGGCCTCCCCCCTGGGGGTTGGGAACGCCTGCTGTATGGCTTTTATTTGCATTATTTTTTATTGTTGTATTGTTATTCTTATTGTTTTTCTCCAGATATTTTTGATCATGGTTGGTCGAATCCGCAGATGCAGAACCTGAGATGTGGAGGACCAATTTTATTATAATTTTTTTTTTCAGGAATCTAAGCCTAGACTATATTTTTCTATAAAGGTGACCTCTGAGATTGTCAGCCAAGACCTACTTGTGCATGAATTACTTACTAACACAGGAAGATAAATTCATTGATTTGCTAAACTTTCTAATTACAGCTCTAACTAGAAGGAACACTTGAACATGCTTATGAAGATCTATATATATTTCTGGATCCAATTAATCAGGATTCTAGTGACACCATGAACCCCCCTTGAGCAAGTCGACATTGATTCAATGTAAAATCTGCTGTGGCAAACACACCCCAGTGTGATCACAATGGACCAGTTCTCTAAAGAAGAGCTTACGGCTGGGCGCAGTGGCTCACGCCTGTAATCCCAGCACTTTGGGAGGCCAAGGCAGGTGGATCATGAGGTCAGGAGTTCAAGACCAGCCTGGCCAACGTAGTGAAATCCCATCTCTACTAAAAATACAAAAAAAATAGCCAGGCGTGGTGGTGGGCGCCTGTAATCCCAGCTACTTGGGAGGCTGAGGCAGGAGAATCACTTGAACCTGGGAGGCAGAGGTTGCAGTGAGCCGAGATCGCGCCACTGCACTCCAACCTGGGTGACAGTGTGAGACTCCATCTCGAAAAAAAAAGAAGAGCTTACAAATAAAGGCTGTGTGTCCCTGCAGAATTGAGGTAAACAGAGCTAAAAGAATGCAGGATTCCCTTGGTGTATTCTGGCAACGTTTATATAAAGAGTAAGTCATCCAGAATTGAAGACACTTTAAATGCCACAGGGAAATTGTCAGATAAGACCAAGGAATCCTATACCAAGATGCTGCCACCAAAGTAACCTATTAATAGAGTGAAAGAGTTTCTGGCCGTTCTTGTTACATAAGGTTAACCTTGCAAGGGTCTTTGCTCAGAGGGAAAATGAAATTACATCTTAACATAATCATCAACTACAATAAATTTAATTATCCAAAATTCATGAAATCTTAGAAAAATCAAGAGTAACCATATTCAGTGAATCGAGAATGAATGATTTATTTAAAACTTATGTTTCTTACTTGATGTTTAGTAGGGCATTGAATTATTTACATAAAAATACAGTTTGGCAATTTTTTTTTTTTTTGAGACAGCTTCTCGCTGTGTCACCCAGGCTAGAGTGCAGTGGCACAATCTCAGCTCACTGCAGACGACCTCCTGGTCTCAAGTGATCTTCCTGTCTCGGCCCCCCAGTCCCTGGGACTACAGGTGCATGCCACCACGCCTGGCTAATTCTTATTTTTTGTAGAGATGGGGTTTCACCATGTTGCCCAGGCTGGTCTTGGACTTCTGGACTCAAGTGATCCTCCTGCCTCGGCCTCCCGAGGTGCTGGGATTACAGACATGAGCCACTGCGCCTGGCCTGATTTGGCAATTTTTAAAATGCTGTTTGTAATATCAATGTCTTTATATATTTAACTCTTTTGTCTATGGCCATACAATCCTTAACACACCCAATGTCATCTGATCTTGGAAGCTAAGCAGGGTTGGGCCTGGTTAGTACTTGAATGGGAGACATTTACCTCTCTTGACGAGTGACGTGTTGTGCTAAGTTCCTCGCCAGGACCAGCTACATACTTCTCGGGCCCCAGTGCAAAATGAAAATGCAGGCCCCTTGTTCAAAAATGACTAAGAGTCTCAAGGTGATGACAACAGAGGACTAAACTGAGTCAGGTGCCCAGATGACCGCACAGGGCACACACCAATGACACCAACCCCACTCCAGACACTGTCATACTCAATCTGCAAGGAAAAAACCTCCAAACCAGTCCCCAAGCACTCCAAGATAAAAGGGCATACTAAAGAAACCCAGCCACCTGTCTCCATAGACTTATTTGTGTGCTGACTGAAGACTTTGAAATATTAGACTGAGCTCTTCCAAGCCAGAGCAAACTAAAGCAATTTATGGCATTGCTTTCTTCTTGACTGCAAAATACCTTACAACCCAAATACTTTTTCAGCTTTACAAGAAATTTTGAAAATTTACTGCATTAGAAATGTATTGAGACACGTGAGCTATTTTACCTTCTTCGTGGCCAAGTTGCTTATTTTTAGCTCTCTTCCTGGCCTCAATTTTATCCGTGTCTGCATTTACTGCTTCATAAACTGTTTCCGTTACTTCTTGCTGCCAGCGTTCAGAGATGACCAAAGGGAAGTTCTTGTAGAGTTCTTGGTCGCAATCAAGTAGCTGATTATTTTAAGAAATCAAGATATTTATGATTTAACATACTTACAAAGGTAAGTGTCCGCGGCACCACATCCATGGTGACTCTATCATAACTCTATATAGGAAGATGACTAGATGGCAGCAGTAATCATTTCGAGGCAGGTTCTTAGTTATCATAAATCTCTGCTAATGACAACTCAAGCAATCATCATCCACAAACAGAACTGATGAGCACTTCACTTTCAGTCCTGGATCAGCTACATTCAACCCAATCTTGTATACTATCTTCATGACATGTTTTGCCAACGAAAACTCACATATACAGAATTTTACTTGAAGTACTAAGAGATTCCGACAACAAAGTAAAATTTCAATTATGGTAAGGACATTTTGTTTATATAGGTAGGAAAACTGTTTCTATAGTTTCAGAAACAGTTATAAGGGCGAAGCCAAGAGGGCTTTTGAACCTACCCTCAATTAATCTGAAAAGTTAGAAAAACAAAAGGTAAATGAAGCTGAGCTTCCCACTAATTCCATGAACCTTCCAACTATTTACAGTTTGACATCATAATCATATGTATAAGAAATCTCAAGACATATGGGGAGTTGAGGCAATGGAGCCTTTAAGAGCTGCTGGAACAAAAATTACACTTAATGGTAGCATTTTTCTTGTAAACGATTATTCAAAATTCTTCTTTCTGCCCTCTAGGTAAGGCTGCACTTTGAATATGAGCAAAGAAAATGGTTTTCTGCATGTGAGCTACATTTTTATAGCAGAGATACTAGCAAGCCTGCTGGTAAATACATGCTTGTCTTAGAAGCACAGACCTCCTTAGAAACTTGATTTGCTTACTCCTTGAAAGATAAGCAGGGGTAGGTATCATAACAGGCAAAATACTGAGAAGGACAAGAAAGACCAAGGAGGCTAAGGCACTTGCACACACTCCCTTAGCAAATCAACAGAACACCAGAAGAAGCTGCATCCCACATGCCAATATGGGGCCTACTCCATCCAGTCTCACTGATCTATTATAATAATCTGTTGATTCTGAGGTCGCTTTGACCTGTAGAGTTTTTCCTCTTTCTGTTTTCTTCAGACATTCTATCTAAGCCCACAGCTGAGCCCCTCAGTTGCTCTGAATGGGACTGGAGGTGCGTGTGTGAGTGTGTGTGAGTGATGGGGTGTTGAAAACCTCAAGGTCCGATGAGCACCTGAGATCAGGCCCACAGGGATAGGCTCTGAACGGTCTGGCAAAGAGTCACAGCATGCTCCTTGCCCAGGCAGTTATTCTGAAATGGCCAACTCTGTTTAATAGACACTGCTCTACCACCTATAATTTCAGAAAGACTTGATCTTTATGACTGAGCCCACCTTGCTGAAAATGAATTTTTTTAAAAAGGAACTTATGTTTACATGAGGTGAGTTTTCCCCCACCCTTTTAAAGAAAATGTATTATTTGGGCTGTTTTTAAAAGACAGTTTCTTAAAATGCAGTCCCCTGCCCTCCGTGCTGGACTCAGCTCTCACGGGAGCAGGACCTGGGCTTCTTGTTTACAGCTGAATCCCTACCAGACAGGACTTCTTGTTCTAAGTGTGCTCTTTCTCAGCTCTTGCTCAGGAAGAACCAAAACATAATAGTAGAAGCTACTAGTTTGTCAAGCATTGACCATACGCCTGTAGCCTTCAGCAGGCCACCTCATTTATCCTCAGAGAAAGCTTGGCAATGAAACCACCCACTTTACAGGTGAGAAGGCCAAGACTCGAGAGGTTGCAGAATGGCCCACATTCACTCAGCTCAGTGGCAGATCCCAGCCCAGTATGTCTGACTCCAAAGCCTAGATCTTGGTTTACAACATTTTTAAGTATGATCATCTCTTTTTAACATTAAAAAATGTTTGTGGGCACCCACGTAATAGTGTTTTATTTTTAGTACTCTGAAGGACAGATAGTGGTACACAGCAGGCGAAAAAATTCTATTGTGACAGCAGTTAATTTTTTAAATACCTTTGTAAATGGATTGTTCCCCAAAGCACTGCTGTATACTCATATACCTGACAGGTGTCAATGGTTCCGGCTACAGACAATGCCTGGTGGTGTACAGGTCTAGGCATCGGTCTCAATGCTGACCCCAGCCACTGCTCCAGACCACAGAAGGGTGTCCCTCAGTTGGTCAGCAATCCTCACAGCCCTGTGACCTGGGCCCTCTGCACTTTGCCTTCACCTAACCTCCAACACCAGAAAAGCTGGTCCCATGAACACCCCAATCACCATCATGGCCCAGCCCCTCATCTCCTGGGGCCCCTAGCTCTGACCAGCTGCCACTGGGTTCCCCAGGTGCACTTGGCGTGTACATGCTGCTCTCCTTCCCTCCCCACAATCCTCCCATCTTCCTCCAGCCATTTACTGCCTTTTCTGTCCCACAGTCTAGTTGGTCCCAGTCCTACGTGTCTCCAGTTATAGCTCCTGCTAGGCCCTTGCATTTTACTTGCCACTCTTTTATTTACACCTTACAGGTGTGTGTTTTAATAGTGCTGCAGGCTTCTGGAGAAGGAAGCTACTTGGTGGGGAAGGCAACGCGGGTTTGTGTTAGAAGGGTGTAAATAGGGGCAGCTGAGAAGAAACAGGGAAGGCCCGGGGGCAGGGGGGAGAGCCTGGGGCAAGCTGCCAGCATGGGGGTAGGTGAGAGCTTGATGTAGTGATACACTTTGACCCAGCATCTTAAACAGAATGATCTTCTCTCATGACTCACCATCTCTAATTATGTCTTGTCTCTACTTGGGGGAATAACGATATGAACAAAAGTTCGAAAAATGCAGAGGATTGTATTAAAAAAAACAGTGATTATTTCACCTTTGATTGACAAATGCAAAATGATTCATGCTGTTTGCTCTTTCATCCTAACACAGGGAGATCTAAAAACTTAGAAAAATTGAGACAGCTGGCTCTTTTGCACTAGGGAAGTATGTTTGATATCACACAGCTGTTTTTCCTGCTTCAGGTATAATTCAAGTTTTATTTCAATCACAAATATTCCAAATCAATAACATTTTACCATGTATTTCCTCAAAAATAAAATTATTAGTCTGAAGAAAGCTTTCAAAGCCTTTAATTTAGATCCTTAACTTACACATTCTTCAAATATGTTGATATTCATTTGTAAGTTAAATACTACAAACAGCCCAATATTAAAACAACCACTAAGTTTGATTTCCAACAGAAATCATCCCATCCAAAAATAAAAATAAAGAAATAAATGATCACATGTGTACCTTAATCCCTTTGGTATCCTCTTCATCAAATGAGCCAATATCAAAGGCGTCAGCAGCATTGACTTCTCCCCGGGGAGGAATCAAGGGTGGTGGGTACTGGAAGATCCAAACAAGCATGGTACAGTTTTCAGATGATCGTATGGCCCCGTCCCAACCTAACATTCTACAAAGACAGCACAGTGCGAGATATCCGCATGCTCCACTGCGCAGCATGCCATTCAAACTTGTAACAAATCACATTTCATATTTTGTAGAAAAGCCTCTCCACTCAATAGCCCCAAAGGAAGGCCCTATATTTTAGACAAATTAAAGAAAAATAGGATTCATGTCCAAAGCCTTAAATAATTTTCAAATATAACAAAATCTCAGGACTGCATATCCGTCCAGCTCAGCTTAAGAAAGCACATTCTCTGAGAGGACGCGACACCACCTTTGGGTTGCCGGAGCCACAACAGACAATGGGGCCTGGAGGGAGCAGGGCACATCTGCAAACGCCCCGAGGTATGTGTTAACTGACCCAGAGGTCGGACTCTAATTCGGTAGGACTGACAGATCAGTCTTTCTTTACTACAGAAAATCGTCATTTCTCTGCAGCTTGAGTTCACGCAAAGCAAGTTTAAAGCTGATAATCAACATTTTTCTAAAAATTGAATTTGGGGTGTTTCCTGTATCAACGCAAATATAATGAAGCTTAAAATAAGGAAAGGAAATCATGCTGATATAAAATCATGCTAAGTCTTAAATTATGTAGTATTGGGCTAGAAAATACACATATGTTTATGGCAGAAGTTTCACATACATTTTATAGAGATCTATGTAAAAATACAGTCACATTGAGATAAGAATTCAAGAAGAAGAGCAAAAACTAAAAAAGGCTCAATTATATGTGCATTTGAATTAACTAGATAATAGCTCCATTATACCTTTTATTAGTTGATATAGGAGATATTTTCAAAATGTTTCTATTAGGGAAATGAAGAGTGAGAGGATGCCCCAAAGGGAACTGGCTACATGGTAACTCTCAGGTAACAAGAGAGTGTGGACACAGGATGCTGGGGGAGGTGGGTGGTGGGGATGCTGGGGAGACACAGCCAGGAAGCCAGCAGTGCATAGAGAGACAGAGACAGAAACTGAGACAGAGATGAGCGTGTAAGGGCGGGGCGGCAGTACCGTAAGTAGAGTCAAGAGGGAGTGAGTACCTTTTGTAAGTAGACATGCTGCCAGTCAACACCTTTGAAAAAGCTGTGCTCTTTTACTTCCTGTGAGCTGGAGGAGAAAGAGTCATAACAGTGCTGAGTATGCATTTGGAAACGTAAGAAATATTGTGCAAAACTGTCTCCTGTTAACAATACAGGTGAGCAAGTATTTCCACTTTTTCCTTTAAGAAAGCAAACAAATATGCTTCCTTCAAAACAACAGGAGGAATGCTACGATGTTTAGAATACTGCATGCAGCGCCTGGGAATATTATCCCATATGATCATTTATTTGGGATAGTTATTACAGTTTAAGATAACCTAGAAATTTTCACAGATATATATACACACACGCACACACACACACACAATAATTCTATAGTCAGGAGAACATAACTGAAAATAAGAATTAAATTGGATATCTACACATTAAAGAAATTTACAGCAAGTATTTACACATCGCAATAGATAATGTAATAGGAAAATGACAGGAATGTGAAGCACCACATTTACTCAGAAGCAAACAAGAGATCTAATAATATAATGTATACCAAAACCCTTTATAAATTGAAGAAACCCATCCTGGCTAACACGGTGAAATCCCATCTCTACTAAGAATACAAAAATACTAGCCGGGCTTGGTGGCTCATGCCTGTAATCCCAGCACTTTGGGAGGCTGAGGCGGGTGGATCACGAGGTCAGGAGATCGAGACCATCCTGGCTAACACGGTGAAACCCCTCCTCTACTGAAAATACAAAAAATTAGCCAGGCATGGTGACAGGCGCCTGTAATCCCAGCTACTCGGAAGGCTGAAGCAGGAGAATGGCTGAACCCGGGAGGTGGAGCTTGCAGTGAACCGAGATTGCGCCACTGCACTCCAACCTGGGCGACAGAGCGAGACTCCATCTCAAAAATAAATAAATAAATAAAAATAAAAAATAAATTGAAGAAACAAGTTTTCTTGAAGGTCATGATTAAAACTTGGAGTACCCAGAGCAAAAGTTGGTCAGGCATGGTGGCTCATGCCTGTAATCTTAGCACTTTGGGAGGCCAAGGTGGGTGGATTGTCTGAGCTCAGGAGATCAAGACCAGTCTGGGCAACACAATGAAACCCTGTCTCAACTAAAATACAAAAAATTAGCTGAGTGTGGTGGCAGGCGCCTGTAGTCTCAGCTACTCGGGAGGCTGAGGCAGGAGAATTGCTTGAACCCGGGAGGTGGAGGTTGCAGTGAGCCGAGATTGTGCCACTGCACTCCAGCCTGAGTGACAGAGTGAGAATCTGTTGCCAGGAAAAAAAAAAAAAAAAAAAGCTGCACACTCCAAGGAAAAGCCCGCATGGGGGAGGAGCACTCCCAGCACATGCCACTGACTTTCTGTCTCTCCACATCCTGTCACACAGCTCAGGGCTGCTTCTTGGGGCCCTTCTGTAGTCAGTCCCTGGGGCATCTCGCCCAGCCCAGAGCTTGAGTGCCCTTATAGGACTCCTAAATCTGTATCCCAAGCACCAACCTGTGCCCTGTGTTCCAGGACACTCCTACTCCCCAGCCCACTCAGAGGATGCAGGCAGGGCTAACACAGCCCTCTCCGCACTGCTCCTGCACAGGCCCAGCCAGGATGGTCCTGGATGCTTGTCTTCCCTCAGGCTTCACAGCCACCCCTTGGCCAGACCCAGACCTGACTACTTCCTACCACCTCCCATCCTCACGAGACTCTCGCTTAGGGGTGGTGTTTCTTTTTTTTTGTCACCCAGGCTGGAGTGCAGTGGCGCCATCTCGGCTCACTGCAACCTCCGCCTCCTGGGTTCAAGCGATTCTCCTGCCTCAGCCTCTGAGTAGCTGGGATTACAGGTGCGTGCCACCACACCCGGCTAATTATTATTATTATTATTATATATTTAGTAGAGATGGGGTTTCACCATGTTGGTCAGGCTGGTCGCAGACTCCTGACCTTGTGATCCACCCACCTCGGCCTCCCAAAGTACTAGGATTACAGGCGTGAGCCACTGCACCTGGCCAGGGGTGGTGATTCCTGCTCAGGATGCTACTGGCATTTGTGGGCAGGGAAGGGATGATAGACGTACTGCCAGAAACACCGAGGCACCAGGGTCCTGGTACCTCTTGCCTGAACTGCTCTAATGTCTCCTCCTCTGACCTCTAGTCCTGCCCACCTGCAGCCCCATCCCACTTCATACAGCGCCCAAGTCATCTTCTTCAATGAACTCACCACTCCTCTGCTCAAAACTCTCCAAAGTCTTGCTTCGCATTTATAACCAAACCCAGTGCCTAGGAGACCTGGCTTTGCTGGATCACGGGAGCACTGATTCTACCTGGAAGTCCTCCCTCGCTGACTCCTCCAGCTGGAGTGTTCCTCCCCAGGCCTCTTCATAAGGTGGCACCTCGTCCTCCACACAGGTACTTCTCACTATCTGGACCTGTCTTACTTGATGTTTCTACACCATGGCTTTCCCATAGCATGAGCTTCAGGAAGGCAGGGGCCATGCCTACCATGGGCACTGTCTCAGCCACTTCACGGGGTAGCATCAGTGTGTGCCCAGTAAACAGACATTGAATGAAAGAATGGGATCCAAGTCAGAGCATATCCTTGTGCATTTTTACTGGAAACACTTCGGTGATTTTCTTATTGGGTTCCATTTTGTACCCATCATTGTCAACACATTAAATGTGATAAGCTAAATAAGAAGTTTACTTGCATATATCCAAGCAATTAGAAATGCCCCAGAAAAAAGGTTTCTTGTTCAAGCCACTGATTGGGTGAAAGCATGCAACTTCACACAGTCTCAATAACCACTAAAATGGCAGGAAAGGAACACGGAGGTATAAACCCACCAGAGGAGACAGGCATGGTAGCCCATGCCTGTAATCCTAGCTCTTTGGGGGCTAAGAGGAGAAGATCACTTGAGGCCAGGAGTTCAAGACCTGTCTGGGCAGCATAGCAAGACCCCTTCTCTATAAAAAAAAATGTTAGCCAGGCATGGTAATGTGGGCCTGTGGTCTCAGTTACTTGGGAGGCTGGGGCCAAAGAATTACTTGGGCTGGGAGTTTGGGGCTGGAGTGAGCTATGATCATGCCATTGCACTCCAGTCTGGGTGACAGAGTGAGATACTATCGCTTTTAAGAAACAAAAATAGGCCGGACATGGTGGCTCATGCCTGTAATCCCAGCACTTTGGGAGGCCAAGGCGCATAGATCACTTGAGATCAGGAGTTCGAGACCAGCCTGGCCAACATGGGGAAACCCCATCTCTACTAAACATTAGCCGGGCATGGTGGTGCACACCTGTAGCCCCAGCTACTCGGGAAGCTGAGGCAGGAGAATCACTTGAACCTGGGAGGCAGAGTTTGCAGTAAGCCAAGATTGTGCCACTGCACTCCAACCTGGGTAACAGAGTGAGACTCAATCTCAAAAAAATAAAAAATAAAAAGTAAAAATAAATATTAAAAAAATAAATCCACCACGAGAGAGAGAGGGCCATCAGCAGACAAGAGGGGGTGCTGACCCAGGGGCAGTGACTGACAGCAAAGCAGGGCAGAGCTACTGCCCTGGGGACGGAGCCAACATGCTGAGCTCCAGCTCAACACAGTGTGTGTGGCTGGGGGATGAGACACAGGACTGGAGCTCTGGGCATTGAGCTGCACACCTGCACACAAATGCACACCCATACCCGCCGTACTTCCTTCCCTGACACCCAACTCCAGAACACCTGCAGCAAGGCGTTTAACATGGGGTAAAACCCCTGAAAGGTTCTACTTTTAAGAAATTAAACCTGCTAAAGATTTTTAGAAAGAAATCAACGAAAGGGTTGAAAATTTATGCTATCGGCAAGTAAAACAAAGAATTAAAGCAAAGAGGCAGGTAATATACAAGATCAGAAGCGCAGAGGCCCAAATCTAGAAAGGAATCCCAGCATCCAGCTAATAAGAGTTCTATGAGAAACAGAGGAGGATAAATGTCAAATAAGTAAAGGGTGGTCTCCAAGCTGAAGAACACGAGTCTCCGAGCACAAGGGATGCTACATGTCTGCCATCGCGAGTGGTAACCTAGCTCCATGACCTGCATTGACTGCTCGCTTGTACACAATAAAGTAAGAGTTTCAAAGCTCTGGGGGAAAATTATTATTTCCTTAGAATTCTATATCTAGCCTAAATATAGCAGGAGGCAGGGAATCAAGTGAATGGCAGATTCAGTCCAGAAGACTGGAAAGGGAAGTGTTGGGTGAGATGATGCCAATCAGCAGAAATAGAGCACCTCTTTCTCATTGCAGCTGCAGGCTGAGTCCTTCCCGAAAGAAACATCATGGAGAAACAAAGTCCACAACTATCATATTCTTTTTTGAGAGAGAGAGAGAGAGATCATACTATATATGTATATATATAACTAACATAAGGTTTATTATCAGGCTAAGTAGAAGCCATGTAATGAACAACATTTTTGATTCCTTAACAGTGTAAATACCCCTTCTTCATTTGCAACTTTTGAAATTAATCTATATGCAAAGCACAAAGATTGATTATGACTGATTATGATCACAGAATAGAAAGCAGTATCATCTTGATAATGTAAAAATAAAAATTAACTTGAAAGAACATGAGACAGAAGTCAATGAAAGATAGGAATGTCAAAATCCTCAACTCAGATACTGTTTATAGTTGGAAAAAGGCAAGACCGGGGTAAGCATGGAATTTAAAGCTACAGAGGCAAGCAAAAGAGGAGCTCAAAATAGCGTTTCAACTTTTGAGAGGTGGAGGAAGGGAAGGCTACAGAGACAGTAATGAGTGAGCTAAATCTTCATCTATTATAGCAGGAATAGGTAATTTTGCAAATTAATAAGGACATACTCATATATATGTACATTATTTAGCTATCTACATAAAATGCTTATATGTATAATATGCACACTAAAAATACATACACATATGTATGATATACATATAGGTAATATACAGTTAAAAGTTATTTCTTATGCCAAGCAAGCCTGGGGGAGAAGAGATACAGGAAAAAGGTCTGTCTGAAGTCCCTCTCTATAAGCTTTCCAGATATTACTGTTCAGAGTCTTTTGGGGCAGGAGAATAGTGAGCATGTGTTAGATCGCAGTTACTCTGTTATGCATGAGAGAAATCTGTGAGAAACTGATCAGAATGTTAAACTGCCACAATCACAAATATAACCATCACTAAAAAACAAATGGACTACAAAATATCAGAATTCATTTCTGTCATCTACAAGGTCAATCTTTAATAAAAGTTAAAAAGTGGGCTGGCCGCAGTGGCTCACGCCTATAATCCCAGCACTTTGAGAGGCCAAGGCAGGTGGATCACCTGAGGTCAGGAGTTTGAGACCAGCCTGGCCAACATGGCAAAACCCCGTCTCTACTAAAAATACAAAAATTAGCCAGGCGTGGTAGCACACCCCAGTGGTCCTAGCTACTCAGGGGGCTGAGGCAGGAGAATTGCTTGAACCCTAGGAGGTGGAGGTTGCAGTGAGCTGAGATCGCGCCACTGCACTACAGCCTGGGTGACAGGGCAAGACTCCATCTCAAAAATAAATAAAGTAAAAAAGTGAGTGACTTCTTCAACTTCTTAATTATAAAACACATAGGACAATATATGTATATTTCCCATGTGATTTATTTTTTTCCCCTTTCAAGTCAAAATGGAAGATTTTAATGACTAGGGACGACTTTTGATAGGCAGTATTTAAAATCACTATTTTGCTCTTCTGGTAAAGATACCGAAAGGCAGGAACAATGGCCTACCCGCCTCCGTGACAGCCCAGCCGCTTGCTAACGTCTCGCTGAAGCAAGCCCTCCAAAAGGGACTTCAGTTCAGGAGAGAAGGTGTCTGGAAGTTCCACATTCTGGGGAAAAGACGAGTAAGATTTCAAAAATACGTTCATGAAACAGCATCCTAACACTCAACCAGACTTAAAGACTATTACTGGGATAAGAATAGTATTAAAAATTGCAGCCTCATTATGAATTAATATTTACTCTATAGAAACATGAAAAGATAACTAATCAGTTGCAAAATGAACGAGGCTGGGGGCAGATCAGAAGAACCGGAAGGCATTCTCATTCGTTGGCATCTCAGTAATTTCTCCTTTTCTTTGATTTCTTTACTTCTGTTCTCGATTTTCTTTAGCTTCCTCATACTGTTCGTTAGTAAATCCTGATTTTTGCCTTGGCATCTATTTCCATTAATTTTTTTCCTAGAAATTCTTTTAGAAATTGTATCTGCATTTATTTGTTTCAAGAAAGCAAATTTTTATTATGTCTATACATAATTTTATATTTCCTATAACATTTTATGTAATAGCATTTTTTTATTATTGATGGAATGAAGCATGACAATTACGATGCAGACAAGAATACAGTTTTGAATCCCCTTACCACGGTGAGTGTCATTCGGTCAATTTCATGCTTGTCTTTGGTTTTATGCTGTCTGAAAGGGCTGTGACTGTAGAAATAAAGAATTGTTCTATTAAAATATGGCATCAGGTGATACAGCACATATCACTGACTAATATTTGGGTAAAGTATGATGTCCTATCACTATTCATTCAAAACTGGAGAAATGCAAAAGCCGTAAACATTTATCATTTCCATGGAAGAACTGGTGAATAAATGCTAGGTCCTGAAATAGCAAGACTTGTATCTTACTTGAACTGCCTGAATCTCACTTCAGTGAACTTGTGGCCCTAAAATATGCTGTTCCAATGGAAACATCATTAGAAAAGAATATATAACTAGCCAACAGGTAATCATGAGAATAAAAGTCATTTATATAACATTTGTCATATGAGAGTTTGAGCTAAACAATAACTTTCATGTACATTTTTCAGAAAAATGGATATTGGTCCCTCAAACAGCCCAAGGAACAGCAGCTGAACCAAAACATGAAGGAGATGAAATGATTCACCCCTAGAAACCAGTCATTTTAAGTAATGCATCCCTTTGATGAAAACAGAAACTAACCGTGCACCAGCAGATTCTCCACAGCTCTGAGCGCTTCCTGTTTTCCCTGTGCAGAACCCGACTCCAGAGTCAGAAAAGCTGGGTTCAAGTTGTGACTTGTTTGTTTAGTGACTGTCAGCCACATAGAAACCTTCAGTATCAATTCTTCATCTGTAAAGCGGGGATCAAGCCGCATACTTCACAGAAGCAGTGAAGGGAAAAACTAAAGTGACATCTATGCAAGTAGCCAAGACAATGGCAGTACACGGTAGGTACCTAATACAGCAACCACTGGTGAAATTAATAAAGATAACTCTTACTTTATGAAATGCATGTCTACTTGGTGAACTATGTAAAACAGATTATTCTCACTCTCATGTTTTAAAAACTTTGGAGAAGCTGGCTTTCAAAGGAAATCTTATCATTAAAAGACACTATTAAATATGCAAACTACAATACCATGGTTTATTTTTCATTTTGAAAATTAAAGGGACACATATGATTGAGTTTTCTTATAACAAGATGTGCCTACAAAGTAGTAATCTTATAAATTTATTTATAAGGCATATATGACATAATCTGAGGCAGGCAGGATATTATGCAAAATATTTTAATATTAACTCCATAAAATGGATTAGAATGTTGAACACATAAATCAGAGATTCTAAAAAAGAATTAAAATGCCACTTATCTTGCACTGCTACTTACTGCTACTGAGCTGGTCATCCTACTGAATTAATTAGGTTATACATTGAACTATCTTTTGAGATTATTACATTTCAGACCATTTATTGTCTGAAACACTTTAATTTTCTTTTTGTACAAGAGAGGGCACTCTAGTCCTTTATTTCCTTCCATATCATGCAGTGAAACACAAACTAATTGCCATCTCTTAAAAGCATTAATTTGGGGAAAAAAAAAGATCAAAACAAGGTAAATTAGCACCCAGCAAGCATTTGTTAACTTTTAAAACAGATTTTGATTGGAAATATTCTTTTTGCCTTATTTCCAAGGAAAAAATGTACAATTACCACATTTAAAAAGCAGATATAAAAGCAAACAATATCTGTTATTTATCATTTTTAAAAACATACTTGTATCATTCTTTTATACAAAATCCACAGAAATATTAACATGTTTGAGCTTGCAGAGAAAAGGAATGAAAGTTTATCAAATCTTATGAAAACCTTAGTCTCCCTGCTTGACACTTAGCTGTTTCCACCCGACGATGTTCTTTAATGTATAAAAAGGGATTAAGTGAAGATCTCCTGGTGTTTTGACAAATCCCTCGGACCTGGCTCCTGCATGCAAAGCCAGAGGACCCCACTCCTGCGTCTGGTCCTGGTGTACTTGCAGCCTGCTGTGTTCTGACACAAGTGCTCTGTGCTAAATTTAAAAAGTCTTTCATGAGACCACAGGGAGGCTTGTGAGGGGACTTGGAGTTAAAGTTAGTGGTGCCAAAACCATTTCCAGCACATGGGCCCCATTGCTACAAATTCCATTTATAAATATAGCGATTCCCTGTCCGGCTCAATGAGAAATTATCAGAAAATGCTCTTCAGCTATTCAAGTCTATGCTGCCATGTTCAGACAGTTTGGTCTTTCAAGTCGAAATCTTGATGCACATCTGTTTCCAATGTATTCTTGATTATTCTTTGTGAACAAAGCTGAAGACTTGGTTTCTATTTTGAAAAACGTTAAAGAAAACCTATGATAGTAATAATCTCCATTCTGAGTGAGGCACGTGGTGTGCACAGATCCTGTGTGATCGCAGCTGCTCCCTGATGCAGCCGCTTTAAATAGGAGACAGTAACAGGCCTGTCAACAGCTTACAAGGCACGGCCAAGCTCTTCCCATGCAACATGCTGGCTGCATCAGGGAGCATTGTGGGAAAAGAATTCACATGTCCTGTGGTCAAGTGCAGCTTTCTGAACTACAGATAGAATGGAACAGCTGCACGCTTCCCCTAAATGAGTTGGAAAATTGTTCAGGACATTATAAATGATGGGGAAACACACATCCCGCCCAAGTTAGCTCTACATCATTTTCATGGGCAAACAATGGGTTCAAAAAATTATGTGATTAAAAACTCTCACATCAAAAGTTAATTTCAAAATACCCAAAAAAGGCCAGGCGCGGTGGCTCACGCCTGTAATCCCACACTCTGGGAGGCCGAGGCAGGCGGATCACGAGGTCAGGAGATCAAGACCATCCCGGCTAACAAGGTGAAACCCGTCTCTACTAAAAACACAAAAATTAGCCGGGCGTGGTGGTGGACACCTGTAGTCCCAGCTACTCGGGAGGCTGAGGCGGGAGAATGGTGTGAACCTGTGAGGCAGAGCTTGCAGTGAGCCAAGATCACACTACTGCACTCCAGCCTGGGCGATAGAGCGAGACACCGTCTCAAATAAAATAAAATAAAATACCCAAAAGATGGCATGTTATATTAAATGTGCATTTCAAACCTAAGCCAGTAGCTGCCAAAATATTTATAAACTTTCCTTTTTCCCCTCCTGGAACAAACTCAATAGCTCCAGCAGCACTCAGTTCTCCCTAGGCCACTGCCCAGGCTCTCTCCTCATGTCTGACAACTCCACGGGGAGACAATCAACGGTGACAAGCTCAAGATCGAGGCCACTGTCACATCAATTGATTTCCTTAACAGACATCTTAAATCTAGGTGAAGATCATGACGGCAGCTCCACAGATTTGCAACATGGATGCATTTTCCTACACAGACGCTCTTAAGTATCTGACAAAGTCATCTGAAATAGAAGTAGTGACCAGCACTCAAAGATAGGGCATATGAGCGGCTCAGTCAATCACTGTGAGTCCAGGGATGCAAAACGCCTTCTGAAGCCTTGACATCTTTCTCCCACCCAGACTCCTTCTCCAAGTGCCTTGCAGTATTCTTGTAGGGGATGAAGACAAAATGAAGTGTGCAGAAAGGTGTTTCAGCAGAAGCAAGGGGGCACGTTGGTCACAGCAAGGAGGATTAAAACATAGAGCGGCTGGGCGCAGTGGCTCATGCCTGTAATCCCAGCACTTCGGGAGGCCGAGGCGGGCAGATCACGGGATCAGGAGATCGGGACCATCCTGGCTAACACAGTGATACCCCGTCTCTACTAAAAATACAAAAAATTAGCTGGGCGTGGTGGCGGGCGCCTGTAGTCCCAGCTACTTGGAAGGCTGAGGCAGGAGAATGGCGTGAATCCGTGAGGCAGATGTTGCAGTGAGCCGAGATTGCGCCACTGCACTCCAGCCTGGGCGAAAGAGCGAGACTTCGTCTTAAAAAAAATAAAAAGAAAAAGAAAAAGAAAATAGAAAGACCCTTCCTTGGTGGCCATTGATTCCACCTCACTGCACAGCTGTGGGAGGAGGGAGGGGCATTTGCTCTGGGGCAGTGGTCCTCACCCTCGGCACTGTTGACATTTAGGGCTAAAGGATTCTTTGTTGGGGTGTTGCGGGAGCTGTCCTGTGCCTCATAGAATGTTGAGCAGCATCCTTGGTCTCTACTTAGGGGATGCCACTAGCAGCCCCTTCCCAAGTTATGATGACCAAGAATGCCTCCAGCCATTGCCCAGTGTCCCCCAGGGTTGAGGACAGGCGCCCCAGGAGAGTGTCAGGATGCAGAGGGGACTGTGCCCAAGCCTGTGCCTCGGAGACCCTGCCTAGTCAATCTCCTCCTCCACTCAGTTGATTTCTTAGGCCCCGTGTGCCTGAGAAAAGACAGCTGCCAGCGGCTCCCTTCTATACAACATAGGAAAAATGCACAGGAGGCTGACAGGCATATTTTTGAGGTTCTCCCACATGCAACTTTGTGAGGAAGTAGAACAGGTGGCATTATCCACTTGTTCACAGCTGAGGCAGTGAGGGCTCCTGCACACAGTCCCACCTCCTGCCCACCTCGCCACAGGGTTTTGCTCCTGAAAGGCCCTCTGTACACTTCAGTTTCATGTGAACCACTGAAATTTTACAGACGCTGATTTTAGTAATGACATCGTTATTCTCCCAATCATCTTGAATCTAAATTGCAGCATGTTTAACTTCTATCCTTCCATATCCAACCATCTATAAAAAAACAAAAACAAAACACACTCCACGAAAACACTGAAGCATTACAGAAGCTAACTCTGCAATGCCGCCATGTCATTTGCTCCCGTCAGGTTCCAGGGCTGCTGCGCAAGCTCACTGCCTTTTGCTCACATTCTTCTGCCTGCCTCCTGTCTCGGTTCCTCCATTGCTCCAGGCTGCTTCCAGAATCATCTTACTGAAAAGCCACCCAACCCTGCCACTGCTCCGCTGAAAAGCTTTCAGCCTCGGGGCCTGGAGGATAAAGGTCAAACTTCCCAGCACTGCATCCGAGGTCCTCCCAGTGCTGACCCAACCATCTGAGCCTTCTCCCTCAGCACTCCCTCCCTCTTGAGAAACATAGAAAGCTGGTATTTCCCCTACTCCCAGGCTTTGTATTGTCATCCTACCTATCTTCAAAGCCTACCCGACAGACCATCTCCCACATGATGTCAACCCTATACTTCCAGGTTAGAATTGGTTCTGCCATGTCTGTGCTCCCAGCACATCGCTACTGTCAAAGTCAGCACAGCTCAGCCAGCTCCTGATCCGGTGTGTATATCAATAGCTACTCTCCCGGACTGCCTATCCCTCAAAGATTTTGTGTGTCTCCCTTCCTGGCTGGCTGGCTTCCTTCCTTCCTTCTTTCTCTCCCTTCCTTCCTTCCCTTTTCTCCCTTTCTTCCCTCTTGTTCCTTCCTCCTTCCTTCCCTCCCTTCCTCCTTCCCTTTCTTTCTCCCTCCCTCTCTTCCTCTCTCCCTTCTTCCTTCCTTCCTCCCTCTCCTTCCTCCTTTCTTCCTTCCCTCCTCCCTCCCTCTCCTTCCTCCCTTCCTCCCTCCCTCTCCTTTTCTCCTTCCTTACCCCTTTCCTTCCCCCACAGCATCAAGCAGTCTCTTGTACATTACAGGTACGCAGTAAATGCTTATCACATTTAATTTAAATCACTTAAGTCAAAAATGTTTCCTGCTCTTTGGCTCCAGTGCTATATCCTATCTGTGAGTGACTTCTGAACAAACAATAGAAGGAATGGCATGAGATAATAAATCCTAGTGGGGGAGATTCATCTAATCCTATCTATCAAGCACTGGAAAGATTCCTTCCATTTCAGGCTCAATCAATGGTCACCAGACAGTGACAAGGAGCCTGCTATCCATGAGGCAGAACCCTCCTTCACTGGGTAGCTCAAATGACTGGACATTCTTGTATTAAACTGCAATCTTTTTTCTCCTCAAAATGCATCCCTCTGGAGTTACACAGCACGCATATGATCCCTTCAACAAGACGGCCTTCCAGCAGCTGGAGCCAACCATGCGCTCCCCTAAGTTCTGCACTCAGCTCTTTCAGTCTTTCCACGCAGGCCATCATTTCTAGCTATTTCACCACTCTCCACTTATCTCATCCATCCCTCCCAGCCTCACGGCCATCCTCAGGATGTCTTCCTGTCTGTCAAGACTCTTTTCGGCAGGAGCCCCACTGAACATAATGCTTCCATCAAGGCCAATCAAGGACTTCACAAAGGAATTAATATCTTCCAGTTCAGTATGCCAAAGCTGAATTACAGCCAAATAAGACTGAATTCATTTTATTAGCCACAAACCACACTGTTGGAGCAGACAGAGTTATTGAACAAAACCCTATAGTCTTTTAAAAAATGAAGCAGTGTTACAGCAAATCCTCCCCAGCCTATATGCATGGACATTTTAACAGCTACAGTAACAAAACAAAGAAGTACACAAAGCCCTAAATACAAGGCTTCTGGGATTGTCAGATTTTACTGCTGATTTTTGCATTCAACAGTTCAGCTGTTGCACAGTTTTCTTTTTATCATCTCCAAATTCTGTAGGTAGGGACTGTCTGTCTCCAACCACATCTCCAGCAGAGATCCAAAATAAAGATCTCCTGGGTGTCTTCATGCACTCTATATGCATAGAAGCGACTCCACTGGGGAGAACAGCATCTCATAGGGGAAATGGCTTTCTCTGGTTTGCTTAGATAAACTCTCTAATTAGGTCAGCTAGTCTGATGACATGAATTAAAGCCATCCAGGCTCCACAAATACAATAATTCAATTAAGGAATAACAGAACCCGACTTTCTAAGCAATAATACAATTTTAGATCACAAGTGAATGCAAAGTAGAGAACAACTGGATTATCAGAGTCCTGACGAAACAGAGAGGGTGCTCAGAACCTAGTTTTGGGGGAATGTGGAATTCAGCCTCTCTCCAGAATGTGCTAAATGTAGTAAGATGCAGTGGTGCTCAGTTAGGCTCTCCGATGGAAAGGAGAAACATTTAGCAAACTATCGGGACTGTGTTCATATGAAAATATTAAAAGGAAAATCTTAACTAGGAAATTTTAATGTAAAATGATTTATGAGTCTGAATAATAAAAAAATTTAACTGAAGTTTTCCGTTAAAATTGGCTAAAAGTCTTAGAATTAATGGCAACATTAACATAATTGTTAAGTGTTTAATATGAGAACATATTTTGAGAGTACTTTCCTCTCATAATCTTTTCTACTCTATTTCATCATCTTTGGTAGTTCAGAACAAGGGCCAAGTATACTACCAGCTTTAAAAGACAAATTAATTTCAGCAGTTTCCCCAATAAATGCAAGCTTTTTAAAATGGGTTTACTGGCTAGGTGTGGTGGCTTAGGCCTTTAATCCCAGCACTTTGGGAGGCTGAGGTGGGAGGATGGCTTGAGGCCAGGAGTTCGAGACCAGCCTGGGCAACGTGGCAAGACCTCATCTCTAAAAACATTAAAAAATTAGCCGGGTGTAGGCCGGACGCGGTGGCTCACACCTGTAATCCCAGCACTTTGGGAGGCCGAGGCAGGTGGATCACCCAGTCAGGAGATCAAGACCATCCTGGCTAACATCGTGAAACCCTGTCTCTACTGAAAAAATACAAAAAATTAGCCTGGCGTGGTGGCAGGCGCCTGTAGTCCCAGCTACGCGGGAGGCTGAGGCAGGAGAATGGCGTGAACCCGGGAGGCGGAGCTTGCAGTGAGCGGAGATGTGCCACTGCACTCCAGCCTGGGAGACAGAGCGAGACGTCTCAAAAAAAAAAAAAAAAAAAAAAAATTAGCCAGGTGTGATGGTGTGTGCCTGTAGTCCCAGCTACTCAGGAGACTGAGGTTGAGGTGGAAGGATTGCTTGAGCCCAGGAGATCGAGGCTACAGTGAGCCTGTGTGTGTGATGTCTGTGTGACTACACTGCAGCTGGGCAACAGAGAGAGAACTTGTCTAAAAACAAAACAAAATAAAATAAAATAGGTTTACTTTGGGTTTTCATCCTTTTTTTGTAACTCTCAAAATTCTGTAAACCCTCAAGATGATGAATAATTAATTTCTAGGGAAAAAAATCATTCTACCTTTTTAAATTACTTACATTTCAAAACAATACTTATTCCTACAATGTGGCTTATCAAAGAAAAAAATTCGAAGCAGTCTAATTTTAGGTTTAAAAGAATTCTGATTCCTACATGGTACAGAATAAAAATACGAAGCCATAAGCTTTTATCTAGCAGCTTATCGGGAAGCAGCTTTCACTCTTCTAAGACAGAGTCTTCCAGATTAGCACGTGGCTTAAAGATCACTGTGTGATTTAAAATAACATTAGTGTCTAGTCATTTCTACATATTCTCAGTTTTCATCCAAGCTCCTGCTGCCATGAGGACAGCACTCGAAGGATGCATTTCAACTCACCCTCTCAGAAGTTTGAAAAGCATGCAGCCCAGGGAGAACCAGTCGGCACTGCTGTCATAGGCCGTCCCCTTCTGCAGCACCTCGGGAGCCATGTACCCATGGGTGCCACTAGGGAGAAGAAAGTATACACAGTTATCAGAGCATGCCCACTTTAGAAAACACTAACAGCGCCCCAAGGTCCGGGTGTCCTTCATTAGATGGCAGCGACTGTAAACAAAGGAGAGGGGACAGTTGTGCTTCACCGCAAACGTGACGCACTGAACATTCAATGGGAAAACGATCTTTTCTGCCTTCACTCATGTATGAATTAACATAAATAAGCATATGAAATAAATACGTAAAATGCAAGTTCGGGATCTCATTAGTCCTTCTCTACTCCAGCTATGAAGAGCAAAGGTTCTCCTGCCGTTTCAGGAGCTCTCATGTGGAGGTGCATGGGGTCAGGGGAGGCAGGGAAAGGGAGGAGGGAACGGATGATGAACAGGCGACCACGCTGCGGCGCTGTGGACCTTGAAGGCATGGAGACGTCCACCCCTGTGTGGTGCCACCAATTGTGCTGAGGACCTGAGCTCACAGGGGCATCGGCTTGGTCATGGTCAGCAACAGACCCCAGGGGGATGGGAAAGAAGGAGGAACATGAGCCCAGTTGTACATAAGATGGAGAAATCACGTGTCAGGTTTCAAAAGCTGCAGAAGGTCAAAAGGACTCAGCACTAAGCAAATGTGAAGATGATTTTCAGGAAGTTGAGAAAAATCACTTAGGAGGACAACCATTTTATATATAATCTGCACCATCTGCAATTCGAAAGCCCTTCCCGCTCTAGCACTCTCCACCCGTCCTTGAAGGGCTGAGCTTGCCCGGCTGCAGCAGGAAGCATGCGAGGCAGCCGGTGGGGAACTTTCCAAGATGCAGCTTGACAGGGCTCTGGCAAAAGGTTGTATGCCCCACAACCTTTTCATCCACGATTAATTTTCTTCATCAGTAAAATGGGTAATCAGATGACATCTCTACCTCTCAGGGTTGCTGTGAGCACTGCACAAACGTCATGGGGCCACATACAGCAGCCACTGGATTCGTGTTGGGGATTTGCATCTCTGTGCTTATCTTAGTATAAGAATTTTTAGGCCGTGTGCACTGACTCATGCCTGTAATCCCAGCAGTTTGGGAGGCCAAGGCAGGCAGATCACCTGAGGTCAGGAGTTTGAGACCAGCCTGACCAACATGGAGAAACCCCGTCTCTACTAAAAATACAAAATTAGCCAGGCGTGGTGGCGCATGCCTGTAATCCCAGTTACTCAGGAGGATGAGGCAGGAGAATCACTTGAACTTGGGAGGCAGAGGCAGAGGCAGAGGCAGAGGTTGTGGTGAGCCGAGATCATGCCATTGCACTCCAGCCTGGGCGACAAGAGTGAAACTCCATCTCAAAAAAAAAAAAAAAAAGAATTTTTAACTTGCTTATGCTCAGCAACAGGGAGAATCTACTCAGAATAAATGATCCTGGATCACTAATGAGCCTGGGTCATCATGGGTCCGGTACTCTCTGTCTAAGAGGTGTATTTGAGAGTTTTATCCAACAGTGAAAATGGGCGTTGGTCCATCAGGGCAAATCCAGCATTCTGGAAAGCTCAATCAGCCTGAACCTAAAGTTTGACAGGGTAAGGTCATCAGGCCACGCTGTGAGAGCGTTGGAGATTTCTATGAGGGACATCCAAGCCATTTTCCGGGAAGGTTTAATTTCAGGGTTGCCTGGAAAGTCCTTTTCCGTGACTTTGTAACCTGTACTTATCAGGATCAAGTCACAGTTCTGGAATGGAAAGATATCTACAATAGATATCTACAGGATAAATAAGATAAATGAATGCAGACCAGTCCCCCATGCTTATACCACATACAAGGAAAACTCAACCTTGGACTGCCTGCTGCTGAGGTTTTCTGATTCTGCCTAAGGCAGCTGCTAATGCTTCCTGACGCATTCCGCTAAAGATCTGTACTACTATTAATACTGAACGAACACTTGGACGTTTTAAGACACTGTGACATGAGACACAGCTTTGTGTTCTTAGATAAAATAAGCTAGTACTCAAATTAGTCACTGACAATCTGCTCAGCTCCAGAAGTTTTCCTGCGATTTTTTCATGGCTACTTCACAGTTAACTTCTAGTTTACAATAATTTGCGATTCTTTCGTTAAATGGACTAAGTCTAAGCTCAAATCAAAAACCTCAACTACAATACTACTTTGGAGATGGGCCAGCCGCTGGATGAAATCTAAGAATCACATTTACAGCTTCGAAAAGATCTGAGAAACCAAGTTCAGGGTGAAATTGTGGCTAAAAATCTTCAGTCTTGTACTAAATAGATCATGCCAAAGCCTCAGGGAGTTCATCCACACAGCGTAAAGAGTACAGGCTTTGGAATCAGACAGAACTGGATTATAATTCTAGCCCCACGGCATACCGGCCATGTGACCTGGTTCAAGTTACTTACTTTCTCTGAACCTCAATTTCCATACCACAAAAATTGGATAGTGACACCTATAATACATGGGGTGTCCGTGAAGATGACATATGCATGCCTGGGACAGCTGGATATTCAGTGAGTGACACAGTGAATGCTGCTGGTACCGCCACTACTCCATATGCTGGTCACTTAGGGGACACAGTTCTCAGGGCTGCTCGTTCGAGGAGGTCTGAGGTCAGCACTGTCTGACCGTGGCATCGCCAGCAGCTGGCACACAGCAAATGTTAAATAAAGACTTGCTGAATTATTTGGTTAACTTAATCCTCACAACTATCACAGGAGATAAATATCATTGTCCTCTCCTCCTCACAGAAGGTAAAAATGAGGCTGACACAACTAGGAAGAGGAACCCAAACCCAGATCTGTTGGCTCCAGAGCCTTTATTCCTAGCCACAAAATGCCTCCTTTATTTAAAAATACAGGATTTTGACAGGACACAGTGACTCACACCTGTAATCCCAGCACTTTGGGAGGCCAAAGTGGGAGGGTTGCTTGAGTCCGGGAGTTAGAGACCAGATTGGGTAACACTGGGAGACCCCGTCTTTAAAAAGTATTTCTTTTTACATTAGCTGAATGTTGGGGCACATGACTGTGGTCCCAGCTACCTGGGAAGCTGAGGTGGGAGGATCACTTGGGCCCGGGAGGGGAGGCTGCAGTGAGCCGTGATCACCCCACTGTACTCCAGCCTTGGAGACAGAGCAAGACCCTGTCTCAAAAAAATAAAAAATATAAAATTTTGTT
Source organism: Gorilla gorilla gorilla (assembly GCF_029281585.2). NCBI lineage: Eukaryota > Metazoa > Chordata > Mammalia > Primates > Hominidae > Gorilla > Gorilla gorilla. Next base: position 23,715,474 of record NC_086018.1, on the reverse strand, counting down.
GTATGTTTACCTTTTTAAAGTAGTAGCCTCCTGATCATTATTTAAACATGGAAACCAACCTTCTCAGTCCTACCTCTTTACAGATGCTGTTCAAATATTGTGCTATCCAGAGCAGGCAAAAGAACAGCCCACCACCGTTCAGAGCTGACATGTGAATTATAGCAAAAAGTGGACTAGGTCCTGCTAGGAAATAAATAACCCCATATCTGAAAGTTAATTCCTCTGGAAGATTATTTCTTATGAACTCTTGGATTCATATTTAGTTATGACTATACTAAACTGAAAAAATTAGCATACCAAATAGCTGTGGCATTAAAAATTCAAATGACTCTCTTAAAAGAATCTGATGAACTCCCTGAGAGACGCTTATACGACCACAGGTTCTGGCCTAATAATTGTAAAGTGCTAGCAAAATGCTAATGCTTTTATCACCATATCCCAGATTCTGTAGAAAAAGAGAAATATGTTTACAGAAACGGTGCTATTCACTATTAACATTTGATGAGAGCTTTAAAAGGCAATTTTGATTTAATGCAGTCCTTCATAAAGTATTGCAGTTCAGAACCACTTTACTTCTAGTTACACAAAGAGAAGGATCTGTGGTTTATTTTCTGCACAGATGCATGAAATGAGACCACTGGGAGTATTTTTTCAAGACCAGTCAACACAGAGATGAATGTTAGCTTAAGATGTCAATAAAATGTAATTTTAAAAGATTCAGTGCTAAGGAGGAGACATCTAAAAAGACAAAATAAAGCAAAAGTTGTCTGCTTTTCCACAAACTGTACATGTGTTCATACTTTCCACCCAGATCATCACCTACCAAAGAAACAGAAATGAAAACCAGTGCACGTTCCATGGTGTTTCTGCAGAGCCCCGGGGGAACTGCCCTAGTCCTGCTGTCTTTTTAACAACCCCGAGTACAGAGAGAAGTCCTCGGGTCAGGGCCAACTTGCACTGATCAAGCAGGGCCACACCCAGAAGCAGTCTGGTGTCCCCGAGGTGTCAGGTGCTGGCTGAGAGCTGTGGCCTCAAGAGTTCCCTCTGGGTGATCACGTAGAGGACCTGGTACAAGATCCAAGTCTAACAATATGGCCTGCAGTGAAAGCCTAAACTGCAAGCGGATGATTTGTTTCTTTAATTAAAAAAGAGAGAAAGAAATATTCCTAATTTCTCTTCAGGGAAAAAAAAAAGAAGAAAAGCCTTTTTGAAAAAGAAGGAAAAGTAGATGAAGACAGAAACTTGGCCCCAAGGACCTCCCTTGACCACATCCACACAGCTGCCCCGGTGCCTTTCTAGGCACAGTCTCTTTCACTTATCCTTAGGACAACTTTGAGGGGTTTATTACTACCATTACTAACAGACTAAGTAACTGACTGACTTTTAGGGTCACACAGGTAGCATGGATTCTGATTTCTTGCTGAGGTCCTGACTGTTTCTGAGAGGCCACCCTGGTCCCTGAGCAGGTTCAACTCCACTGTGGGTTAATTCCTGCTCTCCGCAGACAGTGAGGAAGGCATCCTGTTCTTATCTCCTTTCCCACAACCTGTGATGTTGGATCTTCCTGACATATTGAAAATCACCACTGGTAAGAGAAATGGGGTGACAAATGGCCACGCCTTTGAAAGGGCAGGAGAGAAATGGTGGCGAACTGAAGTTGACACACTACTTACACGCTCGCATGAGGCTTCTTTTTGGAAAAATCGCAGGCAAGGCCAAGATCTGATATTCTTGCGTGTCCATGTTCATCCAAGAGAATATTTGCTGGCTAAACAGAAAGAGAATAATCTTTAATAAGAGTGCCCCAAATGCCATGCAGGCTTTGAGAACTTTGAGTGCAGACACTTGACATCTTACTATTTTATCATAGTTTGTTCCTAAACACAAATTATAGCTTTAGCCCATCACATCGAAGTGGGGCATGATACTGAGAATAATATCTTTCATGTTAACTTCAGCAGCAAAGTGGTAATGATAGAGGCGAAGGATTCTACTCATTAGAAAATGAAACATGGGGCAGGTAACACAGGAATGTTGGGAACAGTTCATCAGCATTAAAAGCATTTCCTTTTCACTGTAGCAAGGACTGCTGTGCAGCCACAAGAGCGTGCCTCTCAAGGGCAGGAGGTGAGTCCACCAGCTTCTGGGCTTCTGAGAACCACAAGGATTTCTAAGAGTAAAGCCATGAAGCACAGGACAGACAGGAAGTTTCCAAGAACGTATCAACACTGACCTAAGCAATCAAAATATTCCATAGTGCCACACTAATCCCAATAAGTGTCATTTCTGCTTATTAGTACATCATTAACATAGGGCCCTACCAAATGACCAAATATAATTTTGACCACAACTCTGATGAAATGTATCCATGAAGATTAGATTTAGTCATCATAATCATGAAAAACAAACCTAGTCTCTCGGATATACATTGAATTATAGTCATCTTAATATTTTTCTGCTGGCGATCAACTATTGTTTTGCTTGAAATAAAAATAAATGGCATGCTATTATAAAACTGAAGCATGAATAATCATGAGTGACTAGAATTAAGTTTGAATAGAAATTAAATAATACCACTGCCTTCCAAATAGCTTAGAAAATAAAAATAAAGCATAAAGATGATTAGAAACCAGTTACTGATTTAAATCAGAATGTATTACAATAGCGCTTCATGGGCCGTCAGCATGTGTTTTGTTCTTTTGCAAAGCTCGCACAAGGAAATAAAATGTCAAGGGCCAACTATTGTCTAGTTATTTCTAATTCAATAAAAATACATTTTTCTTCTTTATGCTTATAGGAAAACTAAGAGAATAATAATAATTCTGTAACCTTACAGAAAGGTTTAAAATTCACAAAGTATTTTGTAAAAAAAAAAAAATTCTTGGAAATAAAATACAATTTTTATAATATCTTAGAAAGTAATCTTCAAAAGCCAATCACGGCATCTCAGCTCCCTAGAGGAAGGAACATAATCTGTACATTTCAGTTGGCCACTGTGGGTTCATTCAAGAAGGCATCTGAAATGAGAGGCAAACACATTCTCCTGGAATCTTCTCGCCTATTGGCAAATTGTCAGTCCCATCATTTTTCTTATTACAATTTACGCATTTCTATGTTTGCGCAATCATTAATTCATCAAGGTCCCTTTCTCTCCATGCCTGCCTGCAGGCTGTTGGCCATACAACTAGGTGAGTGTCACCATGGACACCCTGAGCCAGCTTCTATCTCCTTCCCACATGTAAAACCCAGGACCAAGCACTGCGTTCTGCAATGGAAAAACTCAGAATACTCCTATATCATTGCTTTCAAGGCGAGTGAGCTCTCACAGAGGACAAGAACAGAAACTCGGGCACAGCAGTTGGAGGTTACACAGTGCAAGGATCTAAAACTCTATCAGTGATTTTTAAGGCAATCTCAAAACAATGTAAAGCTGTGAGGGTGGCCTTTGAGAGAAATTCCGCAGGCTGGTTGGCATCCACTATTCACTGAAAGACCTTGCCTCGGAGGAGTTATGACTCGGCCATTCTAGTCTTAGCTCACCAGCTTCTAAGCCCCATAAAATATATGTTCTTTGCTTATCCAACATTGTACATTTCCAGCCCTTTACAGAGCCACGACCAAATCAGTTGCTTAGTGAACATTAGCTGAATTATAATTAACTATGAAATGGGTGACACCAAAAGGGCTCCTAAACTGCTTTTTTTTTTTTTTTTTTTAGACAGAGTCTTGCTCTGTTATCCAGGCTGGAGTGCAGTGGTGCAATCTCAGCTCACTGCAAGCTCTGCTTCCCAGGTTCACTCCATTCTCCTGCCTCAGCCTCCTGAGTAGCTGGGACTACAGGTACCTGCCACCACGCCCGGCTAATTTTTTGTATTTTTAGTAGAGACAGGGTTTCACCGTGTTAGCCAGGATGGCCTTGATCTCCTGACCTTGTGATCCGCCCTCCTTGGCCTCCCAAAGTGCTGGGATTACAGGCATGAGCCACTGTGCCTGGCCTAAATTGCTTTTCATTAACTAATCAACTAAATATTTGGCTTAGTATATGTGCTGCAGCAGGCACTGTAGTAGGCACCAGGGTTATAATAATGACAGGGACAGACATGCGCTCCGTCCCCGCAGAGTCTGGTCTAGAGGAGATAAAATGTCATATAGCTAATGACTTCATCAGGGCTGAGATGAGGGCTATGAGGAAAATGACAGGACTCTATGAAATAGAAGGGGACTTCTAGAGGACTATTCACACAATACCTACTATGCGGAATGAGTCTGTCAATCGTCCTCACCTTCAAATCTCTGTAGACAACAAACCGATTGTGCATGTGTTCCAGACCCAGAATGATTTCAGTGGCATAAAACCGCATCTCCTTCTCAGAGAACACACCGTGTTGTGAAAGGTGGTAGTGCAAATCGCCCCCTGGAATCAGATTCAGAATTTAATTCAAAGCATGTTAATTTAAAGGAAACAAATATCACTGTCATCCTAAATAGTCAGGACTCAGCAGAAAAAGGGAAACTATGCTTCTGCTTGGTCTATATACCTATGTTTCATTCCTGTAGTTTAGCAACAACTTAAATGTTATAGAGAAAACTTAAACATTGAGAAGATTTAAATGCAATGACAGGAAGGACAAGAGAGCAAAACCAAGCCACCATTCTCAGGCTGACAGCTCAGCTTCTAGTTCTGCTCTCACAAGGTGGGACGAGCTAACCTGCTTTGATTACTTAAATCCTAGTAAGTGAATCAACCCATTGAGTGATCCAACAGACAGCTTAGCAACTGGCTCTATGGATAGACAAAAAAAAACAAAAAAACAAACAAAAAAAACTAGGCTGGGCACAGTGGCTCATGCTTATAATCCCAGCACTTTGGGAGGCTGAGGTGGGTGGATCACTTGAGGTCAGGAGTTCGAGACCAGCCTGGTCAACATGGTGAAACCCCATCTCTACTAAAAATACAAAAATTAGCCAGGCGTGGTGGCGCATGCCTGTAACCCCAGCTACTCGGGAGGCTGATGCAGGAGAATCTCTTGAACCTGAAAGGCGGAGATTGCAGTGAGCCAAGATCGCGCCACTGCACTCCAGCCTGGGCGACAGAGACTCCGTCTCAAAAGACAACAACAACAACAACAACAAACTGACCACACAGACAGATATTTGACAAGGCACATACAGTAAAATTTTCACTGATAAAAAAATCCAGGTGGTGGGTGTCCCCAGGAAAATTCTTTCAATGTTGCTACCTGCTTGAAATTTTTCATAATAAAATGCTGGAGAAAGGAAATTATCAGATGGCCTCAAATTACAGAGACAGAGAATGCTGTCAACAGGGTAAGGGAATGATTTTATAAAACACAAGGGAAAAGCCTCTATTGATTTATAAAAATGAGTGTGTGTCCAACTTTATTACCCTTGCTTTCGCAAGCATATTTCTCTCTCCATACACATATTCCTGTAAAACCACCACCACATCAAGATGGAAAAGATGCCCAGCATCCCAAAAGCTCCCCTACCACTATGCCCTTTCAGTCAAGACCTTACCCCCCAGCCCCACTCACACAAAGGTCACTTTTTAGGCCTCTCTCCCCATCCATTAGTTTTGCCTGTTCTGGCAGTCACATAAGCAGGGTCACCTCGGGTAGATGCTGCTGTGTTTGGTGTTTGGCTTCTTTTGCTCATTATTATGCTGTGAAATTCCTTCCTGTTTTGGGGTAGATCTGTTTTTTGTTTTTTTTTTTTTTTTTGAGACGGAATCTCGCTCTGTCACCCAGGCTGGAGTGCAGTGGTGTAATCTTGGCTCACTGCAAGCTCCGCCTCCTCGGTTCACACCATTCTACTGCCTCAGCCTCCCAAGTAGCTGGGACTATAGGCGCCCACCACCACCCCCGGCTAATTTTTTTGTATTTTTAGTAGGGACGGGGTTTCACAGTGTTAGCCAGGATGGTCTCGATCTCCTGACCTCATTGATCCACCCGCCTCGGTCTCCCAAAGTGCTGGGATTACAGGCGTGAGCCACCGCGCCTGGCTAGATATGGTTTTAAATCAAACACTCGGAACATAATAAAACTTCAAGTGAACTTAAAAAAAAAAAAAAAAACTAGGCATGTGAGTTGTGAATTGTATGCTTTATTTCAGTTCTTGTTACTAAAAATACTTTAGGTATATACCATGACACCTTCTAGTATCAGAAAGCTCCTTTTCTAGCTGAACGTTTTCCAGCATTTTCAAAGTCATCATCCACAGTTTAAAAGATCAGTGTACAGTAGTGCAGATTTAGAAGGTGCAGAAGATTGGGCTAAAATCTGTACTTGGCCCAAAGTCAGTCCTTCAAAGTTGGTTTTTAAATACATTTCTATCTTTGGCCTATATTCTTATGAGGTATTTCATTCCTAAAAGTTGAGGGCCAGGAAATAAGCTAATTAAAGATCTAGGCCAGCTGCATTCCAGAAAATCAAGTTTCACTGTAAGTATTTCATGAGAATCTTTTCTAGAATCTTTTCTTGGGAAGAGACTGGGAGGCCCAGAAGGACATTGCAGTCAACATTGAAAAATGAATTTTCAGTGAAGATTAAAGGGTAAAAGGTTTCCTCAAACTTCAGGGGGAACCTAATTACCTGAAAGACCCACATTGCCAGTCTGCCTGGATTAATGCATGCTAAGATTTAACATCATGGCAAAGTCTTTCAAGGCATTCAGATTTTCCAAGTTTTGCTTACCGTTCATCAGATCCAGGATGAAGCAGAGTTTATCTGGAGTATGGAAGGCATAGGTCATACATACAATGAAAGGACAGTCCTAGAGTGAAACAATAAAAGTTTATAAGAAGAGCAAAAGCTGCCCAGAAAGCACATCTACCACCAAACACCATGCTACACATTTTTAAAATTACTTTATTTTTTAATTGACACATTGCGATTGTACATATTTATGGTGTACAGTTTGATGTTTTGACACATATCTATGTTGTATAATGATCTAATCCGGGTAGTTAGTGTATCCATCACTTCACACATTATCACTTCTTTGTGGTGAGAACCTTCAAAAGTCTCTCTTCTTGCTATTTTGTAACATACAATATATGCTGTGGGTTTTTATCCAAGCTGCCACCCCATGCATTGAGCACCAACACCTATATGGTAATTTTTAAAGTCACAGTAAAATGGAGCTGGTTACATAATAAAATGCATAGAGACACAACATTAATAATTGGAGCAGATGACCTTGAAGGTCCTTTCTTGCTTGGATTCAATCATGTCTCTATCCTAATTATATCCTCTTCAAAAGGCTAGATACAGAAACATATCACTATCTTGCCAGGCTTTTTGCTGGTCAACATTTTGTTTCTGGCTATTCAAATACCCATTTCAATCTCTGCTTCTGAAGTTAATGGAATCACAGCACGGGTCAGGGAGGGAGGAATGTTATTTGTGGTGTTGTTTTGAAACACTGAGAATAAAAATGGAATTAAATTAGCTTTTGAAAGTGGAAAACTATTATCATGACCAAGGATTCAATAACTCAATTGTAAAGATTTCAGTGTTCCCCTAATTAAGCTATAGATGCCATGCAATCTTAATTGAAATGAAAATTGACAAGTTGGATTCTAAAATATATGTAAATGTAAACAGTCAAGAAAAGTTCCAATATTCTTGAATACAAGCAAAGCTGGAAAACTTACAGGACCAGATATCAAGACTTATTAGAAAGCAACAGTAATTCAGACAGTGTGGTATTAGCCCAAGGACAGACAAGTAGACCAATGAAATGGAAAAGGGAATCCAAAATAGGCCCACACATAAATGGTCACTTGATTTGTTATTAAGGTGACACAACAGGGCCTGGGGAAAGGAAGGTCTATTCAATCAGTGGTGCTGGAGCAACTGAATATCTGTACAATAAAATATGAACCTTGACCCCTGCCTCACACCATACGCTACAGCCATTTCCAGCTGATGTAGATTTAAGCATAAAAGATAAAACAATAAAGCTTCCAGAAGAAAACAAAAGAGAATATCTTCATGATCTTAGGGTAAGTAAAGATTTCTTAGGCCACAAAAGGCAGTAACAATAAAAATGTTAATTAGACTAAAATAAAATTAAGAAGTTCTATTCATCAGAGGATACCATTAACAGAGTAAAAAGACAAGCCACAGGATGGGAGAAGATATATGCAACCCATAAATACACAAAGGACTCATATCTAGAATATACAAAGAACTTTAAAAAATCAACTTAAAAAAGTCAACCAACCCCCAGAAAAATGGGAAAAAAAAATAGGCAATTCACGTAAGAGGATACCACACAGCCCCCAAACTAATGAACAGATGCTCAACCTCGATGTCTCCAAGGTAACACAAATTAAAACTACAATATGCCATCACTAAACCCACGAGAACAGCTAAAAAGAAAAACACTGACGATACTGAGTGCTGGGAAGATATAGAGTGAATGGAACTTTCATATATGGCCACTGGAAGTGTACAATGAATGGGGCAGCCACTTTAGCAACCCATTTGGTGGTATCTACCAAGGCTGAGTGTCACTTGCAAGCTTTCTGACATAGTGATTTCACTCCCAGGTAGACATCTAATAGCAATCTGTACTTAAGTGCACCAAGATACCTGGACAAGAATATTCAAAACAGCATCATTCAAAATAGCACAAGCCAGGAAATAACCCCAATGTCTACCAACAGTAGAATGGATAGTACGGTATATTTATACACTAGAATGCTATATAGATCATGGATCAGCAAATGTTTTCTGCAAAGGGCTAAAAAGTAAATATTTTAGGCCTTGCAGGCCGCATACAATCTCTGTCATCTATTATTCTTTGCTTATTTTCTTTACAATCCTTTAAAAATGTAAAAACCATTCTTAGGTAATGGGCTCTACAAAATAAGGCCAACAAGCTAGACTTGGCCTGAGCCACACCTGGCTTTCTGACCTCTGCTGCACAGCTACAGGAGGGAGTTACAGCCGTGGGCAACACCACAGATGAATCTTGTAAGCAACATGGAGTGAGAGAAGCCAAACACAGAAGAGCACATTTATAAAGTTCAAACACAATTTGCAAAGCTAAAATATGCTGTTAGAAATCTAGGTAGTAGTTAAGTTGGGTGCAGGGTTAGTGACTGAGAGAGGCACAAAGAGATTTCTAGAATACTGGTAACTTTCCGTCTCTCGATCTGGGTGCCGGAGATGCGTGTATTCCCTTATGAAAATTCATCAGTGCTATGCTAGATCTATTTGCTCTATTTAGATCTATTTTATCTATGAAATCCACTTAGATTCTTTATATAAAGTGTATACTTGTCACTAAACTGATTCAGTTTTTAAAATGGCCTAGATTGTCTATATCCTGTTTCTTAACGAACAAAAAAAATTATTAAATTCCAAAGAAAATGTTCAAATTTCAACAGAATCTGTAAACAGAATTTGCATTGTTAAAGCTAACAGCTCAAGACCACATCCCTAGGGGGCTCAGCCCCCCTTAAAATGACTGCCTCAGGGAAATCAAGGCTTCCCAAAGAATTTTTATTTGTTCCAGCCAACACTCAAAGATAGAGCCCCTATCTCCGAGCCTCCATGGGAGGGTAGGAGTCTAACTTGGATAAGTCCCAGTTAGCAAACCCAGATGGGTCCCATATGGACCATGCCCCTTCCTGCATTGTAAAATTCTTCACTTCCTTGACTCTGCTCCAGCCCGCATTGCACTCCACAGGCCACTGTCCCTTTAAAACATCCCGTCACCTCTGCACAAGTCAGAAGGGAGCTCCACTATTTCTCTTACTGTCTAGTCATTACCAAATAAATGCTGTTTTAATTACCAAATAAATGCTTTAACTAAAGTCCAACTATATTTATCTTTGACTCAATGTAAAATAAACATGCAGGTGAAGGAATCAGATGTGGTTTTCTCTACAGAAATCAGTTACTGCAACCTCACCTCTCGGGGTGCTGAACAGACACTATAATGGGTTTCATGTGGAGTCCAGGACACAACCGAATACTGACCAATATGAAAAAATAAGTGGCAATTTAATGAAGGGTGGGATACAGTTCCAAGGATAATTATGGATAAGACGGCCTGCCTTGATTACAAGTCAGAATAAAAGTGGATTTTTAGAAGTAGACCATTAAGTAAAACTCTTGAGCAAGGAAGTGTCTTCTTTGATTTCCTACTAAAAGTCAACAAAATAGCTTACATTTTGCAGGAACTCGCCATAAAAAAACTGATAAAACAGGACCATGAAGTCGTTGTTGAAGAAAGTCCTCCACACTGCAGCCGGAGCAATCTTGTGAACTGCAAGGCTGATTATGGTCTCTCTCTAGTTAAAACACTTGGTTTCTAACTGCAGTCAGATCATTTAGGCTCCTCAAGATCGGCCGGCGATGCCCTTCATGGTCTGGCCTGGCCTTCATGTCCCTCTCCAGCTTTGTCTTGCACGACTCCCCCCACCACCGCAGACCCTGGCCCCTCGTCTGATTCCCCCAACCTCACGTGCCTGGGCTCAGACGTGCACTGGCTCCTCCCCAGGTAACCCCCAACTTCAGAAAGGCATTCGCTGACCCCATCTCCACCCTGCGAAAGCCCTTCCGAGCACTGTGTGCCTGTCTTCCATAGCTCTTGCCACAGGTCCCAGTTGTCCATACATTTCCGTCATCATTTGAATAATACATCTTTTCCCTTTCCGTGCAGCTCTATGAGAACTAAGAACTGGGACCACAGTCCCAGCTTGCCGCAGAGTGCCTGGTTCAACCTAAATCCTCAACTGTGGTTCAAGGAATAAATGAGTCACGCTTCTGAGGAACTTAAATGACTGACTGGATGAACTGCTGACTGCTCTTCACAGCTGTGGACACGCTTATGCTGGTTCTCCAACATGCATATTTCCTTTTTTGCCATCTGAGAATTACAGAAGGAAACCGGGAACAGTACTTCCTACTGTCTTTTAGGGAGATGGGTAGGAATACTCAAGTTGAGATTAAAAAAAAAAAAAAAAACCTTCCAGTAAAAAGAAAACTGTGGTGAGTGAATGCATTTCAGTTACATGTCCACAATACGGGAAAGCCTGACGATACAGGCTGATCAAAAGCTTCACTTAATGAGGGTATTTTCAACTAAGTTTTACTAAAAACTATAGAAAGTATCCCCTGATTAGCAAAAACAATTCCAAATAACTTTACTATAATTATTTCGGTTAAATTATGCATTTATAAATTTTAAAAATACCATACAGTTTTGATATCTAAATAAAATACAAATAATTCTTTTAAATTAGTTCAAAGTGATAGCCCAAAATAACCCTAATTTTTTAATTTACTCTTTTAGGGTTACACCAGTGAGAAACTACACAACCACTTAACCACATCTCCTCTCACCTGAGTCAAATCAATATAAAAATATTACATGAAAACTATACTTATGTTTTTCCAACATTAAAACGTTTATTTTCTATAGGCTTTCTTGAGAATAAATATCCAAGGCTTTGAGATAACTCACTGAAAATTAATATTTTAATAACCACTTAAAATCTTCATCCAGTACTCACATCCACGTTTGAAATTTAGGATACAGACATTTCCAATAGAAATTAAAAGCCAATGCCATTCACACTGATTCCAACAGAGTATGCGGGATGCTTGGTTTCCATTCTCATCAGTTAAAATCTTGGTCACACACACAAAGCAACTCTTATTTAAAATGCTTAATGCCCATACAGTGGGAGGTCAAGGCACATAATTAGAAATTATTTATGGCTATGGGGTTTCCATTTGTTGTAACTTAGCTACATTATGCTATTCTTTTGCTTCAATAGCAAATGCCTCTTCTAGAAACACTTTAATGATAGAATAATATAAACCATAATACAATAAATACAGGTGACAAACGAAAAAACATACAGCCTATAAAGTGATGATAAAAGGAGCACTGGCCAAAAAGTCTAGAGATTTGGGGAAGGAAATTAACCTCTCTAGGTCTCAGGTTACTTGCTCAGCAGTTGAAAGGGATTCTTTCATTAGCCACTAAAATTTGTTTTTTTCAGATCCTTTTGGTGAAGACCTTACTTAAAATCCAGCCATGGGATCTAGAAGTCTCGCACATTTCTCACTGAATATAAACCTTCCTGGCTGGAGTATGTACGGTTTCATTCACATGTGGGGTACACAGTTAGTTAGTGTCTGGCCCCTCTACGCTCACCCCATGCCTCTCCCTCTCTGTCCTGACTCCCTAACCCACTCTGAACACCAGGTCACAGCCATACCAGTGCACACACGCTGTAACAGGGTACTGAGAGGACGGGTTTTTTGGATGTGTCTTCACATACACTGGCATCTGTACAGACACATAAAAGCTGAGGTTTTGATCTTGGGTAATACCATTAACAGAAAAAGAAATTGGAATGGGCAGCTATTTAGTAAGTAAAGAAGATGTAGGGTAAAAGTGGGGTCACACATGTTGAGCTAAAAATGATAGCTTAATATACAAAGAAAGTGTCCAATAAGTAGAAATACGGTGCTAGAAATGGAAAGGCTGATAAACAGAGTAGCAGGTAGTGAGAGGCAGGTAAGATCACCTTCCAGTGAAACACTGACTAGGGACAATCTCAAAAGGACAATTCGGATGTGACTAATCCAAGTCGCTTCTCTCGATTCGCTTCGGAAGGACAGAAGCCACTTTTCTCTTACTTTTCCCCTCTAGGTTAGTCCTTCTTGCCAGTCGTTTAGTCAAGTCTTGACTATATTCCAGTGATTTTTCTGGCTATCATTATTTTCTGCCATCTCTACTACCATATTCTGCAAAGAAGGAAGTCAAGGACAAATAAATAGGCACTAAAGGGAGAAGCTGTGGGTGTGCATAATGGAGGTGGCTGGTGTTCTTCTAACTTGCAAAATCAAATAAAGAGATACCATCAGATTCTAACCCACCCAAGAACTCGCTGGCCTTGCAATCAGCTAGAAGGAAAAATAATAAATTATCCTGCTATGAAACAAACAAAACATTTTTAAAAGAAATGCTGGAAATTGAATACTTACTCCTGTGCTGACAAGAGACAACATGATTCTTTCATTTAAGGCTAATGTTTCTCCTTGTTTCATTTTGATCCTCTTCTTATCTAAGCATTTCATTGCATACCTAGAAACATAAATTTATTGAAAAATCTATGCCGTAAATATATCTAGACTAATTTAAACAATATACGTCACACTGGGGCAAGTTTCTGAACACTTAGGCCATGTTTAAAAGAAGCAGAGTAGTACCCAAGCGCCATGCAAGAAGTATTTTTATTTTGCATGTATTGTGAAAACAAAATCAAGCAATACTTAAAAGATATTTGTGTCATTAAATGGATAGAAGTCCCAGTTAAATAAATGATATAGTAGATGGACATAAATAATTTTATTATGACTAATAAGGGCATATGTATATATTTAGCAGCTAGGAATTGTGAATTCAGCAATGGTCAATTGTTTGTTTTTTGTGTTTTTTTGAGACAGAGTCTCGCTCTGCTGCCCAGGCTGGAGTGCAGTGGCACGATCCAGCTCACTTCAAGCTCCGCCTTCCGGGTTCACACCATTCTCCTGCCTCAGCCTTCCAAGTAGCTGGGACTACAGGCGCCCGCCACCATGACCGGCTAATTTTTTTGTATTTTTAGTAGAGATGGGGTTTCACCGTGTTAGCCAGGATGGTCTCGATCTCCTGACCTCATGAACCGCCCGCCTCAGCCTCCCAAAGGGCTGGGATTACAGGCATTAGCCACCGTGCCCGGCCAGCAGTGGTCAATTTTTATAAGAGTTTATAGAGGTTAAGAATCTAAAAGAGTGATGATCAACAAAATGGAAAGGGAAGGCATGAATTCAAAACAGCATGTCCTAAAATGCTATTTTATTATTTTTAATTTTGATATTTAAGTTATGACGTTTTAAATAATACAAAGAATCAATAAGATTTTTCTACTATCATTGAGGCAAGTCAATTGAGAAGAACCGATTGGCAACTTAAGATTTTCGAAAACCTGGAACAAACTCATATTAAGAAAATGCTGACAAGTTATATGGCATATTCTATAGAAAACAGGAAGCTTTTTCGGTAGGACAACAGAAGGCTAAAAGGGAATTCTTGCAAGTGTTTTCACACGTTTCACAGGCTGAAAGTTCTTGTGTATAACTCTAAATTCCCAGATGATGGACTACTTCCTTCAGCCCAGATCTGCAGCATGGACACTGTCTCAGTGTAGCAGGACACAGAAAATCTACCTTTTTCTTGTTGATCATAACTTATCATGTTTAAGTTATACAAAAACAAGATAAATGTTCAAATTTGGTGTTTTTATCCACTTTTCTACGAGTTCTTATAGCAAATCAATCGGCAAGACATTAATTTGCTTACATGTGGGATCAAATGTTAGAAACACATGAAGTGATATGTTCTTTAAATATCTTATTTTTATTTAAAAGAATTTTCAAAATGTTTTACACTACCTCTATCACCACTCTCTTCCATGTGGAGTTGATTTCTTTTCTTTTTTTTCCTTTCCTTTTTTTTTTTTTTTTTTTTTTTTTTTTTAAGATATGGGGTCTCATTCTGTTGCCCAGGCTGGAGTCCAGTGGTATGACTGTACCTCATTACAGCCTCAAACTCCTGGGCTCAAGCAATCCTCCCACCTCAGCCTCCAGAGTAGCTGGAGCATAGCTGGGACTACAGGCACCTGTCATCATGCCCATCTAATTTAAAAAATATTATTTTTAGAGATGAGAGTCTCATTATATTGTCCAGGCTGGTCTCGAACTCCTGTCCTCAAGCAATCCTCCTATTTCAGCCTCCTGAGTAGATGGGATTACAGGCATGAGCCACTGCACTTGGTGGTTTTTAATAAAACCTTTAGACTGCAGACCAAAGGAGATAGCACACAGGCTCGGGCCTCTGGGAAGCAAGTGCATTCTTGGGCCTCTGTTTAGAAGGTATCAAAGAGCTATCTAAACAGGCTCCTAGGGGTGCACCTTGTGGTTCACTGATGGGCTCGCAGAGCCAGTGTGCATGCAACTGGCAGCCTGGTGACAGGAACAGACATGAGTGAGGGTTCGTGGGCCTTAAGACTTGACCCCTTTCTAGCTATATGGCTCCTGAGAAGTATCTACACTTGATCTATAGAATAGAAGACTATTTACTACCCACTGGCTATTTTTGAGAGTTATGTGAAATAGTAAATGTGTACAAAGAGATAAGTTGATATTATTTCCTTTTTTTTTTGAGACTGAGTCTCGCTCTGACACTCAGGCTGAAGTGCAATGGTGCAATCTTGGCTCACTGCAACTTCCACCTCCCGGGTTCAAGCAATTCTCCTGCCTCAGCCTCTCGAGTAGCTGGGACTAGAGGCGCCCACGACCACTCCCAGCTAATTTTTTGTATTTTTAGTAGAGACACGGTTTCACTGTGTTAGCCCGGATGGTCTCGATCTCCTGACCTCGTGATCTGCCCACCTCAGCCTCCCAAAGTGCTGGGATTACAAGTGTGAGCCGCCGCGCCCGGCCGATATTATTTACTTCTATAACATCAAGTGTCTGACTAGATATTCTAAATACAATGATGAAGCAAAACTAGCAGAAATTAATGAATGGTGCCAAGCAACAAGTAGAGTATATCACTTAGGATGAAAAAGTCTACTGTGCAAGGACAGAATAAGAGAGAACTTTTCCATGAGAAAGTGACCAGGGTTGCAGAGGACTGTGTTTCAGTGAAACTGACCAGGGTTGCAGAGGACTGTGTTTCAGTATACTCTTATTTCCTTGTACTTAACACACAACAAGCAGCCTTCCAAAAGGCTGACAAAGTCTAATCTCATTTAATTCTCATAACAAGGCACTTCTATTACTCCTACTTTATAGACCAGGAGATGGAGGCATTGAGAGGTCCCAAACTTTGTCCAAGGCAGAAAGTGTGGAGGGTGAACCTGACGTAGCAGGTGTGATACCAGGACCCTTACTCCAGATCCCTAGGCTACATTGCTTGGGCACCACCCCAGACTTCAAACTCCTGAGTGCCGGGCATCAGGCTCGCCCTGCCCAGGCCCCCAAAGTAGAAAGACAACCAATGGGTACAAATTAACAAAGGTAAATTTCAGTCCCCAAAAAACATATCATCCATTGGACCTGTCTGAGAACGGAAAGGACTTCTTGGCAAAGCCATCAGCTCCCAATCCCAGGAAGTGCCTGAGCAGAGGCTGACCGGAGGCAGGCACTGAATTAGGGGACCTCAAACACCCCTTCTCCCACGGACTCAATTACTTTATAACCAAGCCTCACACACTATACTACTCCACCAAGCCCACTGCTCTAACATGCCTGGCACTTAACCAAACTTGTAGTTCTGGATCTATCAAATCATATTTTTCCACTCTCTTTTGCTTTCAGAAATATGTCTTAAACCACTTCTGTTAAAAAAAAAAATTTTCCCCCACACTTAAGAATTCCACCATTCACTCTCCAGAAGACCCTTCTACCCAGCTCAGATGCAGTTAGTTTCTGAATGCTGACCTCCCAGGAAAAACGTTAACCAAGGTGAGTGATTGAGCCCACGATCGGTGATCATTGTCCACAGGGCTTCCTCCTCTCCAGCACCCCAGCTACTGATCTAGCAAACCAGCATCTGAAATGCCACAACGGCTTATGCTTCATCGTCGGTGAATCTTTATTTAAAAGAGAATGTCTCTCTTTTGCAAAGCAAACAATTCTTTGTCATGTGATCTGATGGGGAGGCTGAACGTAACATGCCACAGTTGTCAAGGATCCCTTCTAGTTCACCTCTGGCTCCCGGGCTCCCACCCACAACCCACACCATCTTGGGCACAGGATACAAGGTTATTGTTGAACTTCCCATTTGGCCCTAAGAGGTGGAGGTTCCAGCTTCTTGCTCTCATTCCCCATGCTTAACAAAACACAGCTTTTTTTTTTTTTCAAGACAGAGTTTTGCTCTGTTGCCCAGGCTAGAGTGCAGTGGCGAACTCCGCTCACTGCAGGCTCCGCCTCCTGGGTTCACGCCGTTCTCCTGCCTCAGCCTCCTGAGTAGCTGGGACTATAGGCGCCTGCCACCGCGCCCGGCTAATTTTTTGTATTCTTAGTAGAAACGGGGTTTCACCATGTTAGCCAGGATGGTCTCGATCTCCTGACCTCGTGATCCACCCGCCTCTGCCTCCAAAAGTGCTGGGATTATAGGCGTGAGCCACCACGCCCGGCCTACAGCTTATTTCTTTTGGAGGTAAAGCACTTCAAAAGAAATGTCATAGGTTTCCACATTTCTCTATAGGAATTTTCTTTTCATGCAAATATTAAAATCTTAATAGTGCCAGTAAAACATAAGAGCATTGAAAGCTTACATTTTTCCAGTGTCTGCTTTCCTGCAACCATAAACTTCCCCGAATCCTCCTCGTCCAATAATCCTATGCACACTGAACTCATTCATGGTCAACTGGGAAATCCAAACACAAAATGAAAACATAAGATTACACAAAGCTATGGTGTTTTAAAGATTTTTTCATGCAAAACATAGACAGTAATTAAAATAGCAATCTGACTTAGGGATCTACCCTTTTCATGACTGAGTCTTTAAGCTGAAGGATGAGATGCCCCAGGGGTGGCAAGACTTTTGACAGCCTCCCTCAGCTCCACCTCCAGGATAAACGAGGCACCAAATGGAGGCACAAGGGAAGATGATGGAGTGGAACCAAGCCGAACTGTTTCTCCACTCTCACAAATCCCAGATTACAATATGTATACCTTGAGGACAAGTGAATGTGAAATGTCTAATCAAAATGAAAAGCAGCCTTAGCTACTCTGAAGCCTAATGTTTGGGAACAATCCAATGCTTCCGAGAACTGTCAGAGTTGAAAAATGAGAGTCCATGTCAGGGGCATCTATGTGTTCATGATACAAGGCCATATGATCAGGAAACCCAACAGATGCAGGCCATGTGAATTTGTTATTGGTAACATCAGTGAATAGAGAGGACTCATGCTGGCCATGTGAGCGTGAAACAAGGCTAAATGTGAGTGAAGTATATACAGAGGCTGTATTCATAAGCACTTTCCTTCAGTCAATAATATCTCAGTAATGCCCCACTTCATCATTAGATTTAATAATGTTAAATGGCACAAAGACAGATAGTGAATCTGACATTTCACGTAAGAGGCCGTAAGACAATAGCAAGTACCTACTACTTTACATATCCTGGCAAATTAAGGGTGGGATTCTTTAAGGGTTCCCCCAAACAACCTTAAAACATCATATAGAAACCTGCGTTTGGGCCACAGACTTCACGTTTGATTCTCAGAGTCCACAAGGACACAGGGTCTCCCGAGGCAGAAGCGTATGAAAGACCCAGAGCAGATATAAAGGGTTTTTAGAGTATCTGGTATTGCCTCTTGCTTCTAAATCCTTCCAGGAAATATGATGGGAAAAGGAGGTTAGAAATTAAAAAAAAAAAAAAATCATTTCTTGGCCTTTTAGTGAAGATCAAGTATTTTTAAAAAAACAAAACTCCTGCTGGGCACGGTGGCTCACGCCTGTAATCCCAGCAGTTCGGGAGGCTGAGGCGGGCTGATCATGAGGTCAGGAGATAGAGACCATCCTGGCAAACACGGTGAAACCCCATCTCTACTAAAAAATACAAAAAATTAGCCGGGCGTGATGGCGGGTGCCTGCAGTCCCAGCTACTTAAGAGGCTGAGGCAGGAGAATGGTGTGAACCTGCAGTGAGCAGAGATCGCGCCACTACACTCCAGCCTGGGCGACAGAGCGAGACTCGTCTCAAGAAAAAAAAAAAAAGCTCCTCTTCCAACGATACCATTCAAGTAAAAAATCTCAAAAAAAAAAAAAAAATTCCAGTTGATTGTTTTGCCCAATTGCAAGCCTATGAGAAGGGAGATTGTAAAACAGAAGGTAAGAAAGACTGTGCAAAGAAATGTGTGCATTTTCAAACTGCAATAAGGATGATGCAATAAGAATGACTGAAATTGAAAACTTAAAGTAGATGAAACACTAAGTAGATGACGTGTTAGAACGTGGCCTGTATTGGAAGATTGCTTTTATCACTCTCAAAATGATAAAAAGGAAGATGAAGCCTTGGTCTGATAAAAGATGTCATCATTTTCATTATGATACTCAATTTGTATTATTACATCTAATAATAAGAAAAAGAAAAGGAACTCTACCAGAATGGCAGAAGACAAGGACATGAAGGAGTTATATTAAGTAAAAGATTTGTATTTTTACTACTATTTTTGTTAAAGAGTCAATTACCTCTTAAAATATCTTACATAAACAAGCACATTCTCATATGAATATGAAAAAGGATTAAACCTTCTATTGTTTATAAGGAAGCATGGGAGGGTGAATGCTTAGTACTTAAAGTGGTAAGACAGACATCTGTTTGGGCAGTGGACCCTCTGGGAGTACGTTCCAGAATCAAGTATTTTCTCATGAGGTTAAGCCAGAGGAAGTTTTTATTTAAAAAACGAAAAAAGAAAAAGATGATACTCACATGGATATTTAATTCAACGTTTTTCCACTGACAAAATCTAGTGAACTTGTCACTAAAAGAGAATAAAATAATTACTAAAAAGTTAAATATCAAATTAACTGGATTTACAAAACACCACCATAAGACAGACTAGAATGGCATTACTTGGGTTGCTTGTCAAATAAAGTAAGTTTTCTGAAACCCTTTTTCACAGAGCATTCACCCGTATTCATGGCTTTATTTCACGATTCAAATGAAAGATTTCATGTTTCTTCTTTAATTGTCATAAGCTATGGTAACACTTTTATCTGAATCAGCAGAGTCCAATACGGAGATGATATGAACCACATATATAATGTAATTTTAATAATATACTTTATGTAACCCAATATATTAAAAATTCTTTCAACATGAAATCAATATGAATTAATGAGATATTCTACATTCTTGTTACTATATTAAGTCTTAGAAATCTGAAGTGCATTCTGCACTTAAAAGCACATTTTAATTTAGATTCATCACATTTGAAGTGTTCAACAGCTGTATCTGGCTACTGGCTACCATATTGGACAGCCATGGCTTTTAAAGCACAGCTCTAAGACAAAAAATTAATGTTTACAAATAATTCTAAGAGTAGCCACGTGCCAGGCCTGCTCATGTATTCCTCCTACAGACTCTACAGCCAGGTACTATTATGATCCCCATTTTATAGCTGAGGAGACCAAGGCATCAAAATGTTCAGAGGCTTGGCCAAGGTCACACAGTGACAGAGTGGGAGAGTGGAATTTGAACCCAGACCAATAGAATCTAGTGTATCATCTTAATCAAGATTCAGTACTGCCTCTCAAAGACACAGGTGGTATAGAAGAGAAACCCTCAGACTAGAATCCTAAGAGGCAATAGGTTCACCACACTGACATGCTGCCACAATTCACTCAACTGCTTGATGAGTGTTTTCTTTATCCATGAGGAAAAAGATATATCCTGTATCTATTTAACAAAGACATTTTGATTACATTTTTTATTAATGAGCAATATATCTGTAAGGTGGGTTTTTTGTTTTTGTTTTTGTTGCTTTGAGACGGAGTCTCACTCTGTCGCCCAGGCTGAAGTGCAGTGGTGCCATCTCGGCTCACTGCAAGCTCTGCCTCCCGAGTTCACGCCATTCTTCTGCCTCAGCCTCTGGAGTAGCTGGGACTACAGGCGCCCGCCACCACGTGGACTAATTTTTTGTATTTTTAGTAGAGAAGGGGTTTCACCGTGGTCTCAATCTCCTGACCTCGTGATCCGCCCGCCTCGGCCTCCCAAAGTGCTGGGATTACAAGCCTGAGCCACCACGCCTGGCCTGTTTTTTGTTTTTGTTTTGAGATGGAGTCTTGCTATGTCCCCAGACTGTAGTGCAGTGGCGCGATCTCAGCACACTGCAAACTCCGCCTCCCAGGTTCATGCCATTCTCCTGCCTCGGTCTCCCGAGTAGCTGGGACTACAGGCGCCCGCCACCACGCCAGGCTAATTTTTTTTTTTTTTTTTTTTTTTTTGTATTTTTAGTAGAGATGGGGTTTCACCATGTTAGCCAGGATGGTCTCGATCCGCCCGCCTCGGCCTCCCAAAGTGCTGGGATTACAGGCGTGAGCCACCCTCCCGGCCAGGTGTTTGTTTTTTAAACTATTTTCAAAAGAAATGCATTCTAGATTGAATACTTCATAGAGAACATTCTGGTGATGGTTCGATCTCATTTTGCCCCTGGCATGATTCCTTACACAGACACAGGATTCAGGGAGAGAGGGAGGAAGGGAGGAAGGGAGGAAGGGAGTTATAGGTAATATTAGCATCATACTGGAATGCCTTAAAGACATCCAAATATCACAGTTCCCTAGGGGCTTCATTTAATGAGCTTTACAATTTTTTTTTTTCTTTTGGAGACAGGGTCTCACTCTGTGTCCCAGGCTGGAGTGCAGTGGTGCAATCCTAGGTTGCTACAACCCTCAATTCCTAGGCTCAAGTGATCCTCCCACCTCAGCCCCCCAAGTGGCTAGGACTACAGGCACACACCACCGCACTGAACTATTAGTTTTTAATTTTTATTTTTGAAGATAGTGGGTGCTGCTATGTTGTACAGGCTGGTGTCGAAGCCCTAGCCTGAAGCGATCCTGCTGACTCAGCCTCCCAAAGTGCTGGGATTACAGGGGCAAGCCACCACACCCGACCAATAGACCTTTTAAAAAATAAGGATCTTTAACATATTTCTGAGGCTAACAATCAAATTAAAAATCAAAAGCAGAGGAATAGTTGCAATTACAATAGCATCTTTTTTTCAATGAATCTAAAATGACTCACAAAGAGTGTTTCACTGATCCTCCTAACATGCCTAATGAAGTTGGTAAATTAAAATTATGTTTTGAGACTTTCTAAGAGTTATTTCAACCTATTTTTTAAAAGTATGGTGCATGCAAAAGGCAAAACCACATTTGGGTGCACTCCCATTTATAAATCTATGACTGGTCTTTGAAATGCACTTGGTTTGTGAGGCTAGCTCGTACTCTCTTTTCTCACAGATTCCGGAGTCCAGAGCTGGTGACAGGGGATGGAAATCTGACACATTTTACAACTAGCTGAGGAGGGTTAACAAACAAGGAAGAGAGAAGTGCCTACATATTTTGCCCACTAAGAATGGATTTGCTGTAACAAGTTCTTCTTTAGGAAGTACAGATGGCCCTGAGTATCTAGGCTCAGTCCTGTCTCCACGGGGGTTATTTGAGTGCTATTCCCAATCAATGCCTGGTTACTGAGTGGGACACTTTTGACAGGAGGGGAACTGTGACAAAGGAAAGAGCCCAGACAATGATAGGGCTTCAGGTAGCTAGAGCCCTTGCAAATGACTTCAAAGGATCTTGGAGAGAAGATCAGAGGTTAAAGACATGGAAACGCCTGGGATGCAGTAAGGGTGGAGTAGGAGAAGTGTTTTTAATTCTGATTCCTGACTCAGTCGTTGTCCTGCTGAGCAACTGAAGTTCACTGCCTGAATGAGGCGCATAGCTCTCAACCAGAAGAGGGAAAGCCTCCACTGCCCTCTCCAATTCTGCCTCACCTGGAACTCAGCCCCACAGCCCTGCTTGGACCTCAGGGAAGGTGGGAAGACATTGCACATGTCCCTGCATTGCTGATGGCTCCCTCTTTACCATCAGACTAATGGTGGTCATGGAAAAATCGCCTTTTCCATGGGGCCCTTCGTGTGCCCAGTCCCTATGAGGTCAAAGGCTACATGACCATATTGATGGAGTCCCTGTGCTTTTCAAAATCAAAGCTCCAAACTTATCACCTGACATGAATTTTTTTTTCTAATTTGATGGAAATTAACAAATCAACTTTAAAAATAATTTATTTACAGAAAATCGTAATGGCTGCAGAAAATCCCATGTGCCTGCTTGCCTAAAATGCAAACGGCATCGTTTGTATTTACTGCGAGGCTATGAAATGACTGTCTCAATGAGCGAAAATCACTATATCTGTGAGCCTGGTTTCAAGTGAAAGGATGCATGGCAAAGTTATAAAATATCCATGGGAGAACCTCTTCCCCACTTTCAATTACCTTCCCCTCTCTCCCTTCTCCCTTAAGGATCACACAAAAGTTAGGTTTACCCAAGAGTTGGGAAAGGTCAGATTTTAGGACCAACAGCCATGGAGATGGCCCAGGACTTGGCTGCAACTCAGCCCTGAGCCAGCAGCCCACCCTCTCCCTTTGATGCTGGCGCTTTTTGGCAAAGTTCCTGCTATTACTCAGAAAAGTACAATCGTCTGTAAGAATATTAGTTTCCCAACATATTGACTCTGCTCCAGGATAAAATTACCTCTTGAACTCCAATAGAATTGCAACACAACTTTCTTTTTAATTGCTTTAGTTCTGTGAATATGTGGTGAAGAAAACTACAGTAAAGTAGCATTTGTTCTTAAAGTGCAATTACTGAGCAGCTGCAGAAAGCTCTAGCATGAGATATTATCATCACGTATATTGTCTAGAAATTAGCCAAGCTGATAAAGTCAGTGTCAATGCAGATTCTGTTTTAGAAGGTCCAATTTCAGTGGTGCATTGTCACAGAGACATACTCAAAAAAGTGAAGAATTGACCAGTAGATCTATAGTTTGAGTAACCAAGGGACATATTTATTAGGTATTTAATGATGTACACGATCATAAACAGACATTGACCTATGTCCTTAAATTCTACTCCTACATGAAGAATCAAGTACAGGCTTGTCCTGCTTTGGGAGACATGTTTCCAAAATCCAAGCAAATGAATCAGATAAATTATAGTCAAGTTTGCATTATTAGCAAAGGTCTCTCAATAAGATACTTTTTAAAATTGAGGTTCCTCAGTGTATATTTTAGACTCTATTGAAGCTGAGAAATTGAAGGTCAAAGAGATGTTAAGATAGACAAACCCTAAAATTATAATGTAAAGTACTGAGGAAACAGTTTAACACAAAGCCTGGCACATCGTACATGGTCAGTGAATACTTGCTGAATGATTAACACACATTTTAAGGTCAGCATTTACGGCATAAGATGAGGTACACGTACACGATAAAAAATTGTGTATAAAGTTTCATACCTTTCCATAAATTTTTGAAAAATGTCACCTCGAAGGCTTTCACAAATTTCTTCTATGTACGGCTGGAAGAGATGGAAAAGAAATTCCACACTGAATGAATCGGAATGTATCAAAAAAACACAAACCAATGAGACTCAGGTTAAGCGAAGTTCCCAATTATGCACTCCCCATAGCATTGTGTCTGGTACCTGCCCTTCTCCGTGCTTGTCTAATATTCACTAATGCATTCATCAATATTTATCTACACCACTTGATTCTATGAAGACACAGACAGGTCTGCCCTGTTTGCCACTATATTCCTACTACCTAATATGACTCCTGGCAAGTCACAGACACTTCTTACATGAGCAGGGCTCGCTTCATGGAAGTGTGACTCAGAAAAGCCTGGTGCTGGGTTTAAAGCTCTGTTGTTGCCATTTTGAAATTCTTAATCATTTTTGTATGAGGAGCCCTGAGTTTTCACATTGCACTGGGCCCCACAAGTTATGTGGCACAACTTGTAAGCTAATAAAAGCATCTGTAATCTGCACTGAGTTTTAAAAACTCAAAGCTAATAGGTCCATGAAGTGAAATTTTTTTAATTAGCTATTTTATTTATTGATTTTCTATCTCTTAGAGTCATAGAGAAAACCACAGGGGAGAGTTGATCCAATCCCACTCCTCATCTTACAGGTAAGGCTACCGAACTGCAGGCAGGTGCACTCCCAAGGTCTCTGAGAAGGTCCATGACTAAACTGGGGTTAAGGCAAGGGCTCCTGCTTCACATGCACAGCGCTCTTCCCCTCATGGAGAACAACTACCATCTACTTCAACTTCATGCCACTTTACCCATTACTGAATAAACAGCATCAGCTTTCCTTTTCCATGTTATGAACTTTTAAAATCAAGAACTATAAAAATATAAAGTGACAATATTTCACAGTTCAGCCCAGAGTCAATTAGATAGTTTTGGGAAACATTTTGGCACCCTCAGCTCATTGAATGATCCAAATTTAACCTTTTTTTTATGTCTTCATAGATCATCCTGAAAGTTTACAAAACAAAATAAAAGAAAAACTACATCATGGAACAGTACAAACCAAGTGATGAGAATAGGAAGTCTGCAGAAGCCACAGGAACCAAACATGGGCTGGGAGGCAGCTGCAGTCCTTCTGGGAGCCTTGCTTCCTGCAAGCAGAAAGGACGCTAGCCTGGCGGGCAACGCGGGATAAGGGGCGGTGGTGGGGGGTGAGCCAGTCTACCCCAACTTGCAGAACTATCCCTGTCCTGGGGAAGGCACTGGAGCTAGTTGCGAAAACCATATGGACTTTGTCCCCTTTGTGGTGAAAGAGGAAGCTAAATTATCTCTCTCTGAAGTTCCTTCCAGCTCTGAAATCCTGATTCCAGGAAACACACAACATCTATCTTAGCCAAGTCCTCGACAAGTCCCAAGAGGTTCAAAAGAGTCAAGAGACGAAATAGATTCAAATGTCCAAAGATCTAAGAAAAGGCTACATTTATAGATCACAGATTTTTCTATTTATAAAAGCTATTATGTCAATATTTTTCTTTCATATTTTATTAAACATCCCTACTTTCTGCTAATAAAGTAAAAGATGAGTGTCACTGGGAATTCCTAAGACTACGTAGAATCTACCATGCTGCCACTTTTCAACAGAAGGAACCGCAACAGGCTTGCTAAGGAGTATGAAAGCCAGAGTTCAACAGTGAGATGAGGAGCAGACCACTTTCCCTCTCTGATCCTCAGTTCCCTTAATCTGTAAAAGAGAACAGTCGTATCTAAGTTGCAAGGCTGTCGTGAGAATTCGGTAAGATTCAGAGTACTGAGAGCCGAGCTCAGTGCCCAGTGCATTTTAGAAGCACTCAAGCACAAGCTAGGGCCCCTCCTAAGCCCGCCACCAATGGACCTATGCACTTACTTACCTCTAAAGGCAATCTTACAACAAAAAGAATTTAATAAAAAGCATTTGTATTTACTTTAAAAACAGTTTTGTTTTACTATGAACTTCAACTGACTTTACTGGTTAATGTACCTCTGTAAACAGGACATTCAGACATATACCTTTTACTTATACTTTAGTCATTATGCTCTGATGGTACATAATACATAGAATTGCATTAATATACTCCTTATTTTGATAAACTTTATAATATTTTCTTCACCTCTGAAATAATAATACCCATTCTATATCTATTTAGCCAGAAAATTATTTTGACTATTTTTTTATGAACAAAACAAATCAATAAAGTGTTTTTTAAAAGATATATGAAAGAAATTGCTTCTAAATGAATGTTTTTTGAAGGTATGAAAGAATCCTACTGGTCTTTGTATCTCAACTGGAACAATTTTTTTCAATGTTATTTATGTTATAGTGGAAGCTAAAATCAGATTTGTAAAACCCATGTATTATGAGCTATAGTTTAGCAATGTTAAATGTAATTGACCATAACCCTGTCTACGTACCATGGCAAAGTCAGATGAAAACTGAAATTCTGACACTCAAATATCATGGAGACAACAAAAAGCAGATATTGACACTGTACTTTCTGACTGTAAGATGTGTGATAATAGCTAACATTTGTGGAGCACAGTGATAGGCGGGCCTCGTACAAAGCAACCCGTGTGCACCCTTCTCACTGAATCAAGACCTCCCTTTCAGGGAGAGCGCAGTGTCATTTCCACTTTACAGATGAGAAAACTGAAGTTAGGAAGGTGGAGGAGCTTACCCAAGGTCCTCCAGCTACGGCCCTGGGACTCAAAGCCAGGTCAGGTCAATGAATTTCATAACCCAAGCTTATAACCCACTACTATCCAGACAGGTATTACATTTTATGAAAGTCCATCTAATTATTGTCACAGAAAGGTAACACCCAATTTGTTACTATCTAAATATGCTCTAAGAGCCAAATCGGTATTTGCTCTGCTGAATAATCAAATTCATTTTGCATAAACACCATCATAAGATGCCAAAGTTGGCCGGGCACGGTGGCTCATGCCTGTAATCCCAGCACTTTGGGAGGCCGAGGCGGGCGGATCATGAGATCAGGAGATCAAGACCATCCTGGCTAACACGATGAAATCCCGTCTCTACTAAAAATACAAAAATTAGCCGGGCGTGGTGGCGGGCACCTGTGGTCCCAGCTACTTGGGAGGCTGAGGCAGGAGAATGGCGTGAACCTGGGAGGCGGAGCTGGCAGTGAGCCGAGATAGCACCACTGCACTCCAGCCTGGGCGACAGAGCGAGACTCTGTCTCAAAAAAAAAAAAAAAAAAAAAAAAAAGATGCCAAAGTCAACTTACCTCCCTTTAAATGCCCAGCTTATCCAGGAAAAAGATAAGTTGATTATTTTCACTTATTAAAACCATTATATTACTCAACGACATTCTTTCCTATTTCTTGTAATTCATAGAAACATGAAAAGCACTTTATTCATTGGAGAATCTGACTGTCCTTGTAAACCACTGCCACCTCTATAAAAAACACAGGATGGAAAAGGCTTTTGGGAGGAAGTGAAACCACCTCATCTAAAGAATGCCAAATACATAGGCCTATCAGTTGGGAATCTGATTTTCCAAGTCTTGTCATTTAAACCTGTATGACGGTATTGTGTTCAAGATATGAACAGCCAAGGTAAAATACAATTTCCCATGACTCAAAGATCACTCAAACATTTGCTCCTGAATCTTGAAAATAAATTGTATTTCCCCTAGAGGATAATCACAGCAAGTATCAACAGCCTGGCACTACAAAATAAATCTTGTAGAGTCATTGCTCATCACAGGTGCTGGAATGTCAAATGGGCAAAAACTTGCTTCTCTGATGTCTTATCTTGACTGATTTCTAGAACATAATGTTACGACAAAGCTCTAATGACCTTTTTCAGAAAAGGCTTTAGGAAGCACGTTGGTAGAAGGACACTTTGCAATGGGAAGATAAGCGATAATAAACTCAAATAGTCCCAGACAAAGCTCCAGAATAGAACACAGTCTTTACAAAGCAAGTCCTCTAGTGTAATTGCACATGCAAAAAGAATGTCACCAAGGCCAAGTGTTAAGCAAATATTATCTATTTATTTTGGAATAATTTTATCTTACCTGAAAAAGAGTTGATGTCACTTGTTTCTTGGATAAATGACTTTGTACGTGTTCTACAGCTTGCTTTGAGAAAGGCTATCCAAAAGTCAAAAATAATATTTTTAAATAATAAAATGTAACAAATCTGTGTATGTTATATAATATCACAACAGATAAATTTAACACAGCAATTACTAAACAGTAACCTATGGTAATTATATTAACAAACATTCTTTAAAAATCTGTTGAGTATTTATAGGCAATCCCAGCAAATGCTTGTTCCTCTGGGCATCCAGTTCTTAGATACATGCCCAGAAGAATGACCATGCAGGGGCTGACATTATGCAATTCCAGAAGGGTTCAAGATCACTCTGATAATAAAGTGTAAAGAATCCTATTATCAGGTCAAGTGCACTGGCTCATGCCTGTAATCCCAGCACTTTGGGAGGTCGAGGCAGGAGGATCACTTGAGCCCAGAAGTTCGCGATCAGCCTGGGCAACATAGTGGAACCTCATTTCCATAAAGATAAAAATAAAAATAAAAATGAGCCAGGCATGGTGGTGTGCGCCTGTAGTCCTAACTACTCTGGAGGCTGAGATGGGAGGATTGTTTGGGCCCTAAATGCATACATTCATCAACAAACTGATAATGGGGTTGTAAAAACGTAAAATTTCCATCAAATAAGAGAAAATACACAAAAATACCCCTAAGAATTAATGTCAGGATTACAAAGTCAAGCCATAGTGGTAAAAGGCTCTAGTTAAGGAAAGTCTTACTGTAACCACAGTGAGGGGAACTAGGGAAAAAAAAAATGGAGCTCCCACTGATAAAAATTAAAATGGTATCCTCCCCTCTCCAAACTTCAAATTGTGTCTTCTTTAATAATGTACAATAAGAAGAAAGGCTTAAAAGTACCATCATACGAATAAACACCCTCTAAACTGCTGAACTACATAAAAACTAAGTTTACGGAGGCTTTCCCATTGAACATCTGGCATTCTTCAAGGGTTCAGTCCTTCCCTACTGAGGCAGCAAGGCATGGAGTAGCAACAATTAGTCCTAGGCCCAGAAATTCCTTCATCAAGCCAGGTGGGTCCAAGGAACAGAGCAGTGCATGCCACAAGAAAGAGACGTCCTCTTTAGCCACAGTTATGCAAATGTCAGCAAGAACTGTACATAAACAATGAATACAGAAGCACCAAAATACACCATTACCACGACCAGTGCTGTCCAATAGGACTTGCTGCGACAATGGGAGGGTTGTGTATCTGTGCCATCCAATACAAAAGCCACTAGCCCCATGTAACCACTGAGTACTGGAAATGTGGCTCATGAGGAACTGAGGTATTAAATTTTTACTCCCATTTGACTTTAGTTAATTTAAAGTTAAATGTAAACTGCCACATGCAGCTAGTGGCTGCTGCGTTGATACAGCAGGCCAGGACTGTCAGGCTACCCTTTGGAAAACATTCCTAATATAGAGATATTACATGGTAAATGTTCTTCCAGTTACTCCTGGTAGAATAATTTCCTAATAACCTAGTTTATCCTAATGACCAAGTTAGATTGTTTATCTGATTTACAAGGAAAAAAAATATTACAACTGCTATTGAACTATTAATGGACAAAATTAACACAATGATTATAAGCCACCTTATTCATTCAAAGAGACCATTTAAAATTTATATTTAGCAATAGCTGATTAGCTTAATTGTTAAAGCATAGCTCATTTTAAAATAATAAAGCTTAATTTCCTTTAGAATGTCTTGAATTGAGACTTTTTCTTCAGTTGATCTAAATTAGCGATTTTATTTCATTGATTTTTGCAGCAAAAGTATCAGCTTTTGGAAATAAACTAAGCTTACACGAAGCAACACATGTCGTGGTAATATTACCAGGAAACAACAAAGCAGAAGAAATAGGATCTATCCCGGGCATGCATTTTTCAATTTTAAACACCTTTCTACTGTTTTACTTTCATTCTGGAAACACTGAACATGGTCCCTTATTCATCAGTACTAAAGTAACAGACTAAGAAGAAATACTTACATGTGAACAGGAAAGAAGTTCCTTCATGATGTAGGCATCATAAATTTGTCGACTTCTGCAAAGGCGGTCTTCCTCATTATCAAGTTTTTCATATTCCTTTATCTAGGTTTTTTAAAGTTATCATTGTTAGGTTATATCTTCCTGGAAACTTGCCTTATTAAAATATATTACTGGCCCAGGCAGAAACCACTTGCACATGAGATAAAGCAAATTACTGAACCGGCTATT
Source organism: Gorilla gorilla gorilla (assembly GCF_029281585.2). Lineage (NCBI taxonomy): Eukaryota > Metazoa > Chordata > Mammalia > Primates > Hominidae > Gorilla > Gorilla gorilla. The sequence goes on along the minus strand of NC_086018.1, from coordinate 23,684,999 downwards.
CCACAGGAAACAGCTACTTCTAATGTTGTAATAATGAAGTTGGAATAATTTAAATTCAACTAGAAACATACAAGTGGATTTTTTCCCTATGATGACTCTCATCACTTAAATGTAGAAACATAATATTAGGAAACACACACTGCCATGGTTACAATTATCTTACAATACACGAGCCATAGACCATGCATCCTTGCCAATTCTCCTCTTCAAAGCACAAATCATTTCAATTTGGCTGTAATTCAGTTCTAGGAGTTATGATAGGGAATGTTCTCACTCAACTACAGTGTTCCAAAACTACAAGGAGGAAAAAAATATATTGCCAGAATTCCTGCAAAGAGATTTTTCAAAAATCAACTAAAGCAAATAAGTATTATAGAAAGGAATTAACCCACAGATGAAAGCATTGGCTTTTCAGGTTGGAACCTCAGCTGCACTATAAAAGTATTAACAGACAGGTGACTGGTGACTTCAAATCGTGTATTTTGCTGTATTCAGCAAAGGTAACCTGGTTGGGGTTAAAAATGACTAAATAATGAAACTGTGCTTTAGAAATATTTGCCTTATGTGGAAATGGCTCCCAATGCTCTAACCTGATAACAGAAGGTCCTGGACCTCAGAATTGTTCCCAATTTATTTACAGAAATACTTTTAATCCAAAAGACAAGAAGAGAATGAAAACATACATGAAATATGAAGCTCGGAGGGAAACTGTCACAAAGATCTTCACTATAATGACTGATTAGTACATATGACTTCCTTTCACAAACTAAATAGAAATAAAGGTTACCTTTTACCTTATAGTACGGCTTTCACAGCTCTGAAATCAAAACCAGCAAATCCTATTTATTAGACTCCTAATAAAGATAAGGGCACAGTCATGCAGGTGAGGGAAAAAGGGTATGTGAAACACTGAGGTCCCATATGAGTCATATGAGGGCTAGCAGGTTCACACACTGAGAAATTCCCAGGAACATCTTAATTGTCCTGAAAGATCATCAGTGTTACACTGTGATGGCTGAAATTCACATGGAGTCTTCTTGAAGAAGACAATAAAACCTGACATAAAGGCAGGCAGACTGGGGAAGGCTGATACTCTATCCAACAGGAAAAGACAATCTTTATGAAGAATCAGTCTAGTAATGTCAACATAGCCAAAAGACCAGGGCTTAACCATTCTAAGTCAATTCAGGAGAACAAGTCTAACATGTCCAAGCACCATACCAGATGTGAATATGGTAGTTGCAAAGTAACAGAAGCCAGATACCAAAATCCGAAGGAGAGTCGGAAAATAAATCAAAGATTTTTGGCTTGGCTGATTCCTTTTGTTGTATTTTGCTTTAGGCAAATCCAAAGGTTAATGCCAGAATGCTAGGATAAAATGGTAGACTATCACTAAACCAAAGGCAAAAGTTTCTGCCTCTACATAAGAACAGCCTCAAGGGATAATAAGACTTCATGGAATGATGATCCTTGAAAACAAGTGCAATGAAATTTAAGTCTATGTTCCAAGAAACCTACAAAGCAAATTGACACCTGGTTAAACAAATGCTCATTCTGTGGAAGCTCCTTCCCATGAACAGTCAAATCCCATCATTTCTGGGTAAACCATGCTCTGAACCACAACACTGTCTTGACTATGAGCCTTGTGCCTTCTAAGCTCCAACTTGACAACAGAAAAGGTAACTCTTGGTATGCAAAATAAGAGCCGAAAGCATCTGTGGCTGTAATTTGGTATTCACTTTCTATAATCAGTAAGACCACGGATTAAAGACCATGCAGTCGACTACCAGTAGCTCTAAACAAACATCCTATTGCAGCATATACATAGCAAATGCCATCTCTGATCCTGGAAGTTTGGTTGTCCAGGTAACCTGGGCAGGGAAAGGTCTGAGTTCAAGGTGAAAAGTCTTCCCTACTGCAGGATAGAAACACTATCATCAATAATAAATATTCACAGACCTGTAGTCCCTTTCTGCTTTGGTGGTTACACAGCTCCCAGGTGAACTGGAAGCCTAAATAACCTGAGCCCTAAGAGCAAGCACTTTTGGTCCACAGGTGTCATAGTCTCTGCTTCTGCGCCCACCCTTTGTTCCACCACCATTGTAGTGAGATGGTCTAGTGAAGTCATCTCTGCCTGGCCCAATCCAAGGCTCTCTCTTTTGTCCTTCACCTTATTGACTTCTCAGCAGCATTCAAATCAGTTGTCCACTGATGCCTTCTTTGAAACATTCTTCTCTGACTTCTGTGACCTATCCTCTCCAGGCTTCTCTTTCTTGGTCTCCTTTGGTAGTTCCTCTCCTCTGCTTGACTTCCAAATCCTGAACTGCCTCAGAGCATGGTGCTGGGGGCACCCCTTCTTCACCAGCTAAGTTCTCCCTAGGTAAAGCTATGTAGTCCCACAGTTTCAAATATCAATTATATTCTGATGACTAAGTCTGGATCTCTAGGACTCCTGAGCTCCAGATTCTAAATATCTAACTATCTATTTGACATTTTCAGTTGAATATCTAGAAAGCATCTCAAATTTAACACGTCTAAATGAAACCCTTAACTTCCACATCCTCTGTACTCCAGCCAAACGGGCTCCTCTCCCAGTCTTCTTTATCAAAAAAAAATGAGTAAAATCATCCTCCCAGTTGCTTAAGCCAAAAAATGAATAATCATAGTGATTCCACTCTTTCGCCACGCCCCTGCCACCACCACCCCCTACATCCAATTCATCAGCAAATCACGTTTGCTTTATATTCAAAATATAACACAAACTCAGGCTCTGCTTCTGGTCAGAACCAATTAATTCCTAACAGAACAATCCTCCTGAGATAACAACTAAAATTCTGGACACATAGACAATAAGCACTGAAGAGTGACCAAAGGAACACAGAGAATGGAAAAGGGCATCCAACAGAAACTGTAAGAAAATAAAGAGCCACAGAAGGAAAGCTCCAAAATTCTATGTATAAATCCAGTCAAAATCCCTGGTGGGCCCCATAATGACACATGAGCATGGCAGACCCTAAGCAGCCTAGCTGAGCCTTAAAGAACTGAACAAGATTCATCTTCCACCACTGCAGAGAGGACAGGGCTCAGAGTTTGAGTAAGCCAAGTTAACTGTATTCTTCAACGAACAGATGAAAAAATCCATATGCCTTGGAGGAGCATAACAGAGTTTAGAGTATCCACAATATATCAATCACATGTTCAAGATACAAGCTAAAATTATTCTACAGATGAAGAAACAGAAAATGTGACCCATACGCAAGAGGACAAACCATCAATGAAAACCAATCCAAGATAGCCCAGATGTTAGAATTATCAGACAAGGATTTTAAAGCAGCTATTATAACTGGACATAACAGAAAGGATGTTAACAGAAAATATTCATGCAACGAATAAAAAGATAGGAAATAGCAGCAGAAAATAACTATGAAAAGAAGCAGATAAAAATGTCAGAAGTAAAAAATAGAGTATCTGAAAAAAACATTCAATGGAACGGCAGATTAGAGATGCCAAAAGAAAATGCCAATAAATTTGAAGACAAATCCACAGGAAGTATCCAATCTAAAGAAAAGAAAGAAAAAATATTGGGGGAAAACTCAGACAGGGCATCCAGGATATATAGGACAGATAATATCCAAATATCAAATATATATACAATCAGTCTTAAAAGGAGAGGAAAGAAAGATTGAGGTAGAAAAATAATCCTTTAAGAAGTAATGGCCCCTAATTTTCCCAGATTTGGTAAAAAATATATATATAAATTTACAGATTCAAGAAACTCAGCAAACTCCACAAAGGATAAATACAATATCTAAAATTACTTCACTAAAAAGCAGAGGCTGTCAGAATGAGGGAAAAAAATAATCAAGACACTTTTATATCTGTCTAAAAGAAACACACTTTATATATAAAAACAAATTGATAGTAGAACGACGGGAAAAGATACCTCATGAAAATAGTAAGCATAAGACTGAAGTGTCTACATCTGTATTAATATCCAGTGAAGTCAATTTCAAGACAAAGAATATTACCAGAGATAGACACATTTCATATGGAAAGACACAACAATCAAAAATGTTTCTGTACCCAATAGCAGAGCTTCAAAAAATATGGAGAAAATGGACAAAATAAAAGAAGAAACAGACATTCTACAATCAGAGTTGAAAATGTTAACACCCTTTTCTCAGCAATTGATAGAACAACTAGATATAAAATCAAAAGAGATGTAGAAGGTATCATATCAACTACCTTGACCTAACTGATACTTATAAAACATGACACCTAATACTCCTCTGTTTTAATTTTTCCACGGGCATTAGAATAAAATGTAAATGTGTTACTCTGGCCCCAAACACTCTGCCTCTCTCTTCAACCTGATCTTATCTCACACTACCTTGCCCCTCTCTTCATGCAGTACAACCAGACCACACTAGTCCTGTTTCAGTTCCCCAAACATGCCCAGTTCTTTCCTACCATGTTAGGGGCTCTGTCTTGGCCACGACTTTAGCCTAAAATGCTCTCCCCCTCACCAAGCTTCCATCTTCAAAAGACCAGCCTCTTTAACATTCGAACCTGGGTTTAGATGTCATCTCCTCAGACAGTCTTTGACCCATCAATCTAAAGTGGTCACCAAGTCACAATACAACATGCTGAGTTTTGAGTAGGTTTTGAGTCATTACATAGCAGTTTTTACTTCCGGGTACATTTCCTGTTTATTATTTGTTTCTTGTCTGTTTCTCTCAACCAGAATACAAGCTCGAAGAGATAAGTTCTTTGTATCTGTTCATCTGAACAGTGTCTGGCATAATGTTGGTGTTTAATAAATATTGGTTATGCCAGGAGTAGTAGCTCATGCCTATAATCCCAGCACTTTGGAAGGCTATGGGGGGAGGATCACTTAAGGCCAGAAATTCAAGACCAGCCTGGGCAACACAGTGAGACCTCATCTCTACAAAAATTTTTAAAATTAAAAAAAAAGTATCTGGGTGTGGTGGTACACCCTGTTATCTAAGCTACTCAGGAGGCTGAGGCAGGAGGATCACTTGAGCCCAGGAGTTCAAGACTAGAGGGAGCCATGATTGCACCACTGCACCCCAGCCTGGGTGACAGAGTGAGACCCTGTCTCAAAATTTAAAAAATAATAAATAAATATTGGTTGAATCAGTGAAAAAATCTATATAGTAACTTTATCTTGGAATAATATTTATTTTCTCTTTCCCATTATTTATTTTTAAATCTAGGTATAATGTACATATTTCTATAAGCTGCCTCAAAATCTAACTGGAATAAGAAGTATATAAATCAACACACAGAGCAGTAGCTGTGGGGCATCACTGTTCTATGTGTGTTGCGTATACACACAACCACCCTACAAGACAGGTACTATAATCATTCCAGTTCTTAGCTAAGGAAACCCAGGTAGAGAAAAGCTTTCCCAAGTTTACACAACTAGTAAGTAGTAAAGTTCAAATCCAGGCAGTCAGAGTTCAGCACTAGAACTTTCAACCACTATGCTGCAAGTAACAGAACAGCATATTATAGACACTATGGTTTAGAAAGCAATTGTTCATCTGGTGTCCTATTTGAAACTCACAGTTAGCCTGTGAAGTAAGCAGAAGACGATCACTAGCCTCACTTTATAGATGAGGTAACTGAAGTTCAGATATGAAGCCCTCATACTATGACAGCCTCAAGTACAGGGACAGTGTCTGCATTTGTAAGCCCAGGGTCTGACATAAGGTAGATACTTCAGGGTTTGCTGAATGACTTGCCCCACATCCCACAGCAAGTAAGAGGCACCGTTGCACCTAGATCCTAGCTAGGTCTTCTGCTGATGAGTCAAATAATGGTCCAGATGAAAATGCTGACCACACACACACAAGCAGCAGGCACATGGTAGGCATGACATGAGCATTAGACAACAAACAGTGTAAGAATCAGAGGAGTCAGCCATCACAGAAGACGGAAATAGCTGCACAAACAGACTTGCTAGAAAATGTAGAAATTTTCCATATTGAGCTACATCTTACAGAAAGCTAGGCTTTCAACAAGCGAAGCAGCAGCATTCTAGGCTGGGGAAAGGACACAGTAAAGTAACAAAAAGAATGGGCTTGGATTTGGGGAATGCTGGTTAGTCAGGTTTGGCCAATGTAGACATTCTATGTAAGAAGGTAGTGAAAACTAACAGGGAGAGGTAGGTAATAAGTAACGTAAAGATACTTTGAATGGCAGGATACGCAGTTAGAACTTTAACATGGGAAATGGGTAACTGTTTGGGGACACAGGAAAGTGGAAATACAATGTACAAAATGTACATTTCAAGATACCTGACAAGAGTTTTCTAGAGATTGGGGTCACAAATCAACAAGCAGAAATTAAAGAAAAATTACTAAACTGACAAAAATGAGGGGTCAGAGAAGAATTACTGATAACTTCAATGTGTAAAGGCTGCATTGACTTAGAGAAATGCACTTGAGCCCCAAGAGTGGAGGATATCTTCAGCCGAAGAATACAGAGCAGGTTGCTGAGGAGTTTTGCAGCATCCTCCAAGGGGATCATCTGATGAGCCAGACCCACCATGTGCCAAGCCAGAAGAGAGGTGAGAAGAGCTGGGGAGGATGCCAGCTAAGAGAAACACCAATGCTTCAAGTTCAAATGGAAATGCATGAGCAGCAATCACCACCATATCTGCAATAAGTACTTAGGAAATAACCACAAGTAGATTGCCCATCTGTTTCAACCCAGCAAAAATTATCTGCTAAAGGAGATTTCTCTGTGTTTGACAAGGTGACTTAGTAAATGCTGAAACTGGAGAGTTGAAGTTTTTAGAAACACAAGAAAGAAATTTTTTATGACAGATCAAGCTGTGATACGTATCCAGATAAAATGCCTGATTATGATTCAGACTGAAATAATAAGGTCACTGAGTAAAATCCTTTTGGATTTAGCTTACGTTTTTACATTATGGTAAATGTACATCATAATTTGACCCTTCTTCCTAAAAATACATTAACATAATTTTCTAAGTTTTCATGTGTATGTATATTTTTATGTATATTTTCATATATAAATGAGAAAGAAAAGAATATTCCTCCAATTTTCAAATTTTTACAATGATGACTAATATCAGGCAGGCCCAGTCATGCTATGCTTTCTTTTGACCATTTAATGTTTTAGGATAAAGATATATCACACTAATAATAATGGTATATATCATTTCTTAAATATATTTTCATTAAAAATAGTTTCTAATTTCTATTTTACTTTCCTCTTTGACTTATAAATTGTTTAGAAGTATATTCATTTTCAGGCAGTTAACGATTCTTTAGTTTAACTCTGTTATTAAATTTGAGCTTAATTCTATTGTTGTCAGAGAACATGCTCTAAGCAATTTCAATCATGAAATTTGTAGAAGCTTTCTTTAGGACTCAGCACATGATCTATTTTGATGCTCCATGTGTACTTTAAAGAATGTGGGCTGGGCGCCGGTGGCTCACGCCTGTAATCCCAGCACTTTGGGAAGCTGAGGCGGGCCGATTACGAGGTCAGGAGTTCGAGACCAGCCTGGCCAACATGGTGAAACCCCGTCTCTACTAAAAATACAAAAATTAGCTGAGCGTGGTGGCGGGTGCCTGTAATCCCAGCTACTTGGGAGGCTGAGGCAGGAGAATTGCTTGAACCCAGGAGACAGGTTGCAGTGAGCCGAGATCATGTCACTGCATCGCCTGGGCAACAGAGCAAGATTCCATCTCAAAAAAAAAGAACGTGAATTCTATTTTTGCTAGGTGCAGCATTTTACATATGTCAATTAGGTCAAATTTACTCATCATTTTATTAGGATCTTCTATATCCTTACTAATTTTTTGTCTGTCTGTTCTATAAGCTCTAGAAGGTTATGTGTTAATATCTCCCAGTAGGATTATAGATTTGTCATTTTATATCTGCCAATTTTTGCTTTACATTCTTTGAAGTTATTTGTAACCTACAGATTTCAGTTTGTGATATCTTTTTGTTGGATTGGCCCTGTTATCATTAAGAAACATATCTTTATTTCAAAGCAGCATTATTGCATAGTTTGCCTGATACTAGTGTAGTTACGCCGGCTTTGCTTTGGTTAGTGTTCGTATTATATCACCTCTTCCATCCATGTGTTTATATCTCTTGTAAGCAGTATATTGGGGGAGGGTTGGTTCTTTATCCAGTCTGAAAAACCTAATCTTTTACTTGGAGTATTTAATCCTTTACATGAAATGTAATTACTTAAATAGATTTGTAGCTACTTACTCTTTGTTTGCAATTTGACCCACCTATTTTATGTCCAAATTATATTCCTTTTCTTGCCTTTCTGTTGATTAGCAAATGTTGTTTTAATTTTTCCCTCTTTTAACTTGTTAGATATACAGTCATGTGGAGCTTAATGACAGGGATACGTTCTAAGAAATGTGTCAATAGGCAATTTCGTAATTGTGTGAACATCACAGAGCATGCCTACAAGAGCCTACATGGTATACCTACTACACCCCTACGCCGTATGATGTAGCCTATTGCTTCTAGGATTCAAACCTGTGCAGCATGTGACTATACTGAATACTGCAGGCAACTGTAACACAATGGTAAGTATATTCAAACTTACCATTTGAATATACTTACCTTTTGAATATACGTACCTTTTACTGAAAAGGTACAGTAAAAATATAGTATTATAATCTTCTGGGATCACTGTCATATACGTGGTCTTTTGTTGGCCTAATATCATTATGCAGTGCATGACTATATACACTATTCTTTTATAAATTACCTTAGAAATTAAAATAAACATCCCTGACTGATTACAATCCAATGGAAATTATTACTTATACTAAAATTATTACTTACACTAACCCCCAATAATCCTAGAAACTTAAAATATTTTAACTTCATTAACCTCCCCTGCATTTTGTGCTACTGTCATGCAATTTAGTTCTAGATTATTTTAAGCTCGAGAAACACGACATTATTGTTTTATACAGTCAACATTCATTTATATTTTACATACATATTCACCCTTCATGCTCTCCATTTCTTCCTGCATCTCCATCTGGATCATTTTCCTGCAAGCTCCGCCTCCCAGGTTCACGCCATTCTCCTGCCTCAGCCCCCCGAGTAGCTGGGACTACAGGCACCCGCCACCACACCCGGCTGTTTTGTATTTTTAGTAGAGACAGGGTTTCACTGTGTTAGCCAGGATGGTCTCGGTCTCCTGACCTCGTGATCCACCTGCCTTGGCCTCCCAAAGCGCTGAGATTACAGGCGTGAGCCACCATGCCCGGCCAGATCATTTTCCTTCTGACTAAAGTACCTCCCTTTAGTATTTCTTGTCATGCAGGTCCACTATTGACAAATCCCTCAGTTTTTGTTTGTCTAACTATATCCTTATATCACTTCATTTTTTAATGAGAATTTTTTATTTCAATTATCCACAAAACAATATTATAATACTTTATAAAAATATTAAGTTTAGGCTGCCATTATTCATTTTAAAAAGTGTGCTAGAAGGCTGTTTTTGCTAACTTCCTTTTTTGGTAAAGGTTAACTTCCACATTAAGACATTGAAGACGAAAAGCTGTTGGAAAAACTCTTCAAATGTACAAAGTTGTTTATTTTTCTTGGCAATTGAAAAATACAGAACAATTTAAAATGAATACACATTAAGTTAGTGTTTTATCCCTACTATACAATTGTTATTATATAAGGAACTGCTCCATTCAGTTAAAACCTAATGAATACCATCAACTTTTCCTGGCGTACTTTCCTGATCAGATTTAGTACATAACATAATTTTGTTACCCTTTTGAATATACTTAGAAAAATTACAATATCATAGTTCACATAAAGCCCTTTAAGAATCTCACGTCACAAGTTGTTGACAAGAGGAAATAATGACGTCACTCTTCTTAGGAAGACCCTCTTGGTAGAGAGTCAATACTAAGCAGGTTACGTAAACAGAAAAAACAACCACAATTTTTAGTACCAGAACCATTGCCAACTTGCATGAAGTCCATCTGTCACATTTTAAAATGGTTTGAATTTGAATGTATATGCCATGGCACAGAATTTTAAATCTAATGATTAAATCAGGTAAATAATGATAGTTAAGAATTATATCCTGAAAATAGAGGAACCTAGTATAAGGCTTAATTTAAGGTGTGACTGTAAGAGAGTATTTTATAACATACACACTAGACCTTCATTTTATTTATTAGATTTAATTTTTCCTTTGCTAGACACTTATAACACTAATGCTGCTATTCAAATTTGTATTTTGAAATTTTTGAGTTACTCTTAAAAATAGTTTTATTTTGTATGTTTCACTTTTGCACTTCAGGGTAAAAACTGTTAAGTTTAGGCTGCCATTATTCATTTTAAACAGTGTGCTAGAAGGCTGTTTTTGCCAACTTCCTCTTTTGGTAAAGGTTAACTTCCACATTCCTTTTCACCACTGTTAATATTCAGAATAAGTTTTCCTCCCCAAATCAACTATTTAATATATTCTAAAGGGGAAAAAATGACCACCATTAAGTAGACTTTAAAAGTGAATGTAGATTCAAACATGATTTGAAAACTGGAGTTCTAAAAATGTTTTGCATAAAAGCCGTATCCCACTGGAATGAATGTGAAGCCGAAACTTCACTATTTTGAACAAATAATGCCCATTTAGTGTGTAAGAAAAATTAGTTTTATAGTTAGTTATACCTTATAACTCTTAAAAGTCTCAGAAGATAGCTAAGTGAGGAGCTATGAATGCCAGCAATGCCATTTTGTCACTCTATGACATCAACATTAAACATTACATTCCATCCCTCTTCTTGTAAAACTTTCACATTTTCTTTTCTCGTATTTCTTTTAAATACATTTTCCTCTCTCTGTTCATCTATTTCAACATGAGCAAAAGTGCATTCAAGTCCCTGATCTGGTCTTATTTTCTATTTGTGGCACCCATCACCATAAGGACATATTAGCAATATCTCACAGTACCAAGTCTATTTTTTTAAAAGGGCTCTTTAAATGCTGGGTCTTACTCTGCATGTTATCTAAAGATTAAAAGATTTCCCCTTGGATTGGATAGTACAGTTTCAATTATATATTGCCTTAAAAAATCGCCGGGCATGATGGCTCATGCCTTTGGGAGGCCAAGGCAGGCGGATCACGAGGTCAGGAGTGCGAAACCAGCCTGGACAACATGGTGAAACCCCGTCTCTACTAAAGATATAAAAAATTAGCCAGGTGTGGTGGCGGGTGCTACTCAGGTCACTGGGATTACAGGGTGGCGCTGGGATTACAGGGTGCTACCTATAATCCCAGCTACTCAGGAGTGCTACCTGTAATCCCAGCTACTCAGGAGGCTGAGGCAGGAGAATCACTTGAACCAGGGAGGCAGAGGTTGCAGTGAACCAGAATGGCGCCAATGCACTCTAGCCTGGGCAACAGGGTAAGACTCTGTCTCAAAAAAAAAAAAAAAAAAAAAAAAATGCAACCTCATACAAGATTAAGTCACTTTCCAGTAACCGTCATTATTCTAAGTCAAACTCTTCAGAAAAGGACTGAAGTGAAAAATTTCTTATTCTACTTTTCAGTTCCATTAATATGAATGTTAACATACTGCATTATACTTTCAAATTCCACGTCTGTGGTCTAACATTTAATCAAGTTTGAGATCCTGTTTATATTCCTTTTGAAAAACCTGGCCCATGTCCATGCAAAAGGAGGCATATATTAAGATTGCCTATTGACTATTTAACTTAGAAAAAACTTTTGAGAATAATAAATATAAGAAAGTTTAAAAAACTGGAATGGAATTATTTGGTCCCATGATATTCTTTAATTTTAGATTTTATTATGGTATAGCTTTTTATCACTCAAGTTTTATCTATAACAATAAATAATTTTCTTTGAGCAATTCTGACTTTGGGGAAGAAAAGAAAGAAAATGATTTATAAGCAGGAGCCTCACTGTCCTTCATTACCATGCTATCACTCACACTGTCATCAGTATCTTAGCTCTATTTTCTTTGGACCCTGAAATTGGTTGGAAAATTCATCATCGTACTTTGGAGTTTAATACTTGGGGTAAAGAAAGTGGTTTTGTGGAACCATATCTGGGATGCCAGTTTACCATTAAAAATGTGCAGAGTAAAGAAGATTTTCTTCTTTTGATCCCTGTAGAAATTCTATACAGGTTCTTCACATTTTGGCAGATGTGTGCATATAAAATAGGCTACTTGAATTAGAAGTTTTCTCCTGGCTGGTACTATGGCTCTGTAGCAGTGAAGTAGTCTCCCAAGAAGGACTGAATATATTCAAATGTTGGTCTTTCATCAGGGTCCTTCTTCCAACACAGATTCATCAATTCATGGAGGGATTCTGGACAGCCCTGAGGGCAAGGCATCCTGTATCCTCGCTCCACCTGTTCCAGTACTTCATGGTTCACCATACCTGGATATGGCACTCTGCCCTTTGTCACCAGTTCTGTCTGTAGAATTCCAAATGAGCAGACATCAGACTTTATTGTAAACCCACCATACAGTGCAACTTCAGGAGCTGTCCATTTGATTGGAAATTCTGCACCTTGTCTTGATGTGTATTCATTGTCTTCAATTAACCTTGCTAAACCAAAATCTGCTATTTTGCACAGAAGATTTTCTCCTACAAGAATATTAGCAGCCCAGAGATCTCGGTGAATATAGTTCATTCTTTCAATATATGCCATACCATCAGCAATCTGAGCAGCCATATCAACCATTTGTGGAAGCTTCAAATACTTTCCATCTCCTTCCTTAAGGAAATTGAATAAGCTTCCTTTTGACATCAATTCAGTGACAATGTAAATTGGCTCTTCAGAAACAACAGCATATAGTGGAACAAGTTTACCATGTCTTATTTTTTTCATTACCTGAGCTTCTTGAAGAAAAGCTTCTGGCATCATTGTACCTGGTTTTAGTGTTTTGATTGCTACTTTTGTGGTTCCATTCCATATTCCCATCCACACTTTGCCAAAACATCCTTGTCCTAGTTTAACCTCTAGTCGCAAAGATTATCAAGGGATTTCCCAAGCATCTTTTGCTAGACCTTGAATCTGAGGTTTCACAGTTGGACACATAGTTATTAACTTGTAGCATAAACCATCAGCATGTTCTGTGTAGTGTTTTGCCAATTTCTGCAGAGTATCAAATTGTTCTCTGGTTGTGATATAGTATCTACCATTGTCAAGTTTCCTAATTTTGTGGTGTTTCACATTGTCACCCCTTACCTCATCCCAATCACGAATAGAGAGGGAATAAGCACCTTTAGTAGTTTTGCTCTCTCGTTTTTGTTTTGTTTTGTTCTGTTTGCTTATTTGTTTTTTAGACGGAATATTTGCTCTTGTCGCCGAGGCTGGAGTGCAGTGGCGCGATCTCAGCTCACTGCAACCTCCGCCTCCCAGGTTCAAGTGATTCTGCTGCCTCAGCCTCCCGAGTAGCTGGGATTACAGGCACTCACCACCACGTCCAGCTAATTTTGTACTTTTTTTTTTAGTAGAGATGGGGTTTCACCATGTTGGCCAGGCTAGTCTCGAACTCCTGACCTCAGGTGATCCGCCCATCTCAGCCTCCCAAAGTGCTGGGATTACAGGCATGAGCCACTGCGCCCAGCCATTTCACTCACTTTTCCTAAGAAAATACCTCATTGACTTCCAGGATTCAGAAGTAATCTTTCAGCATCTTTTCTCCCCATTTTGCCAAAATACCATTCTTCTGCCTGAATGGAATCTGCAGGCGCTACATAACTGCTCAGGATATAATCATTCTTTCCTGTAGTGATTGATCTTGCTTCCCACCAGTCTCCTTCTGTATTGTTAATTATTTGAAATTTTTCACCCTTCTTAAATGAAAGGTCTTCTGTAGTTCTAGCTTCATAATCATATAAGGCCACAAATATAGTAACACCACGTGTTAAGCCAGCAGGATATGAACTTGGCACCACTGAGAATGAGGAAGATGCCCACCTCCAAAAGGTGTTACCCCTGAGGATCCTCTAAATGGTATAATGGAATGGAAAGACGGCTGAAATTAACTGCTGTTCCCTTTGCTGAAGATGATGGACATGGTGACACTGCAGTGGGTTCTGCTCCCATGGCTCACCCTTGTACTGACAGGCTCTGGAGTATTTTCAGGTATTTAATTGCTGGACTTTTGTTTTCTTTGCTTTTAATGCAGCCCATTATCAAATCTGTCCTCTGGCTGTGCTCTCATGAGTCGCTGCTGCTGCAGCTCTGGGTGGTGGGAGGGGGCGGTGGGTGGAGGTGAGGCCCGGGGCCCTCTCCTTCCTCCACCCCCTCGTCCTCCATTTTTGAAGGAAATTTTTGCTGGGAATAGAATTCTAGGCTGGCAATTATCTTTCTCTCCTTTAATGATGGCCATTTCATTTTTTTTCTTTTTTTTTTTTCTTTTTTTTTCTTTTTCTTTTCTTTTTTTTTTTGAGACAAAGTCTCCCTCGGTCACCCAGGCTGGAGTGCAATGGCAAGTTATCAGCTCACTGCAACTTCTGCCTCCCGGGTTCAAGTGATTCTCCTGCCTCAGCCTCTTGAGTAGCTGGAATTACAGGCATGCACCACCACACCTGGCTAATTTTTTTATTTTTAGTAGAGACAGGGTTTCACCATGTTGGTCAGGCTGGTCTTGAACTCCTGACCTCGTGATCCACCCGCCTTGGCCTCTCAAAGTGCTGGGATTACAGGCGTGAGCCATTGTGCCCAGCCTCACTGTCTTTTTTAAAAATCATTTTTCTTAAGATGTCAGTCAGTCAAATTGCTGCTCTTTAAAAGTATTGTGTCTTCCCACTGCTCACCATGGCTATTTTAAATATTTTTTTCATAGTTTAAAAACTTTGTCATAGTTTCCATAGTCTTATATTGACACCCAAAGGTGTGTTTCACATGTATTCATTCTGCTTAGGGTTTCCTAAGCTTTCAACTCTGTTAGCTGCTGTCTTTCATCATTTTGTAAAATTCTTAGTATTATCTTTTCAAATATTGCTTTTGCCCTATTCTCTCCCTTCTCTTTCTGAAACTCCAAACCTACATGTGTCTGGAACTCTAACCAATCTGCTATTGAACTGAACCATTAGTTCTAATTTCAAATATAGTACTTTCTGTTCTAAAGTGGTTAAGTCTTCATAATAAATTCAAATTATCCTGAAATTATGTATCCCTTCATCTATTTTGTCCATCTTTTTCTCTTTTTTCTTGAACATATGATTCATAGTTATTTTAAAGTTATTGTCTGCTAACTCCAATATCTGACTCACCCGCTGGCCTGCTTTTATTGCCTTGTTTATGATTCACATGATCTTGCTTCTTAGCATGTCTCATAATTCTTTACTGTATGCTAAACACTATAGAGTCCTTATATAATGTTATTGCCTACCTATAAAAAAGACAAAAAAGGGCTCCCTTTGTACTCTGGTAAGCAGGTAAGGAGGGAGCTCATCATCCAATGAGGGATGGCGCTAGGTTGGGTTGTCATTTTTTAGGACCCTGTCTGCTTTTGCCTTAACCCTGTTTCTTTTTTTTTTTTTTTTGAGACGGAGTCTCGCTCTGTCGCCCAGGCTGGAGTGCAGTGGTGCCACCTCGGCTCACTGCAAGCTCCACCTCCCGGGTTCACACCATTCTCCTGCCTCAGCCTCCCGAGTAGCTGGGACCACAGGCGCCCGCCACTACGCCTGGCTAATTTTTTGTATTTTAGTAGAGACGGGGTTTCACCATGTTAGCCAGGATGATCTTGATCTCCTGACCTCATGATCCACCCGCCTCAGCCTCCCAAAGTGCTGGGATTACAGGCGTGAGCCACCGTGCCTGGCCTGCCTTGATCCTGTTTCTAAGGCACGCCATCTATGGAGTTCAAGGAGAGACTTTTATTTCCTTAGCACTGGAGTCAGTTCTGCCCATTACAAGTTTTCAACTTAGCTCTTTGGCCTCCCACCCCACTCAGTTTGAAAACTCGGTGTGTGTTTTGAGAGGGTGACTAATCACATATGTGGGGCTCCTCTAGTGTTATTTTTAAACTCTAGCTCCAGAAACCTTTTCTGCAATTTTTGTCTCCCAGAAGCAGCCAAGCCTGGATGCTCATCTACCTGCTACACCTGAAATCAACAGAAACCCTAGGTGAAAAGTAGCTGTAGATACTCAATGTCACCAGACCACATCTTCTAGAGTTTCCACCTCTCGCCCATTCTGTTTTCAGACTCCAGACTCCAGCAGGTCTGTGTTTCCTAGGCACTGTAAGGCTGTAGGAGATTTCAATGTGCCTTCCGGAAGTTTCTGGCCTCTCTCTTCAGCTCCCCTCCAACCTCAGATTTCACCAAATGTCTTATGGGGAAAATCAGTCATGCATTTGAGCACCCCACCACACCCCCCACCAAATCTCCAATTTGTTAGTCCATTATGACCAGAAAACCTTGGCTAGTATCTCTTTCAAAGCTAGTAGCAGTCCTCGGCCTCTGCTCACATCTCCAGAACTAGCACGCTTCCACAGAAAATAAAATAACTCCTTGGTGCAGCTCTGGATGAGCCTCCCATCTCTGGAACTTTAGTCCAACTGTCCCTCATTGCTTCCATAGCACTCTGAAGCCTTTAAGAATGCGACTTTTATGGCATACTCAGCTTTTCACACCTGTTAGCATCTCAAACTTGATACTATATTTTGCACTACTAATTACTTTCAATGAATTTCTAAATATTTGTAAGATATTAAGTAGTCTTAATATGTTCCAAAGTACAGTTTAAATATGCTTTTGAAAGAAAAGCATCAGTAAAACAGTTACTTCTTACCTCTTCATAAAACTTCACCTGAGGTACAGCTTCATTAATTTCATTCAAACAAAAATCTTTAAATAGCAAGAAACCTAAAGGAAAAAAATAAAAAATTTCAGGGTGGGCAATTAATTGAAATTTTATCCCACAAGGGTGTTTTCAAAGCAATGTGTTTATACCTGAACCTCTTCCTCCTCTACCTTTTTTTAAAAAAAAAGATTTCAAGAGGCTAGTGAATTAATTAATTCCTAGAAGGAAATACTCCAGGCAGAAAAATACCACATACTTGGCTCCTTGCTTCAGGATTCCTTCTCTATTCATGTTCACCCCCGCCCCCCACTTTCCACAAAAGTATGATACGACAGGGCTGGCATTCACCACCACCACTTGGAGCCGCTGACCATTGTAGTGACCAAAATAACAACCAAAGGAATAAGAGATACAGACGGTATGTGTTGGTGAGAATCACCAAGACACTAATAAACACTATGCCCACTAAAATAGGACTAAACTCCCTAAAGAAAAAAAAAAAAACAACACCAGAACCTTTCTGGTCCTTTCTTCCCAAACCTTTCTAGTCCTTTCTCTTGCCACTCACTCACTATTTCCAAGTCCCTACCAAAAACCTAGTGCCAGAGCAGATTACCCATTCCCAGGTCATGCTTTACTCCTTCACAACTACAAGCCTCACCTTTAAACACCTTTGCCTAGAATACCACGCCCCTCTCTGTACCTTGAAAACTCCTGAAATAAGCAGAATTGGACTCAAAAGCCAACTGTGCTCTGAAGTCTTCTCTGATGAGACAGACCCTATTGCACAATGCCTGGTACCCAGTAGGTGGCCAATAAATGTTCACTGAATGAATGTTTACTTAGCCTTTCCAACATTCTGTCAAAATATTTACCACACACTAATTAATTACCTGATTTACAAGGCTCCCATTCCATTTGAAAACCTAGTGCCTAGCTTAATGCCTAATGATGACGCCCAGATAAACAAAATTAAATAGAACAAGCTGATACCAGACTGAAGGTAGAGATACTTGAAGATTATAAAATTCCAAAAAGTCAAAACAATTAAACGGAGAGTTCGCAGAAACAGAAGCTGCAGAAAGGAACTGAAGAAAGACTCACAAAGTCTACCATGTAGAGATGAAGTGGACCAGAATTCCCCAGGTGGGACTGAAAAAGGAAGTGGCTGTGATGAGATTTTAACTAACATTAGCATAAGGATCTTGTAACTTGAACTGGTCTGTAACTGATCCATAAATTCCCCTCATAGTTCCCGGAACATGGCCTTTGAAAATGGTAAGTGTTCGTTCACTCAAGCTAGAGTAGAATGACTAAGAGTACTAGTTAAATAGGCATAGCCAGACTTTACCAGGGTCAGGCGCACACCTGCAGCAGGAGCACAGCCACGCTTCTCCCATGGAGAAACTGCAATGACCCCAACATAGGCAGGAAGTAGGAAATTCAAGAAGCAGGCAAATCAGAAGGATACACATCTCTATCTGTTCGTATGTTAGTATTCTGATTTTAAGAGTAATGGCTGTCTCTTCATTTTCATTCATTTCAAAGGATTTTCTAATTTCCCTCGTCATTTCTTCTTTGATCCATGAGTCCTTCAGAAGGGTGTAGTTTAATTTCAAAATATTTGGGGATTTTTCAGACACTGATTTTCTGTTTAGCTCTGTTGTGGTCAGAGAACATGCTTGGTATGATTTCAATGCTTTTAAGTGCATTGAAACTTTTGGTCTATCTAGCGGAATGCTGTATGGCACTTGAAGAAAGTGTGCATTCTGTTCTTATAGGGTGGAGTGTTTCATTTAAAAGAATACAAAGGCAATTAAACCAAGTGGGCTTGATAGAGTTCTTCAAGATGGTCCTCTGCAGCAACACAGATGGAACTGAAGGCCATTATCCTAAGTGAAGTAAGTCAGAAACAGAGACTCAAATACTGCACATTCTCATTTACAAGTGGGAGCTAAACAATGGGTAAACATGGACATAGGGAGTAAAATAATAGACACTGGAAACTCCAAAAGGCAGGAGGATGGGAGAGGAGTAAGCCATGAAAAATCACACATTGGGTACAATGTACACTAAAAGCCCAGAGTTCACCACTATGCAATGTATCTAGGTAACAAAATTGCACTTGTACCCCCTAAATCCATAGAAATAAAAGATCATCCTCTAAATCTTTACGGAATGTCTGTCTATTTATTTATTTATTTTTGAGATGGAGTCTTGCTCTGTCGCCCAGGCTGGAGTGCAATGGCGTGATCTTGGCTCACTGCAACCTTCGCCTCCCAGGTTCAAGCGATTCTCCTGCCTCAGCCTCCCGAGTAGCTGGGATTACAGGCACCCGCGATCATGGCCGGCTAATTTTTGCATTTTTAGTAGATACGGGGTTTCACCATGTTGGCCAGACGGGTCTCGAACTCCTGACCTCAGGTGATCCACCCGCCTTGCCCTCCCAAAGTGCTGGGATGACAGGCGTGAGCCACTGTGCGGCCATCTGTCTATTTATTCTATCCATCATCAACAGTGAAGTGTTGAACTCTCCATTTGTAATTGTAGATTTGTTCATCTTTTTTCAATGTTGTCAGTTTTTGCCACATGTATTTCTTTTTCTATTTCTGGAAGACAAAACTAACATGATAATTTGAACTTAAGTATTTTGATCAAATTAGAGATGTTTTCAAAATGTCTAAATGACAAAATGAAATAATACCACACATGGACCACTGTCTTTTGACTACACTTGGAATCAAACTGAAGCTCTTCACCATAGCCTACCCACGCCCTCTGGAGTCACCATTTCCTTCTCTGGCCTCATCTCACAGTGCTCCCCCCAAGCTCACTTCACTTAGGCCAAGCTTCTGTACTGTAGTTTCTCTGACACCAAGCTCATTCCCTTCTCAGGGTTTCTTACTGGCTATTCCCACTGCCTCACACACTTTTCCTGGATCTTCTAGACGAACAGCTCACTAGCTCACTTCAAATAACCCTTTCCTTGAGGAGGCCTTTCATGATTCTCATTCATTCTCACTGTCCTGCTGTCTCTATCTCGCATCCATTCACACACACACACCACAAAACACTTTGTAGCACTTACGATGAGCAAAAATTGTCACATGTTTATATTTGCTTCTTTACTGTCTACCTCTCCCACTACAATGTAAGCTGCAATGCATAGGGTACAGGTGTTTTATTCTCTACTACATTTGCACAAGAGCATTGACTGCAACAAAGACAGAGCTCAGGAGAGAGAACAAAGGAAGAAAGGTAGAAGAAAGAGCAAAGGTACAAGGAGAGGGAGGGAAGTTGGGGGAAAGGAGGAAGGAAGAGGACAGAAAGAGGAGGGATGAGGGAAAGAGGGAGTTGAATGAATGAACACCCAACTTAGAATGTGTTTACCTACTTATTTAAGGAAATTTCCATTGTCGGTCAGTAGAATAAGCCAAGGACTTAGTTTAGCACACAATAGAAAACACAAAATATTATTTTCCTCCTGTGTGCACATAAACTGAAGCTTTACTTTCTACCAGCTGTTTAAATGGAGCTGCTAAAATGGAGCAGCAGGAAGAAAGATATTTGCCTTTTGGCTAAATCCTAGATCACTGTGTCCTAGGCTGAACGCAACTTACCTTCATCAGCCTTAAATTATATAAAAAGCAAATGAAGCATGGCCTAGATTAGGGCAAAATATGAGAGGCAAAAATAAGGAAACATTTTGCCTAACAAGTTCACTTCATCGTTGCAATTTCTCCAGATCTTAAAGAGTAAAAAATAGTGACCTAACACCTGCTTAGTAGATATTTGTGAAATGTGTTTACTTTGTTTCTGTATCTGAACCACTGCAAAATGCTGAATATTGATTAACTTTTTAGTGTATGTAACACCCGCCATCACGATAATTTTTCAAAAATTAGTAGAAAGAATTGTATTGCTTTTTATAAAATGTAAGTTAAGAGCTTTTGAAAGTATTAAATATAAGTGGTTTCTATGAGAAAATTCGAAATTAAATCTCCTAAAAATTAGAAAGGTGAAAAGAGAAATATGAAAATTTTCTTGCAAGAAAAAATACTTGTCCTCAGTTTTGCCAAGGAGATTAAGACAGTAAGGAGAATAGACTGCATAACTGCTAAAACATCCCCCCAATATTGACTAATTCTACAAAACATTTACTGAGTACCTACTAAGAGCCACTGTGTTATTCACTGAGGATGTGATTGTGAAAACAGTGTTTTTCCAATAAGGGGCTTACGGATTAGTGTAAGAGACAGACAACAAAGAAATACATATAATTTATGACAAGGAATATAAAGTAATTAAGTATGATGCTGAGATAATGATAAAAAGAGGAAGATGTATTTCAGACAGAATGGTCAGTAAGGCCTTTCCGAGCTGTGAGACAAACAAAATACAATGCATGTCAGATAAGAAAATGCTGCAATATGTAATCTCACTCCTCTTCAACATTGTATTGGAGGTCCTAGCCAATGCAATAAAGTAAGAAAATGAAATAACGGTTATTCAAATTGAAAAGGAAGAATTAAAACTGATTCTATTCGATCTGGTTACCTACCTGGCAAATCCTATCTATAAGTAACTACTAGAATATGTAAGTAAATTTAGCAAGGCCACAGGACATAAGGTCATTAGATAAAAACCAATGAAATTTCTATAAACTCATAGCACACAATTTTAAAATGGAATTTTAAAAACAAGTCAATTTGTAATAACAAAGAACTATCAAAAGAAATATCAATAGGAATAAACAAATAAATGACATACAAGAACAGTATGCTAAAAACTATAAAATGTTACTGAGAGAAATTAAAGAAGATCTAAATAAATGGAAATACATACTCAGTTCATGGACTGGAAGATTTAGTATTGCTTAGATGTTAATTCTCCCCAGATTAATTTGTAGATTCAGTGCAATTACAATCATAACTCCAACAGGCCTTTTTAAAGAAACCGACAAGCTGATTCTAAAATATATATGGAAATGCAAAAAACCTAGAATACCCAAAACATCTTAAGAAAGAAGAACAAAGTTCAAAGCCTTAATGCTATCCAATTTCAAGACTCATTACATAGCCATACTAATCTTAATCAATACATTAGATTGATTAATATGGCTATATAATGTAGTGGCATTAGATTAAATCACTGGAACAGAAATATAAGGTCCCAGAATATGCCCACATTTATATAGTCAATTTAAGTCTTTTCAACAAATGATGCTGGGAAAGCTGATATCCATATGGGGAAAAAGATGAAAGGAATTGTTACCTCACACCTTATAAAGAATTAAATTAAGGATTATCATAGAACTAAATGTGAAGGCTAAAATTATAATGCTTCTAGAATATATATAGAATATCTTCACAGAAAATCTTTATGCAAAAGATTTCTTAGGCAGGGTAAAGAAAGAAATGATAAATTATACTTTATCAAAATGTAGAACTTCTGTTCTTCAAAAGACAGTGCTAAAAAAATAGACCAGCCATGGACTGGGGTAAAATATTATAAAACCTAAGTTAGGAAAAATGCCTTGTAAATCTGGATTCAAAGAAACAAACAAACACAATTCTTACAAATCCATGTTAAAAGAAGAACAACTCAATAAAAGAACTCAAGGAAGATTTGAACACATCACAACACATGAACACCTCACAAGAAAGGGATAGAAACAGCCAGTAAGCCCATGAAAGGGACTCAGCATCATTGGTCATCATGTAAATGTAAATTAAGCCACTCTAAGATATCCCTTCTCAACTACTAGAATGGCTAAGTTAAATATTGACAACCCCAACTGCCAGCAGGGATACAAGGCAGCCAGAACTCCAATGAGTTGCTGAGGAGGACAGACAATGCCTTGGGTACCCCATGCCTCTGAATCAGCAGGCAGAGAAGGGAGATCTTGTGTTGACTGGAGTAACTGATCCTGACTGCCAAGGGGATCCACACTAGAGAGATAAGGAAAAGCATGTCTGGAATACAGGAGGTTTCCTAGGGTATCCCCCCACTATTACTATGGCCTGTAATTAAAGTCAAGGGAAAACTATAACCCAATTCAGGCAGGGCTATGAATGGCCCAGACCTTTTAGGAGTAATGATTCGGGTCATCCCACCAGGTACAGAACTATGACCGACTGAGGTGCTTGCTGATGGTAAAGGGAACACGTAATCCATGGGAGTAAGGAATACCAGCTACAACCATGTGACCAGTTACAGGAATGAGGATTGCAACTGTCACGAGTGTTTCCCCCTTATTGTGCGTGTGTATGTTAAGCAAATATCTTTGCTTTCTTCTCCACTTCTTGTCCCTTTATCATGTAACAGAAGACATACTGACTTCCTAGTGTAGCATTTAAATATTGTTAACTTTACATGATGGTATTTAAGTTGCAGGACATCGAAGAAAAGAGCAAACATCATCCAAGGACTTTGCATCCTTTTCTGGGAAAAGAGTCAATGCATCTTCCATTGTACGCAGACTAGTTGTATCATGTTAGGTGGAAGTATGACCTTGTTATCGCCTTTACTGGAGATTAATCGTGGTGTAAGGAGATGTGTATGAGCACCAGGATGACAAGGGGTGGATGTGTGATGGTTAATTTCATCTTGGAGAGTGTCCTGGAATGAGATTAAAATTTAGATCAGTAAACTGCGAGTAAGCAGACTGCTCCCCATAACGTAGGTGGGCTGCATCCAATCAGCTGAAAGCCTGAACAGAACAAAAAGTTCAGATGCCCCAGGGAAGGGAGAATTTCCCAGCAGACTGCCTCCAGACTTCATCTGCACCATCAGCTATCCTGGATCTCGAGCCTGCCAGCTCACACTGCAGATTTGGACTTGCCCGTCTCCATAATCACATAAGCCAGTTCCTTATAATAAGTCTCTTTCTGTCTATATACACACATCCTATTACTTTTGTATCACTGGAGAATGCTGCATTATATAGATTTGGAGCATGGTAAAGAATATACAGTCCCTTAGGAAAATAGCTTGAAAGTTTTTATAAAGTTACACCCACACTTACACAATGCAGTGATTCCTCTATTAGATACTTATCCAATGAAAACTTATATCTCCAAAAAGACTTGTATAGGGAATCTTCATAGCAGCTTTATTCATAACTTATCTGAAATGATTCCAAGACTATCAACAGGAAGATAAGCAGATTGTGATATTTTCACACAGTGGAATACTATTCGGCAATAAAACGAAACAACCTACTGATACATCCAGCATTGTACCTGTATTAGTCAGGGTTCTCCAGAGAAACATATAAGCAAGTAAGAGGAGACTTACAGGAATTGGCTCACATGATTATGGAGGCCAAGAAGTCCCATGCTATGCTGTCTGCAAGCTGGAGAAACAGATGGTGTAACTCAGTACAAGCTTAAAGACCTGACAACCAGGAGAACCAATGGTGTAACTCCCAAGCCAAGGCCAAAGGTCTGAGAACCAGGAAAAGGCTGCTAGTATCAATCCTGGAGTCTCAAGGCCTGAGAAACTGGAGCTCCAATGTCCAAGGGCAGGAGAAGATAGATGCCCAAGCTCAAAAAGAGAGAAAGGATGATCTCTTTCTCCACCTTTTTGTTCTATTCCTGCAGGCCCTCAATGGATTGGGCAATAGCCACCCATATCCCTGATGGTGGATCTTTTTACACTGATTCAAATGCCAGTCTCTTCCAGAAACATCCTCACAGACACACCCAGCAATAATGTTTTACCGGCTATCTGGGTATCACATTTAACGTAGCCAGGTTGACTTCGAAACTTTACCATCACCATCAGTAAATGTCAGACATTACGTTGGTCAAAAGTTGCCAGATACAAAGAAGTATATGCTGCGTAATTCTACATATATAAATTCTAGAACAGGCAAAACTGATATATGGTTTTTAAAAAAAAAAAATCAGAAAAATGCTTGCGTCTATGAACATGAAATTGACTGGGAAGAGGCATGAAGGAACTTTCTAAGAATGGAAATATTCTGTCTTTTGATAGAGGTAGGGGTTATGTGGGTCAATACATTTATCAGAATTAAATTGTGTACAGTGCTGTAAGTAAATTTACCTTAAAAAAGAACTGGAAACAAATATTAACTCTAGCTAGTAGGTTTGCTTTCACAGCAGTATGAGTTAGCAGTTCGGAAACTATTTACAGTGTACTCTAGGCTTACACAAATGAGTAAATATATTGAGGATAATAAGAGGCTTTTTGGATAAGAGAGTTATAATATGGAAAGAGAACAGAATGTACATTGTAGCACTGAATTGGAATGGGAGTATCTATTTGAATTCATTGTTTCTGGTAGGTAGATATGTGAACAGGTACACATACACACAAACATTTCCTTGCTCTGTTTATAAAGGTCTAGAAGCAATGACACACCGGCAGCAATGAGCACTTCTAGTGTCCAAATTTAGGCTGCTAAACACTATTCTCCATTAAAAGCAACTAGAGCTCCTTAGAGAAAAGGCTGATTGATTCTAGGGCAGGGACAGTGAATAAATAACAACATGAGCTTTAAACATCTGCTAGAAAGTAAGCAAGCACTTGTAGGATGATGGAGCTATATGAACAGGAACCAGCTTGAAAGCGCTCCTAGTAGCCAAAACTGGGAAAATTTGAACATCAAAATAAATAAGAAGAGTCATAGATCATAACCCATTAGATAAATTAAGGATCTATGAGTGCATACTGATATAAATAGCAAATAAATAGGGAGAAGGAAAAGCGCTTTCTTAATAGTCAAATGCCAGTCAAAAACTATGGAATGAATGATGGACTCAGAAAACTGATGGGTGCCAAAACTAGTGGATAAGTTGGAGTAGGAGCAGAATATTTACATAGTGCAAAAGTAACTTCCACGAGTTACTTACTTACAAAGGGAAAACTCATAACTAACAGTGGAGGATGCTAGCAAACACCCACTTTAAGCAAATGGTCAAAATTAACAATCACCAGACTTGGGACAACATAACATTATGATGCCTTGAGAACAACACGACATCTGACCTATGGTCTCCTGACAAAGGTGCCTAATATGAATCTTAATTATTATGAACCACCAAACAAAACAAAAGAAAGGGATATTTTACAAAATAGTTGTCCTGTACTCTTTACAAATGTTAAGGTCAAGAAAGTAAAAGAAAGCTGAGGGATTTGTCCAGATTAAAGGAGACTAAAAGTATGAGAAGGAAATGCAGGCATGATCCCACACTCAATCCTGAACCAGGAAAAATTATAGCAAAAAAGAACATTTTGGGGAACAATTGTTGAAATATGAATATGGACTTTGGATTAGAGAGTAGTATTATACCTGTGCTCAATGTCCTGATTTTGAACATTGTACTGTGGTTCTCTAAAAGAATAACCTTGTTCTTAAGAAATAGGGGCTGAAACATATAATGGTCAAGAGGAGTGATGTCTCTAAATTACACCCCCCAAAAATCATAAAAAGAACGAATAATGAAACAAATGAGGCAAAATGTATACAAACAATGAAACTGTTTAAAGCAGGGGTGTCCAGTCTTTCAGCTTCTCTAAGACACATTGGAAGAAGAATTGTCTTGGGCCGCACGTTAACAAAAAACAAATCACAAATACATCTCAATGTTTTAAGGAAGTTTATGAATTTGTGTGGGGCCACATTCAAAGCCATCATGGTCTGCATGCAGCCCGCGGGCCGCAAGTTGGACAAGCTTGGTTTAAAGGGTATACAAAATTCCTCATACCATTCTTATGACTTTTCTGAGTTTGAAGTTATTTCAAAATATAATTTTAAAATGCATATCAAAACACAAAGTTATAAGAAAAGCGGCAAAGTCACAAAACTCATTTATGACTACGATTATATATAATTATTGGCAAAAAGGCTAGAGAAAAATAACTGAAATTTGGCTTTTAACTATTAGAAATTTTATGTGACTAATAATAGAAATGATTGCTGTCAAATTAGCTTTTCAAATATTTATTCCTTTTATAATTAGTAATTTCCAACCCATTTAAAAACTATATATAGACATTTGCACTAGAAGAAAACTTACAGCACTTTAAATCCTTGAACAAACACAATATAATAGAAATGCTAATATAATTTAACTAGAACAATGTTAATAAGCTCCCTTATAATTAAACATAATTCTGGGGGGAAATATAAAGGTGCTTTAATGCAGCAAATCAGTTACATGTTCCAAGAGTTTTCTAAAATATTTTATCATAACAATTTGAAGATTATCATTTTCACATATTTTATTTCTCTATAGCCTTTTGAGTAAAACACCCTAAGCAAGCACACTAGCTCCCATATAATTGGAAATTCCCTCCAACCCCTGCAAGCACCACGAAACAATTACCTTACATCTTATCATCCAGCATCACAACACATATCATGAGACAGCCCCACTGACCATACTAGAATTGTCTCTAAACCAGGATCTCTAAACCAGCATTACATGTTAGACCTTGCATCTTAACTTTTCCATGTGAACAAATTAACAAAACAGGTGTTAGGTTTCCCTAATATTAGTACATTTTTTCAAGTTTAAAAGAAAAACCCCTTGGATTAATCTCCAGAATTTTTTCAACTCTAAGATTCTATATCTCTAAATAAAATAAATCAAATTAGAAAGTCATGAATTGAATGGTGAAAAATACAAACATAACTAATAATCATGAAATCAAAGAGAAGAAGAAAATGAAATGGACAAAAGCAAGCTGGTTATTGAAAGACCTTAAAAGCTAGGGACAAACACCTAGACAGTAACATGAAGGTCTAGAAATAAAAATTAAATTATCCAAAGAGCAGATAGCAAACACTCACCATAACTATGTTGTATGGAATAATAAAAAGCCCTAATAATCAAATTATCAAATTATTTTAATGCATTTTCTTACAAAGTTTCAAAAGTTTGACCAACCAAAGCATTAAAATAAAACATGAAAAACACACTATTTAAAATATTATCATGAAATACACAATCAACCATTTTGCCAAGAGATAATGGAATCAAAAGTGCCCTATATTATAATTTGCTTGAGAAATAAATTAATTAAATAGATGTATTCATATATATGGTACACATTCCATATTGATATTTTTATTTATTAGTACTGAACAATGGGAAATTTAAGCAACAGGACAATTAATAATAACACACAAAAAACCCAACACTTATGAATAAATCTAACCAGATATGTGCATGATTTGTATGCTAAAAACTACAAAATACTAATGAACAAAAACAGAGGTGATCCAAATAATTAAGAATAAAACCATGTTCATGGAATGGATCGGAAGACTTGATATTGGTAAGATGGCCATTCTTCCCAAATCAATCTATACACTTAACATGATCCCAGTCAAAAATCCAGCAGAAATTTTTGTAAAAAATCAATAAATGGATTCTAAAATTTATATTAAAAATCAAAAGAACTAGAATAATAAACTTTTTGAAAATAACAAAAAGGATTTACACTATCTGGTTTCAAGATATATTATAGGCCGGGCACAGTGGCTCACACCTGTAATCCTAGCACTTTGGGAGGCCGAGGCAGGTGGATCACTGGAGGTCAGGAGTTCGAAGCCAGTCTAGCCAACATGGTGACACCCTGTCTTTATTAAAAATACAAAAAAAAATTAGCCAGGTTTGGTGGCAGGTGCCTGTAATCCCAGCTACTCGGGAGGCTGAGGCAGGAGAATCACTTGAACCTGGGAGGCAGAGGTTGTAGTGAGCCAAGATCATGCCACTGCACTCCAGCCTGGGTGACAGAGCAAGACTCTGTCTCTAAAAACAAAAAAACAAAAAGGATATATTATAAAGATACAGTAATCCAGGCAGTATGCTGTTGGAGAAAAGGATAAACACATAGATCAATGAAAAAGAATACAGTCCAGAAATAGATCTACATATACATAATCAACTGATTTTTCACCAAGGTGCAAGGATGATTCAATGAGAAAAAAGCCTTTTCAACAAATGGTGCTGCAACATTGAACATCTCTGCAAAAATATGTGATTCCTACAAAAATTAACTCAAAATGGATAATAGAATTAAATATAAATCTTCAAACTATAAAATTGTAGGAAAAAATTCAAGAAAATCTTTGCAACCTTGGGTTAAAGCAAAGGTCACCAAGCTCCAACAAGATCTATAAGAGTGAAAACTGGCAAATTCAATTTCATTATACTTTAAAACTTCCGTTCTACATGCTTAAGAAAATGCAAAGACATGCCACATATTTGGAGAAAATATTTGCAAAATATATATCTGCTAAAGGACTTGTATCCAAAATATATGAAAGACTCTCAAAATGCAATAATGAGAACACAAACCAATATTTTTGAGCAAAAGACTTGAACACACTTTCACCAAAGAAGATATATAAGTGTCAACTGAGCACATGAAAAATTAACATCATTAGTCATTAGGAAAATACCAATTAAAATCACAATAAGATAATCCTATATACTTACTAGAATAACAAAAGCAAAAAAGAAAAGAAAAGACAATAGCAATGCTGGTAAGGATGTGGAGCAGTTGGAACTCTTAGACTGCTAGTAGGAATGCAATTTGTAAAGCCTCTTTGAAAGCAGTTTCTTTAAACAAACATTTGTCGTTTGACCCAATAATCCCACTCCTAAGTATTTACCAACAGAAATAAAAATGTATGCTCTTATAGTCACATAGAAATCTGCAAACAGATACTTAAAGTAGCTAGCTTTACTCGAAACAACCCAAATGTTCAGTTGGTGGATGGATAAACCAACTGCAATGCATCCATACAATGGAAGCTTCCCAATACATGGGAATGAACTACTGATACGTGCAACATGCGTCTCAAACACATCATGCTAAATAAAAGAAACAAAAGGCTACATGCTAAATGATTCCACTTATAAGACATTCTGGAAACGGAGAAATCATAGGAACAGAAAACAGATCCACAGTTGCCAGGAGCTGGAGCATAAGCTGTGGGTTGACTACGAAGGGTCACCAGGAATTTGGAGAGGTAACTAACTGCTCTGTATCTTGATTTTGGTAGTAGCTGCACACTTTATGCATTGGTCAAAACTCACAGAATTGTAGATCTAATTGCTGAATTTTACTTTATTTAAATTATACCTCAATAAACCTGCACCTCCACCCTCCACCTAAATAAAAATAGCACCATGAAAGAAGAAAGAAAAATAAAATTGGATACATACAGTTGAGCCAGGAATAAAGCTCAGAGATGTTCCCTCACAGTGGCTGTAAATAGGCCACAAATTGGAATCTAAAATTTCTAGAAGCCAGCCTGATCACTTGCATAGTTCTCAATGTCTACAGGATGTTTTCATAAACACAAGTTTGTATGGAGGATAAAATTATTCACACATATAAGTGTGGACTAAAGTCATTAGAAAGGTTCTTGGTAATACAGAGGTCATAAACAAGTACTCTGACACGTCCAGGATACACAACATTCTTCACAAATGAAAATAAGGGAAAGTGTAGATGACAAATAAAAAAGCAAATTCATAAATAAAGAAAAAAGCATGTAGATATAAAACCTGAAAACTCCCATAAGATGTCATGTCCCTACTGGCTAGGGATTACTAACCTACATTCCCAATTAACAATTCTCTGCTTTTTTTCTTCCAAGTTCCAATAGGAGCAAATAAACATAAATCAAAGTGAGTATTCAGTTAACTATAATCATCTATTTCATAGTTAACTATAATCATCTATTTCATATAAGCCTTAAATACGCTTATTTTTATTTAACTCTACATTTCAAACTGGAACTTTTACTTCTTGACTTAAAACTTTACAGGAGGAGAAAATTATAAATGAAATATAATTTGGGAATATTGTAAATAGTTGGATCTTCTTCTAAAACCCAAGTTCTCCATCCTGTCCACAATTTAAATTCAACACATACGTATTCTTCCAGCATATCAATAAAATATTCCTAGATTAATTAATGGGATCATTCATTTAGATAATGGAGAGATTTTGAGCCATGAATATTAAGAGTCCAACAGACAAAAGCACAAATGGAAATGAATGTGGCCAAAGAAAAATTCATGGAATGTTCCAAGCAATTGGCTCTTGACTCAAAAAGGAACAACGCGAACTGGGACTGGGAGGGAAATGTAAGAATGTAGGGGCGAGAAAATTCTATCAAACCCTTCCAATGGCTGGATTGCTTTCAGCCTTTTAAAACCATTATATAATGACAGAAAAGTAAAAATTTCTGACTATGCCACCATGCTAATACTCCTCTCCAGACTGCACTCAATTTTTTCATTTATCACAGTTCTCTGCACATCAGACAGTAAACAAACTGACAGTTAAAATAACAGAGATTTAAAATAATTTAAGATGAAATAGAAATATTATTCAAATAAGCCATAAGACTTACATTTCCCAGAGACTTCTCTAAGAACAAATATTAAAGCTGGCATGGAAATCAGGGTCTGAGTGTACAACACAAATCATCTATCCACCTCTCCGGACAAAGTGGGGGTGGGGAGGTTGTGAGCTTGCTGAGTCTAACCATAATTTTAACAAGGAAGAAACAGAATAAGAGCCAACCAATCGATACACATGAGTTTGCTTTGTGATAATTCATGTGGCTATGAACTCATGATTTCAGTACTTTTCTATATGTATGTTTTATTAAATCAATAAAAGTTTATTGAAAATAAGAGAATCAGCCAGGAAGTATTTATGGCATGATACTAGAATGTAAAATGAAGGGGTCCTCAATGCAATTGTACTCTAATTGGAGATCCTGATAGCTACACACAAAATGATAACACTTACTTGTCTTGTATTAAGTGCCAAATTCACTTGGTAGAGGAGAAATGCTAAAATGTCAGTGTTACTTCCTTAGATGACAGCAACAGCACCCTCACTAAGCTCCCAGCCACCTGTCATCCTCCTTTCCAACTCATCCTTCATGCTACTCACATCAGATCTGGAGCTGATCATGACACTTCCTTGCTTTGAAACTTTCCATGGGTGTTGCAGAGGATGTTGGATAAGACATTCATGTTACTGCAACACACACCACGCTCTGTCCTGTACCTCTACCACGCAAATGCACTGGCATAGACCTGACCTGCCCAGACCTGACCTGCCCACCCACCAGCCAGGTGTCCCTTACGACTTACAGTCCCTTGCATAGAGTTGGGAGAAAAGACATCGAAGTCATCACAGTGATTTCTTAACGGCCTTGGCCCAGAGGTGACACACCCCACTTTTCTGAAAAGATGGGAGAAACTAGTAACAGTAGTTGCCTTTGGGGTGATGGTGGTTCCAGCAGGTTCCAGCATCCACAGCTCCATATGCTGTATTAACCTATTTACTGTAAATCCTGCCTCTGTATCTGCACACGGACTCCTTCCATCACGGCAGCCACCCTCTCTTCACCAATCCCCTGGCAATTCTCTGCCATCCACTTGTCTAGCCCCTTTCTCACAAGCCTCTTTTCCTGCAGGCTTGACCTGGTTAAAAACCCGCTACACCTTTAGGGCTTCAAGCGAGCACCACAGAAAGCAGCACACTTGGAAGTCCGCTCCCCGAGGCAAGGCGGAGCTGCCCCTTCTATGCCCCCACAGCACTGGGTTCTTACCATTTTCAGAGCATGATCTGGCTTTATTACAATGATTTGTTTTTATTTTATAAATGAATAATATAGTTCAAAATTGCTAAAATATATTTTAAAAGTTTCCCCCTCTTTCCTGCCCTTCATCTTCCTGCCCAGTCACGTGCCACCATTACCACCCCCAAGGCACCTGCTGTTATTAGTTTCTTCCATCTTTTCAGGGAAGTGGGGTATGTCACCTCTGGGCCACGGCTGTTAAGAAATCGATGTGACAGCTCTCTGCAAGGGACTCCCAAGTCCTAAGGGACACCAGTGCCACAAGATGGAAGTGCATGGAGAAAAGCCTCATGCTGATCTGTAACAACCTGTTACAAATGTTACAGGCTTGTGACAACCTGTGACAAGCACTGTTACCAAATGAGAAAGAACATTCCCTGTGTACAGTCCCTGACATTCTGGGGTTTCCTTGTTACAAGTGTTTGTATTATCTTCGAATACAATATAAAAGCAAGTGCAAACATGAACTCTAATTTTCCACTGTACTCTATACACACTGTCAACATCAGCCTTTTTTCCAAAACACTATGCCTTGGAGATCTTTCTATACCAGTCAGGAGGAGCTACTTGATTCTCTTTTATAACCGCATGGCATTCCATCTCATAATTTACATAACTTGCTCTCCAATGAATATTTGGGTTGTGCCAAATATTTTGCTTTTACAAAACTGCTGCAATAAATAACCCTCTACATCCACTTTTTATCATGTATTCAGTACACTTGCAGGATACCTTCCTCAGAGAAAAACTTGTAAGTTAAACGTCATATGGACATTTCGTTATTTCAATAGACATGGCCACACTAGCCTCTGCTGGAGTAGTATCTATTTTTACTACCACCAGCAATGGATAGGAGTGCCCATTTTGAAACCCACTGCCATACCAAAAGTGTGTTCTTTAACTTTGGGCTTTTTATCAATTTGAAAGATAACAAAATAACATTTCAGAGCACCTTTGTGTTTCTCTTATTTTTGAATAACATTGAAAATCTTTTCTTAGGTTTAAGTTCCATCTGTTTCCCCATTTTAATGACCTGTCTGTCTCTCAATAGGATTTGCCCAGTTTTACCCTGGATGATGGGGCTTTTGCTTAGAAGGTTCTAGGGCTTTTCTGTATTGGGATTTGCAAGTCAATACTGTTGCTTAAGGAATCCTCTGTATGTCCGCCTCTCAGGTACTTGGTCAGATCCATGTGAGTGATCTGTGTGTCTGTTCCTGGCTCCTTGTCATTCCTGGCGTTGACAGAAATGCCTCTAGCATCCTCCTCTTAAACATGACACTGGCCTTTGAAATAGACAGCCTGCATCATGTTAAGGATGGACACATCTCTTCCTAGTTCAATAAGTAGCAGCTGGTTCCTCATTTGTCTCCCTGACTAGGCTGTGGGCTACAAGAGGGAAGTGGTCTGTTTTTGTTTATTTTTCTCTCTAATCTCTAGCACAATGGCTAGTACTTAATCGGCTCAATGAACGTTGGATAAATTTACTTAAAGGAAGATCAGCATGGTTGTGGTACAGTCACAGATGGTTTCAGGAAGACATTAAGTGCAAGCTAGACTTGGAAAGATTAACGGGCTATAGAGTCAGGAGAAAGAATGAACCAGTGCTCAAAGGCAGGAAATTTAGCTTGAGATAAGGAAAGAGTGTGACTTCAATTTAGGCAGAGCAAGTTCCTACAGGGAAAAGGTGGAAGGTATGCTTTATTACGCCAAGGAGGCTCAGGGAGGGTTGGCCTTCAGCCACCAGGCTGAGGGATCCAGCTTCAGAAATTCCAATACTTAATATTTATCAGTTATATAATACTCTGCTTGCTGAAAGCTTCAAATGCCAAAAAGCCTGCTGGGGAATAGTTTTTAGTATAAGTGGGCAATTGTTTCATAAAAAATAAAAACTCGGCTCTTGAGCCCAGTTCTGAGGATTTTAGAGAAGAAACTCTTTCTCCCCAACATGGGAGTCCCTGAGCAAGGCTGAAGGTAGGTATTATGAATCTGTCCTCCTTCCCCTTCCCCAAGGTACTCTGCAATATGACACTTATCTGCCATGACACCTGTCCCCAGATGGCCCTTGCATCCTCTTCCCTGTCCCTAACCTTACCTAAAATAGGTACTTGGGTGTCAACACCTATACACTAATAGTGCCTGCCTACCTCTACCCCACTGAATATTTCTATTAGAA
Organism: Gorilla gorilla gorilla; assembly: GCF_029281585.2. Classification (NCBI taxonomy): domain Eukaryota; kingdom Metazoa; phylum Chordata; class Mammalia; order Primates; family Hominidae; genus Gorilla; species Gorilla gorilla. The sequence continues at coordinate 23,650,323 of NC_086018.1, read as the reverse complement.
TGTGAAGATGTTATCAAAAGCCTTCAAGACTCAAAAGACTAAACCCATAACAGTGGAACACCAGGTGGTATGGGTGCCACTGCCAACCCACTGGGGGCAGACGTTAGCCCTGACTGTGCACCGATCTTCACACCTGCAGCCTGGTGCTATGCCGCCCCAACCAGCTTGTGGTTAGAGCTGCTTTTCATATTTACTGTGAAATTTAATGACTGAAAGCAGATGCGGGGTGCCAGGAGCATGATGCATGTTCACAATGAACGCTGAAATTAAAAGATAAGGAAAAAAAAGATGGAGGCAAGTTCTGGGTACCTGAGTGACAGGAGCAAGCTGACTGCACCCTGCAGTGGGGGCTTAGGAAAGCTTTGGAATGCAATCACACCGTGACCAGACTATGTTTTCAGACTGCCGGATAACAGAAAAAGAGCTGGAGATTGGAAGTGCCTGATCCTGACTCCTGGCCAGAGGCTATGTTTCCCAGCAAAAATTAAAAGTTTAACAAAAGGGCTGGAGAAAGAAAAAAATTAATATAGGATAGCCAGTTAGGAAGGTCCTGAACTATCTGGGTCAGAGTAATAATGGCATAATTAAAGTGGCTGTGGTGGAAATGGAGGATGATGGGGCAGGAGAGACAAGGACGAGAAGGCATCAGCGAGGCTTCAGAGCTTTGAATCCTGGACAGCTTGGAGAACAGCGGTGTCATTAATGTCAATAGAAAGGGAGGAAAGGACACCAGGTGTGCATGTGCATATGTGCGTGTGCATGAATACAGGTGTGTAGGTTTCTTATTTTGTGTTTTTCTGGTCAGGGAGGAGATAATTAGTGAGGTATTGGATCTGTTCTGGTAGAGGCAAGGGCAACACATTACACTAGAAACAATCATTCATTATGAAACGAAACCACAGAACTGAAACGAGCTGGCTCACTAAGGCTGCACCAAAGCTGTGCCATCAAGTAAGTGCAGAGGTTACTTGTGGGAAGGGACACATGCAAACAACGATGCAGGAGACAGAGAGCAGCACAAGCCAAAGGCAGGGCCTTACAAGGCGGGAATTAGGAAGGCCTGATGCCATCGTAGCCGCATCACTCTGTCTCGTCATTTCATCTTTCTGCGCATTAGCAAGCTCCTCTCCTTCTATAGTTTTGAATAACTTACGAAAGTATGGCCGGGCATGGTGGCTCACACCCACAATCCAGCCCTTTGGGAGGCTGAGGCAGGCAGATTGCTTTGAGGTCAGGAGTATGAGACCAGCCTGGACAACATGGAGAAACCCCGTCTCTACAAAAAATACAAAAATCAGCCACATGTGGTGGCACACACCTGTGTTTCCAGCTACTCAGGAGACTGAGGCTGGAGAATCACTTGACCCCGGGAGGCAAAGGTTGCAGTGAGCCAAGATCGCGCCACCACCCTCCAGCCTGGGTGACAGAGTGAGACCCTATCTCAAAAAACAAAAACAAAAGAAAATATGCTTTATAGAATGTATTTATTCCTCTAAATTATAGAAACTATGTATACACTTACCCCCAAACTATGGCATTGAACTTCTCCTTGAGTCTTCTCTTCCCTATTCAGTTCTGGCTCCAGAATATGTCCCAGGCCACCCATTCTTACATCTCTGCTGCTCTTACTCTAACAAAAGCCACCTTTGGCGACTTCCTAAATGCGACAGGGGTCTCCAGATTCTTCTTCCTGTTTCCATGCTCCCACTCTGATCCCAGCAATTCATTCTTCATAAAGAGGCTAGAATGATCTTAAAACATACATCGGGCCTGGTCAAGACCCACCAGAGCTTCCCATCACACTCAAAACCCTGGCTCCTGCGCAGTTCCCTGCCTCCCCTCTTTTCTCTCATCAGGAGCTGCCTGCATGGGCCTTCTGGCAGTTTCTGAAACACACTGCACTCCCTCTTGCCCTGGCTGATGACGACGCTGCTCCGCATGATCCCCTGATCACATCCTCAAAGAAATGTCCCCTAAACAACTAACCTAAGTAAGCGCTACTCATTCTCCTTCAGGTCCTGGCTCTTCATGATCCCACTGCACAGCAAACGCTACGATCTGGCTGATACCCTCAGATGCTGAGGGAGCTGATCCCCGCATCCCGCCCAAGGTCAGTGTTCCCTGCATTCCAGCGCCTGCTGCACAACGACAAGCTGCATGGTCCTACCAACTCACTTCTCTGCCAGTGTTCCTTAGTTTCGTCATCAATCAAATGAAGGGGCTGGAATGCACAGACTCTGAGGTTTCACTTAGGCCTAACATTCTGTGGTTTCATGAATTCAAGTGGGGTCAGTTTTGATTTCATTCTCTTCTGCTGGTGATCTTACTGCTATTTTGACAAAGAGAGGAGGGGTTTAAAAAAAAAAAAAGGCAAAGGATGCCAACAGGACACAGTTGGAAAAACTGGTTATTTTACCAAGGCTTTAACTGAAACAGTGTGTTTCCCTTTAAGGAATCAAGCTTAACATGTAGAGCCAATAAAAGCCCCTTGGGGAGAACTGGCCTCGTACCTTGTCTATAGTCTCTGCAAAGGGTTCCTAACCTGTGGTCAGTAAAGAATGTCACTTTCTAACAGGTCTGGAAGCTCCCAGTTTATCTGGGGACCTCAAGAGGAGAGGATCACCCAACTCACAGGTATTTGAGGATACAAACCCATGGCTGGGCTCGACTTTAAGGGTCTTGTCTAAGATTCCTTGTGGAATAGTTTCATCAAAGCTAATCCAAAAGGTCCACGTAAAAATAACCATTCTTGCTGCCCTTTATGCAAATAATCAGGCCAAATATAAGACTAAAGTTTATTCATAATTAGTTTTTACCAAAAATGAGGACTGGAGAGAAAAATTTTGCTCCAAAGGTTATCATATATTTGTCATTAAATCCTAGTCTCACTAATTGTTTTTAAGCTTTTTGCCTACATTTTAGACTAACTCTGCCTATTCCTGTGAATCAAATGGTGATCTTCTGCAGCTTGAAAAAAAGAAAAAATAGGGATGTGTAACGTAAACATGTGAATCGATATACTAGTTCTGGGCAATTATCTTGCAAATTCTGCCAGGTAATGAAAGTTGAGTAAGGTGCCCATAACCCAGAGCTTTCTTTGTTTGGGAAAATAAAACCAAGGAACTTCACAGACCCCCAAAGGGGAATTCTATATGTTGGCAAGTAAAATTTTAGATGGAAATTACCTACCACTCCACACTTGTGGGAATTGCTGTCCTCACTCTACTATCCCTGTAGCAGGGATAATAGTTACTAACAAAAAGGAAGCATGAAAGTTTTACTATCACTAAGTCTGCTAGGACTTTTTATTGGGTCTGGTGACGCACTTTTAAATGAAACATGCTGCTTTTGGATGAACCCCTCTGGTATAGTAAAGGAAAATCTACAGGTACTTAAAGATCAAATCAAAATTACTGACAGGCTCAGGGAAAATACTGGCTTCAGTCCCGAGTGGCTACAATCCCTCTTTAATAAATTCCAGTCTTCTTGATGGAATTCGTTAGCCCTCTCTTACTGACATGTCTTGTATTGATATTTGGACTCTGTATACTCAATACTACAACTCAGATTGTTTCTTCTTGCCTAGAAGCAATCAAACTCCAAACGGTGCTGTCAACTGAACCACACAAGGACACGCCATTCTTCTGAGGACCCTTAGATGGACTCCAGGAGGAGCCCTAGCTGCTGTTCCCCATTCAACACCCCTTTTCTGCAGGAAGTAGCCAGAAAGAGTCGTCGCCCAAAACCTCCTAACAGCAGTTAGTGGGGCGTCTCCACTGGGGGGAATGTTGTAGGAGTTATTAAGAAATTATTTTAGGCAGACAAGGAGGAAAAGTTTTGGGAAGTTTTCATTTTTTAAAGCCTCTTGGGAAAAGCTTCTTGTAAAGCCCCTGCTCTTAGAGCCGGGCTGGCAACCTTTGATACGCAAATGCAGGCAATTAGAAACTAGGTCCACCCAACACGACAATCCCCACAATGCCTGCGGGACTTCTTGCCCTTGCCCCACATGTTCCTGGCAACCTGACGGCCCCCACATATCCCCACGTGTGCAGAACATCATGGTGCCCTGCATTTGCATATTAAAAGGCTAGGGTGGGAGGGCCAGCTTTTTGGTGGGCTATGTGAAAGACAGGCCTGGTCAAACCAATCCCGAGCCCTATGCAAAACAGACACTGCCTTCTCCAGCCTCTCTATATATACACCTGGCTGGTTTCCGCCCCATTTGGGGTTCCCTCTCTTGGCTTTGAAGCGCCCCTCCCTCTGTCTCTGTACAGGGGAACTTCTTCCTTCTCCCTTCCTTCTTGCCTATTAAACTCTCCACTCCTTAAAACCACACACACACACACACACACACACACACACACACAAAAGACAAAGGAAAGGAAGAGTAAAGGAAGGAATGTGAGGAGCAGGAGAGAGTAAAGGAAGAGAGAAGGGGGAGAGGGAACCACTTTCTGTGAGAAATGAATCATAATGCTTTCTCCTGGCAACAAGTAGCTACCTCAGGAAGAAACCAACCACTTCATAGATGTTCCAGCACCACCTAACCTGCTGCTGCCCCTTAAGACATTTCAAAAACTTAGTTTGGTCTGGCTCAGTGGCTGATAATCCCAGCATTTTGGGAGGCTAGGGTAGGAGGATCACTTGAAGCCAGGAGTTCGAAACCAGCCTGGGCAACAGCCAGATCCTATCTCTACAAAAAAAAAAAAAAAAAAAATTAGCCAGGTGTGATCGTGTGCACCTGTAGTCCCAGCTACCCTGGAGGCTGAGATGGGAAGATCACATGAGTCCAGGAGTTCGAGGCAGCAGTGAGCTATGATCACGCCACTAAACTCCAGCTTGGGCAACAGAGCAAGACCCTTTATCAAAAACAATGACAACAAAAACTCCTTACTCAGCTTAGTATAGTGGTCAAAAGCTTTAGCTTGGAGTGTGGTAGACTCCACCTCAGCCCATCACTATGTGCAAGACACCAGGCAAATCCCATCACCTCTGAGGCTCGGCTTCTTGCCTGTAAAAGGGGGCCAAGAATGATCTGCACAGGGTCATTCTGAAGACTAAATGAGATCACGTATGTAGAGCACTGAGCACCAAGGGGCTCAATAACTGTTATCATGACCCCAAACTGTACGGATACAGCCTTTTCTAAAGCTTCTTAGACTTACCTGTGCTGTTATGGGTAACCTGGAAGCCAACCATCATGTTTGTGTTGCACCATGAAGTTATAACAAAGGCGCTATATGTCTAGGATTTTACAGGGAGTCTCAGTTTCAAGTATTTATCAAATTTTCTCACCAAGAGCCAAATATTTCAAAAATGAAATTATACTTCAAGGGCATAATACAATAATAAGGACCAGACTTAATCTCTCACCATGACCAACCAGGAAGCTAGAGAGAAAAGTTCTATGAAATAACTGTTTTCAGACATGGAAAGGGTTGTGGTCTTTCAGAGAAGGAAAATAAACTAGGAGGATCCCAGGATGAGCTGGCTCTTGGCCTGGAGGTACCTTAGGACAGTGGTCAACTGCACTGAACTGCAGCGCTAGGAGGGACACCCAAGCAGACCTTGGTGGTCTTGCTGAGGTGAGGGCATCAAGAGTTCAGGGATGCTGAGGTTCCTGGAAACACCAAAAAAAAAAAAAAAATGAAATGAAGAGGTACAGCTAATAAGCCAGTGTGGCAATAACCTAACATACCAAAGTATATTCAATTCAAAAGACAACAGGAAAAGGAGAAAAAAGAACAAACAGAAAACAGTTAGAAGGATGGGAGACTTCAGTCCAATTGTTTTGATAACTAATTGTAAATGATCTAAACGTTCTAATGAAATAACAGGGATTGTTAGTGTGGGTTTAAAAAGCAGTCTCAAGCAGATTCTGCCTGTAACAAACACACTTTAAATAGAGACACTTTGAAATCAAAGAATGGAGAAGAGATGTACCATGCAAACACTAATATCAGAAAGCTGGAGTGACTAAATCAATATTAGACAAAGTAGACACCAGAGCAATATAGTGCCAGGATAAAAGACATTTCACTGTGATATAAATAAGTCAACTCCTCAAAAAGACATCGCAAACGTAATGTGTGTGCACCTATCAGACAGGATCCAGCAATTCCTCTTCCAGGTATGTACCAAAGAGAAATGATAGTGTATGTTCACAAGGCTTGTGCAGAAATGCCTGTGGCAGCTTTATTCATATTTGCCCCACACTGGAAACAATTCCAGTGTCCACAGATAAGTGAACTGTGTTAAATGCACATAAAATAATAATATTCAGCAAAAAAAAGAAACAAAATCCTGGCTGGGCATGTTGGCTCACGCCTGTAATCCCAGCACTTTGGGAGGCCGAGGCAGGTGGATCACCTGAGGTCAGGAGTTCAAGACCAGCCTGGCCAAAATGGCGAAACCTCATCTCTACTAAAAATACATTAGCCAGGCGTGGTGGCAAGTGCCTGTAGTCCCAGCTACTCGGGAGGCTGAGGTACGAGAATCGCTAGAACCTGGGAGGCAGAGGTTGCATGGAGCCGAGATCAAGCCATTGCACTCCAGCCTGGGCAACAAAGCGAGACTCCATCTCAAAAAAAAAGAAAAGCAATCCTGATAACAGGAGCCACGATATGGAAGAATCTCAAGAATATTATGCTGAGCCACATAAATCAGACACAAAAGAGCATGTGCTGTTTGAATCCATTTATACGAAGTTCTAGAAAAGGTGAATGTAATCTATTGTGACTGAAAGCAGATCAGTGGCTGCCCAGGGCTGGGGTGAGTTGAACCCAAAGGGCAAGACTATGCTTTCTGAAATTATGGAAATGCATATTATGGAAATGCATATTTACATCAATTAAATTGTTTTAAAAAGTAAGAATACAAGTACAGAGCACATTTATTAGCAAACGAGAAAAAAAAAATTGGATTCTTGTATTTGGTACCTCATGAATAGGAAATCGGGTATATTCTGAAAATAAACTAAAAGGCAACAATGAAAGAAAGGGCCAAAATCACTACTCCCAGCAAGCTATTCCATTTCAAGTTCTTTTCTGTCGCCAATTCGGAACTCAGCTGCTGGCTGAAAAGCAGAAGCCAAAAACAACTAATTTCAATCTTCTTAAATAGCCATAATTTTAAGATAAGGAAATGAATTCCTAAAGAGCAAATTCCAAAGGCTGACAATGATTTAAACTAAAAAAATACATATTTCTTTGGAGAGTAAGTGCATCGTATAAGGTAAGAATATGTGCTTCTTTAAAAAGTTGTCCTAGTTTCTCTTTTTGTGCTCCAATGTTATAAACAGACACTCTGGGGGCCTAGAAGGACTCCCTCTGTCCCAGCTGGGATTTCACTCCTGATTCACACCCGTAAGAATCTTCTCTGTTCATCTAGCAAAAAGCTATCAGCGTCAGGACAAAGCTCTTAGCTTAATGCTGACCTCAAAGCACCAGCTAGAATGCAAAGGATGTGTGACAATACTCCAGCAAATGGCCTACTGTGCAAATCAAGTTACTTTAATTCCAAGAGGCATAAACAACATCATCGCCCTACAGTCTCAACCTTTTATCAGAACCTCTCCTTTATCTTTAGACCTGAGGACAAGTGTCCCCAGCAAACCACTTCTCCCCACAACCCTTTTTTGTACTGCAACATAATGTCTTACAAACCTATTGGCTCTATCTTCAAAATTGGGAATTCCATGGCTTCTCTCTACTTCCACGGCAACCCCAATGGTCCAAAGGCCAGCATCATCTCTCACAGCCTCTAGCTTTCTAAGAGGTCTCTGAAATGTTTTGGATGTATGTCCGTGCCCAAATCCCATGTTGAATTATAATCCCCAATGTTGAAGGAGGGGCCTGGTGGAAGGTGACTGGGTCATGGGCGCGGATTTCCTCCGTGCTGTTCTAGTGAGAGTGAGTTGCCACAAGATCTGATGGTTTAAAAGTGTGTGACCTGCCTTTCGCTTGCTCTCTGTCTCTCCTGCCACCATGTGAAGAAGGTGCTTGCATCCCCTTTGCCTTCTGCCATGACTGTAAGTTTCCTGAGGCCTCCCAGTCATGCTTCCTCTTAGGCCTGTGGAAATGTGAGTCAGTTAAACCTCTTTTCTTCATAAGTTACTCAGTCTCAAGCAGTTCTTTACAGCAGTGTGAGACAGGACTAACACAGCCTCCCTGGCCCATGCCTCCCCATCGGCCAGACTGATCCAGGAGCACTTGAGTCAGATTATGCCATCCCAACTCTCAAACTTCCCCAGGTCCCACCTCACTCTGGGTAAGAGCAGAAACCCTCACAAGGGCCTCAAGGGCCTGCCCACTCTCCACCCTCACCCCACTCCCACTGTACTCCCTGCCCTGCAGCCCCCTGGCCTCCTTGCTGTGCCTCAACCCTGAGGTTCCAGCCTTAGGGTCTTTGCCCTGCTGAACACTTCACCTGGGTACTCTTCCCCCAGATAAATCCACAGGGACTCGGCCCCTCCTCTCCCAGAGGACTTTGCTCAATTGTCCTTATGAATGGCACCTTCTTAAAACACCCTGTTTAAAGCCACCATGTGCACGAGCACTCCCTGCCTCTCTTCGCAGCTCTTCTACCCTCCTTGAGATTTACCCCCTCGTGGACAGTATGTATTTGTGGATCTTACTCCCCCGAGAAGGAAGAGTTAACTCCATAAGGGTGTGGATTTCTGCTTTTGTTCCCTAAGGGATTCCCCAGTGGTTAGGAGAAATGTATGGCACATAGTTAAATTTATTAAATGAACAACTGAATGTTTAGCAACAAGTTTCAAACAAAGCTTAACCATCACCCCCACAGCACATCTCTGTATTTCCTGGTTTTAACTTTGACTAGAAGTAGAAATACTAAAATAAATCAAAGACAAGGTGTAAAACCATCAGAAAAGCTATCTCCAAAAAAATCTAAAACCAGAAGATATTATGAAAATGTAGCACCATCTTGAATTTCAAAACCAATTGAGGGCTCTTAAAATCCTAAAACAGCCCCATCGTCCCCCACTGTCAGTTCAAAAAGTTTACAGAGAACTTTTCCAGTAGAGGTGCTGTTTCATACGTCCTTGGCATTCTCTAGCAACATAAATTAAGATCCCACATTTGCTAATATTGACAGAGCATATAATTTTTTTTCCTAAAATACGTGGACACTGGCAGAGAGAGAGCTACAAAGTTGAGTTTAGCTGCAGAGGCTGGCTGATCAGCAAGGCTTACCTCTTGGCTAAGAGAATAACTTCCCCACATTTGCTTTAGGATTTAAATTCGTGCCTCAGGAAAATGACCAGTAGGCTCTTCTGGGAATCTCAGGGGCTGCTTGGCGATAGTAAACACACTTAACAACTGTTCAGTACTGGAATGTCAGAGGTCTGTGCGCTTCCACACACACTTTGCTGTCCATCTTTTGCAGGGTGAGCTGGTTAGGGATGGGAGCCTTCTGTCTTAGTCTTCTCCATGTGCCTTTTTGTTTAACGAGACATTCCCAGTGAAGGACTCAAATATATTTGATTGAATGTCCCCTTCGGCAAAGCACATAAAGTAGACCAGCTACAGAGAGATCTTTGCGCACAGCTGCCAAATCCTGGATTTTAGTATCATTATATAGGAAATAAAAATTATACAGTTGATATGTCATTTTTTTAAAGAACTTCATATGCATGCTAATTTCCACACTAAATTTTGCTGGTTATAGGCAGAAAAAGCACATGACTTCCAACTCTGGCTCTGCCACCTGGGAGTTGTGCAAGCTTGATCATATTATTTTACCAGCACATAAAATACTCACTGAAGTGTCTAGTACACAGGTAGCATCACTGTCTTAAACTAACAGTAAATCCAATTATGGACTAAGTATTCCAATCACACACTCAGAAGAGCTCTGGGAAAATTAAGCAGTAAAAATTTAACAGATAATAGATGGCCAAGCACAATGGCTCACACCTATAATCCTAGCACTTTGGGAGGCTGAGGTGGGTGGATCTCTTGAGCCCAGGAGTCCAAGATCAGCCTGAGCAACATGGCAAATCCTTATCTCTACAAAAAATACAAAAATTAGCCAGGCATGGTGGCGCATGCCTGTGCCTGTAGTCCTAGCTACTCAGGAGGCTGAGGCAGGAGGACTGCTTGAGCCCAGGAGGTTGAGGCTGCAGTGAGCTGAGAGCGTACCACTGCACTCCAGCCTGGGCCACAGAACGAGACCCGTCTCAAAAAATAAATAAATAACATTTAAAAAAAGATAATACATTTGCTAGCTGGCAAATCAGTGCTCCTATAGTTTCTAGTGATTAGTAGATGTTGAAGGATTGTGCTTTTCCAGTAAAATGTAGCTTTTCTGGATTTTTTTTTAGGGGGATGATAATTATGGCTGGTCTTTGAGCTTGAATGATAATTTTAAAAAGGAAAACCAGCCCTAACAAGCTAAGTTAAAAAAAAAAAAAAAAGACAACCAAATTTTCCATAGAACTGGTTTAGCCTTTTTCTCCTCTTTTTATCCTTTTTAACCCAAAATGCTCAGATGTCCCAAATGTTCAGAGCTGCAGAGGCTGCACTGCAGGGGCATGTGGCGGCTCCCAGCCCGGGCAGACTCCAGCACCAGGAGCTGATGCCCAGGCTTGTTTAGTCCAACACAGGTAATGAAGTCAGCTGAAAAGAAGACTGACTTGCCAGTAGGTTTGTAAGAAACAGCTTTTCCTCTACCCTAGTGTCTTTCCTCTCTGGGCAGCATTTTTATTAGGAAACCCAAGTTGAAACTGTGCAGAGGCTGTGACCCTAAGTCCCCCAGGCTCCCGTTACTGCCTGCACCCGGCCACTGCACTGCCTCTTCAACAGAAAATCCAATTCGCTGTGCTTAGTCCACTGTTGGTCTCTGCTGTTTGAAAGTTTACGTGCCTCTTTAACTCTTTCCCTCAGGAAAAGTCTCCACAAAGGCATGGATACTGGATGCAGAATTGAGTAGGGCCCCAGGTTTTTCTTCTCTGAGGCTGTGGTTGCTCTGGCTAGAGAACTCTTACAGATAAGGCAGGGTGGGAACTGACTGTGTCACTGTCAATCAGGGGATCTGTCAGGGGAGGCCCTTCACTGTGACAGAAACAAATACTTCCAAACAAAGGTAGGAACACACAGGAAAACGAAGTTGAAGTTGGTTCCCAGGATAACAGTTCCCTCTCTACAACCTTATGCAAGACGGCTCTATTTGCTGTAATTTAACCTCAACTTTTGAATCCAAAGCTGCTGACTTATACATGTTTTCAGCTTTTAACCATCTATGTTATATTTTAGATATTAAACATCTCAAGCAATAATTTTACAAATGATGAAATCGATTGGCAAGTTTATTCATTGAAACTGACATAAAAAGTGATCCTAAAATGTTTTAGTTTATGTTTTTTAGTATTTTGGGTTTTTTTAAATAATTACCAGATTTTTAACATAAGCATCTATGGTATATGTACATCCATCTTTATTACAATAGGGACTGCTCAGAATTTTTTTTTTTAAAAAGGGACTTTTAAAGGTAGTAGTTTCTGTTTTAATCAATGTATTCTTTTTATAATGAAACATACACCTTTGCTTTCAAAGCCCACAGCAAGTACATTTCTTATGCCTTGGCCCTAAATATCAAATATAATTTATGTATTATTTCTAGGTAAATGTTCTTTGATATTATGCTAAATATGTTTGAGACCAACTTAAAAAAAATTTAAGAAATTAAAGTGAAAAGATGTAAGGAAATAAAAGGCACCAGACTGGAAACAAAGAAGTATAATTGTTTTTATTCAGATAGGATTCCATACATAAAAAAATCGTAAGGAATACACACACACACACACACACACACACACACACACACGCACACCTTACTAGAACTGATAAACTAGTTCAGGAAGATCACTGGATACAAGACCACTATAAAAAAACTCATTCTATTTCCATGTACTAACAATGAACAACCAAAATTAAAATAAAGAAAACAATTCCATTCACAATAGCATCAAAAAGATTAAAATACTTAATAATAAATTTAATGAGAAATACAAAATCAGATATCCACATGCAAAAAAGATACATTTACATCTTGCCTTACACCATAGACAAAAATTTACTCAAAATCGACCACAGACCAAAATATAAGAGCTAAAAGAGTAAAACCACTAGAAGAAAAACAGAAGAAAACCTTTGCAAATTTGTTAGGCAAAAAGCTCTTAAATATGACACTAATGTATGAGTCATAAAAGAAAAAAATTTATAAATTGGACTTCAAAATTAAAACCTGTGCTTCAAAAGTCACCATGAGGAAAATGAAAGAGACTGGATTCCAGCCACCAACCAGAAGAAAACATTTGTAAATCATACATTAACAACAAATAACATAAAGACAATCCAAATTTCAGGATGGGTAAAAGATTTAAATAGACATTTTACTAAAGAAGATATACAAATAACTAATTAGCACAAACATGTTTAATATCATTAACTATTAGAGGAACACAAATCAAGACCACAACAAGATACCACTTCCTATCCATTCAAATGGATACAAAAAAGACGGGTAACAACAAGTATTGGTGAGGATATAGTAAACCTGGAATGCTCATAAATTGATGGTGGGAATGTAAAACAGCACAGCCACTTTGAAAAGCAATTTGGTAATTTCTTAAAAAGTTAAACACAAATTTGCCATACAACCCAGCAATTCCACTCCTAGGTAAAGACTCAAGAGAAATGAAAACATATGTCCATAAAATATTTGTACACAAATGTTTACGGTAGCATCGCTCTATAAACAAGCAAAAAGTGGCAATAACTGCTCTATAAACAGGCAAAAAGTGGAAATAATCCAAATGCCCATCAACTGCTGAATGAAGAGTGTGTGCTCTGTAGGCCAGGCACTGTGGCTCACGCCTGTAATCCCGGCACTCTGGGAGAACGAGGTGAGTAGATGGCTTGAGGTCAGGAGTTCGAGACCAGCCTGGGCAACATAGTGAGACCTTGTCTCTACTAAAAATAGAAAAATTAGCTGGGTGTGGTGGCATGCACCTGTAATCCCAGCTACTCAGGAGGCTGAGGCACGAGAATCATTTGAACCCAGGAGGTGGAGGTTGCAGTGAACAGAGATCGAGCTACTGCACTCCAGCTTGGGTAGCTGAGCAAGGCTCTATCTCAAAACAAAAAACAAAAAAAAGTGTGCTCTGTCCATAATATGGAATGCTATTTAGCAACAAAAAGGAATGAAGTACAGATACACACAACGACATGGATTAACTTCAGAAACCTTATGCTAAGTTAAAGAAGCCAGATGCAAGAGACTACAGACTTTATACCGTATAATTCCATTTTTATGAAATGTCTAGAAAAGGCAGATAGAAACAGACAGATGAGTGTTTGTCTGGGGCTGAGGATGGGAGCAGAGTAACGACAACTGGGCAGGAGGGATCTTTTGGAGGCATGGAAACGTTTTTAAATTGTATTGTGGTGATGGGTGCACAACTGTAGAAATTTACCAAAATCATCACATAATACATTTACAATGGGTGAATGGTATATAGTAGTTTTGCATTTTGAGAGTTGTTTTTTGAGACAGAGTCTCATTCTGTTGCCCAAGCTGGAGAGCCGTGATGCGATCACGACTCACTAAGGCCTCGAAATCCAAGGCTTAAGAAACCCTCCCACTTCAGCATCCTGAGTAGCTGGGACTACAGGTATGCAGCACCACATCCAGCTAATTTTATTTTTAAATTTCTATACAGATAGGGTCTCACTGTGTTGCCCAGGCTGGTCTCAAACGTCTGGCCTCAAGTGATCCTCCTGCCTCAGACTTCCAAAGTGTTGGGATTACAGGTGTGAGCCACCACACACAGACAAGTCATTTTTTAAAAAGTAAAAATTGCAGGGCTGGGCGAGGTGGCTCACGCCTGTAATCCCAGCACTTTGGGAGGCCGAGGTGGGTGGATCACAAGGTCAAGAGTTTGAGACTAGCCTGGCCAACATGGTGAAACCCTGTGTCTCCTTAAAAAAAAATACAAAAATTAGCTAGGCATGGTGGCGTGTGCCTGTAATCCCAGCTACTCGGGAGGCTGAGGCAGGAGAGTTGATTGAACTGGGAACGCAGAGATGGCAGTGAGCCAAAATCATGCCACCGCACTCCAGCCTGGGTGACAGAGCAAGACTCTGTCTCCAAAAAAAAAAAAAAAAAAAGTAAAAATTGCAAAGTTTTTGTGTCTATATATCAGACACCAAATTATTTCACACAAATTGAAAAAGATTACTACTCAAACTGGGGATTGAGCTCTGAAGTCAGTATTATAAAATGAAATGCCTTTAATGGCAGTATGTGATATAATATTATATTACCACGTTCTTTATACATGAGAATGACATTTACATACTTCATGTATTAAGTATCGATTTGGGGGCTGGGCACATTGGCTCAAGCCTGTAATCACAGCACTGTGGGAGGCCCAGGCAGGCAGATCACAAGGTCAGGAGCTCGAGACCAGCCTGGCCAACGTGGCAAAACCCCATCTCTACTAAAAATACAAAAATTAGCTGGGCATGGTGGCACATGACTGTAATCCCAGCTACTTGGGAGGCTGAGGCAAGAGCATCACTTGAACCTGGGAGGCAGAGGTTGCAGTGAGCCAAGATTGTACCACTGCACTCCAGCTTGGGCAACAGAGCAAGACCGTCTTAAAAAAAAAAAAAAGGATCTGTTTTGGAGTCTCCTTATAATTTCAAACATGCTCCTCTAACAGGAGTGAACATGCAGACAGAGAAGCTAAGTAGATTGTCCACAGACAGATGGACTTTATCAAATGCCATGTGCCTCACTTCATATGATGAAATTACAATTTCAATGTATCTTAAAGAAGAAAAATAGTCACAAAAGCATCTTAACTATAACTGATACAATGATTTTCCTGTCTATTCAATAACCAGTATCCCCTTAAAACCAAACATACTGTGTCAATGTCTAAATGTGTAAGTTTTACTGGCAGCAAGTTAGGGATCAACTTAATATTTCTTAAGATAAAATTTCTATATAAGGATAAGGATAAAAGTAACTGGCACGTAACCCCTTTATTCTGAATAGTGGCAATTAAAAACAACGAATGGAGATTTCGCCTGCTGTATTAGTTTTCTAATGTGTCAAAAGTCACCAGAAACTTAGTGACTGGAAAACAACACCCACGTATCATCTCACAGTTCTGTAGGTCAGAAGTGTGGGTGGGCTCCACTGGACTCTCTGCTTAGGGTCTCACCAGGACAAATTCAAGGTGTCGGTCAGCCCGGGTTCTTATCTACAGGATCTGAGTAGGAATCTGCCTCCAAACCCATTCCAGTTATGGATGGAATTCTGTGTTTTGTGGTTGTGGGATGGAGGTGGCTGTTTTCCTTGCTGCTGCCAGCCAGGGCCACTCTCAGCTCCTAGTGAGCACCCACACGCCCTCCATCTGCAGAGCTAGCAACAGTGTGGAATCTTTCCTGAGCTTCATATCTTTCTGACTTCCTCCTTGCTGCTGGCCTGAGGAAACTCTGCTTTTAAAGAGCACGTGTGAGTAGATTAAGCCCACTCGGACAATCATCTTAATTCCACCTGCAGAATCTCTTTTAGCCATGTTACGCATGGGGGCAACACCACGAGGCAAGGGTCATGGGGCTGCACCATGAACACCTGCCTTTCTAATTAAACTATATTTAAAGGCAACTAAATATCCTCCCACTGAGGAATACAAGTAATCAATGCAGAAGGAATCGTGTATTTAGAAAACTCACCATTTTGTAACTCCCTAATAAACTTCATTCTTTGTTTTTAATTGCCACTATTCAGAAGAAAGGGGTTAAGTGCGGCTACTTTTATCCTCATCTTTATATAGAAATTATGTGTCTTAATGAACATTAAGTTGATCCCTAATAAAATAACTGATTTAGACAATGATTGTCAATGAGAAACTGACACCGACCACATCTGAGCCCACTTTAGAGACCTGACTACAGAGACCCTAAATGGCATGTGCCTCCTGCTACGACATACACAGCACCACCTATAAAGCGCTCCTACCAAAAAGCAGCTGAAGCTAAACCTCATTAAGCTGTTAGAGCAAAGTCTCGGTTTACAGGAAATGTAGGAAACAGAAGTACAATTTAAATGATACCATTAAAGGCCGGGCATGGTGGCTCACGCTTGTAATCCTAGCACTTTGGGAGGCCGAGGTGAGCAGATCACTTGAGACCAGGAGTTTGAGACCAGCCTGGCCAACGTAGTGAAACCCTGTCTCTACTGAAAAAAAAAAAAAATTAGCTGGGTGTGGTGGTGCACACCTGTAATCCCAGCCACTCAGGAGGCTGAGGCACAACAACTGCTTGAACCTGGGAGACGGAAGTTGCAGTGAGCAGAGATTGTGCCACTGCACTCCAGCCTGAGTGACAGAGCAAGACTCTGTCCCAAAAAATAAATAAATAAAAATTTTTTAAATGATACCATTAAGAAGCAGACAGAAAAGCCCAGAACGTGGAACATTCTACAACACACAGGACCCAATTTCTTCAGTAAGTTAATTACCTGTGCATGTGCTGGCGGGGGCAATGTGGGGGAACTGGTCTAGATTACAAGAAATATTATCACCAATTACAATACAAGAACAGTATTTGAATCCTGATTCAAACCAAGAGTAAAAAAAAAAAAAAAAATTAAGTTAATCAGAGAAATTTGACAATAAACTCGGTATTAGAGTACACTAAGAAACATGATAAATTCCACGTTTGGGATAAAGGTATTGCGGCTATATAAGAAAGCATGCATACTTTTTAGAGATGCATATAGCACAAAATGCTGTGACTGCTTTGTTAATTCAGTAACCACAAAAAAAAGACGGGATGGGAAAACAAAGTATAGCAAAATGGTGAAACGTATCAAATCTAGGTGATGTAACTATACACACACACACACAAACACATACATATACATACATATGGGGTTAATTATTCTAGTCTACTTTTCTGTGTGTTGAAAATTTTTAACATAAACAATTTGCTTCTATTCACTGAGCATCTGCTGAGAGCCAATTGTCATGTTAAGGGCTTCATGTATATTACCAGCTAAATCCTCTCAACAGCCTCACGGACCTGAACTATTATTATCCCTACTTTTATAGATAAAAAGTAATGAAATAACAACCACTTCAGTGTGTAGCCAAACAATCTGCCAGTTCGGCAA
Organism: Gorilla gorilla gorilla; assembly: GCF_029281585.2. Lineage (NCBI taxonomy): Eukaryota > Metazoa > Chordata > Mammalia > Primates > Hominidae > Gorilla > Gorilla gorilla. Next base: position 23,633,112 of record NC_086018.1, on the reverse strand, counting down.
TGCCTCAGAGGCCAAGTAAATTAAAGACTTCTATGGTTTTATTTTGAAAACATTTTTACCAATTGCCTACAGCACACATTGGAGGGCAGTTCCCAAGCCCTGTGGTGATGCTGTGTGTCGGGGACCTTGGGAGGTAAGGAAAGAGGGAAAAGGAACAGATGGGTAGGCAGATAGAGGGTGAAACAGAACAAGAAGACCAGCAAAACAATGAGGGGAGAGGGAAGGAAAGATGGAGAAGTTAAGAGTAGGGCAGGAACGCATGGAGTCAGTGATGGAAGGCGCAAACGGAACCTGGAAAAGGAAGACCTGGAGTGTCAGACACATTTACTCCCACCATGGCCCACCTTCCACTCTCCCCCAATCCCTGAGACCAGGCAGAAAGTCAGACTACTACAGAGAAAAATGGGGGCAGGCCAACAACACTAGACAGCTCTGTCAAAACGTAATTACAGATGGTGGTGTGCGCTCTCCCTAAGCCTCCGATCAGCTGCTCTTCTTTCCTGTGACCATGACCTTCCCAAGCTCAAACTCAGCTTCTCCTGACCAGATCCAAGGTCACGAATTGAAGGGAAGAGAAGAAATTATTTATTTAAACAATGTTTAACAGCTTCAGATAAAATGCACAGCCCATCAGTGCCCAGTGAGGCTGCTCTCAGAGAACAATCCGTGCAACTGAGATACTCAGCCACACTAATGCCATTGGGAGCTCAGGTCAGAGTCTCCCGGTGCCAGGGTCAGTTAAGGTTTTAATCCAGGCTATGGAAAATACATGTTTGGGGGGCTGTATGTATGTTTGCGGGGACTGTAGACAGGAAAGGAGCTACAGAAGGGAGAGAGAACAGAAAACACAAAAGAAGAATCCTGGATGCATTTCAGAAACTGGAATGAGAGCTGAAGGGAAAGCAGGCTGAAGTTCTGATCCATGCAACCACCAGAAGGAACATTGAAGGCCTTATGCTGAAGAAGCCCAGTGCAAAAGGCCACACAGTGTGTGATTCCCTTCATGTGGCGTGTCCAACACAAGCAAATCCATGGAGGCAGAAACTCAATTCGTGGTTGCCAGGAGCTGAGGGAGGGTAGAAGGCAGAAGGACTGCTAATGGGTACAAGTTCTTTTGGGGGTGATAAAAACATTCTAAAATTAGGCAGTGCAGATGGTTGTATGATGGTGAATACACAAAAAGTCACTCAACTGTTTACTTTCAATGTGTGGATTGTATGCTATGTGAAATATACCTCAATAAATCCACAAAAAATAAATTAAAAAAATTTTTAACTAGCAAATAAAAAGATAATTCCTTTTTCCCTCCACTCTCAGAGATACAGAGTTTCTCTCTCTTGTTATCATGAGTTTTATTTTGTTTTTTAGCACAAAATCAGAAGCAAAGGAGAACACCTGTGTAGCTTACAGTAACCACACACCATGAAAATAACGAGAAGCCATGAGAACTAACAAAATGAAAGCCAAACTCTTTTAACTTATCTGTTCCCCAACCAACTCCTGAGGAGCAGGATGAAATATCTCTATATGGCAAAGACCAATCGCTTTCCACACACAGTGCTCAGGCACAGACAGACCAACGTCATCTGCTTCTCCAAACCACTCCATCCACCTTTTCCCCACTGTACTTCATGCGTGATCAAATAAACTGTATCTACCAAAGACCCTCTTCACAGACAGGCTAATTTTCGTAAAACAGATAAAGTGGTTTACAAAAATCCAAAGATTTCTGCACCAGCTTCTACTGGTAATTATTTTATTATTTACTGGTTAATATTTTATTATCAGAGTAAAGAAGGAGAACTGGGAATCAGAACAAGTCACTCCACCTCCCTGTGTCTACATCTCCTCATCAGCAAACAAAAGGGCAAGCCCAGAATTATCTCGAAGAATACGCAGTCTTAAAGGGATCTATCAGTCTATGTCTATTAATCACGGAAACAGAGCACGAATTGAGTTCTAGGGGACTTTAATTTCTTGGAATTTTCATAAAGTAATTTCCTCCAGCCATAAAATAATTTTAAAACTATCACACACAGCTCCCCAGCAAACCACCTCAGTAACCACATGAGGCAGGCAAGACGCAAAGAAAAGAAAGGAATATCCTATTCTCTTACATTCAGCAACGCTGATTTCATGTAAATATCCTAGAATTACCCATTTCCCAAGAGCTTAATCATAGAATGTGTTACTAGGAATATAAGTCATCATTAAATACCTTATTAATTACATGAAATTTCCTTTATTCCCAGCCACAGCTATAGAGGATATAAAGCACTAGGGGGTGCATTCATATATTACTATAGTATCGCCCAATTTCATCACTAAAATTACCGTATGCCAAATGAACAAGCAGGACTTACCAATTTTCTGATTGAAAATCTTGTCAAAGGTTATTTCATTTCTCTCTGCAAGGTACTTCTGCATCACACTCCGGATACTGGAAGGGAAGAGTGACACATTTTTAACAATACAGCCTACATCGTGAGTAACCATCCCCAGGATGGAAGAGATACGGATGTCTTGACTTCATGATATCAGCTTTACAAGAGACCCTTCTTACCACGACTGCATGAAATGCAGACCAGCCTAAAAGCCGGAAACTTCATGGCCTTAGCCACCATCCCCTCCTGCAACACAGGGCCAACCTTAACACACAGAAACTCAACTGCAGAAAATAACTTCAGGGTTTTGAAAACCCACCCTCAATATATCTGCTCTTCAAAATATTCACAAATGTGTCTGCACGCACAAACACATGCACACAGCACATACCCTACACGTACACACCACACATGCCTGTGACCCCTACCACAAATTCTGCTCATCAATAAATGAGCTTCTTTCTAAAACAAGTGCAAAAGTTCCCTAGATATATTAATATTTTTAAAATCATATTTCTATACTCCAACAATACAGCACAAAACATAATTAAAAGACTTAGCTTGCAATAAAATAAAAAATATCAAATACTTTGAAATTATTCTTTCAAAATATGTGCAAGAACTTGATGGGAAAAATTACAAATTGTATTGGGAGACATTAAAGAGGATCTAAATAAATAGGAAGATATACCACAGTGATAAACAGAGAAATTTAATACTGTAAAAGTTTGAAGTCTACCCAAATTTATCTATGACATCAATATAATCCCCATTAACATTCCAATAGGGTTTTTCATAGAACATAGAAATAAATAAGCTATTTCTAAAATTTATACAAAAAATACAGGATCAATAATAGCCAAAACAGTTCTGAAGAAAGAGAATAAAGATACCGGGGCTTATTATAAAGTTAAAATAATAAAGACAGGATAAACAAACTAATCAAGGAAATGGAAGACAGTGCAGAAACTGAACCACACATACATTCAACTTTGACATATAATAGAAGTAGCAAGTCAGAAAAATGGGGAAAGGATGGATTATTCAGTAACTGAACCCCAAAAGTGATTATCCAAATGGAAAAAGTAGAAAATTCAATCTCTATTATCCACTGATGGTGGGAGTGAACAATAATTTAGCATTACTTTTTTTTTTTACTTTTTAAAACAAATTGAGGCAAATTTATATACAATTAAATGCACACTTAAAGTATATTGTTAGGTAGGCGAGGTGCCTCACGCCTGTAATCCCACCACTTTGGGAGGCCGAGGCGAGCGAATCATCTGAGGTCAGGAGTTCAAGACCATTCTGGCCAACATGGTAAAACCCCGCCTCTACTAAAAATACAAAAATTAGCTGGGTGTGGTTGCGCGTGTCTGTAGTCCCAGCTACTAGAGAGGCTGAGGCAGGAGAATCACTTGAACCCAGGAGGCAGATGTTGCAGTGACCCAAGATCGTGCTACTGCACTCCAGCTTGGGGGACAGAATGAGACTCTGTCTCCAAAAACAAAAAGAAAGTATATTGTTAAATGTGCTTTTGACAAACATATACACCTATGTAACTACTATCTTAAGATACAGGATATTTCCATTGCCCCAAAAAGCACCCCTTTACAATCAATCTCCCCATATTCTAGAATCCAGGCAACTATTGACCTGCTTTCTAATAACATAGATTCATGCTCCAGTTCTAGAATTTTATATAAAATAAAATTACACACTATGTTGTCTGTTGTGTCTGGCTTCTTTTGTTTGACATGAGACAGCTTCATCCATATTGCTATGTGCATAAGTATTTCATTCCTTTCTAATGCCAAACAGCATGCCATTGTATGAATATTCCACAATTTGTTTACCCAGCCATCTGTTGACAGACATTTGGGTTGTTTCTATAAATAAAGGTGCTTTAAATATCTATATATAAGTCTTTTTATGGGCATGCGTTTTCATTTTTCACAGGTAAATACCAGGAAGTGAAATTGTTGGTCATATGGAAAATCATATTTAACATTATGAAAAACTGATGAATATATATTACAAACTGGTTGTACCATTTTACAATCCCACCAACAAAGTATGATAGTTCCAGTTGTTCCACATCCTTGTCAACACTTGGGTTGTAAGTCTTTTTAAATTTTGGCCACTCTGTTGGGTGTGTAGTAGTATTTTATTGTACTTTGTATTTTAATTTGCATTTCCCTAATGAATAATGACGTTGAGCATGTTTGTATATGATTATTGGAACTCTCCTCTCTTCTTTTTAGAGGTGTGTAGACAAATCTTTTGTCTACCTTTTAATCGAGTTGTATTATTCAGTTGTACAACTTCTTTATTTAGTCCAGAAATAAGTCCTATGTCAGATTTATGTGATGCTAAGATTTTCTCCCAGTGAGCACCTCAGCTCTTCATTTTCTTCAGGGAGTCCTTCTTAGAGCAGAGGTGCTTAGTTGATGAGTTCCAATTTATTGACATTTCTTTGATGGACAGTCTGTCCTAAGAAGTCTTTCATGCCTCAAGGTCATGAATACTGTAAGCTATATTTTCTTTTACAAGTTTAAAAGTTTTCGCTTTTGTGTAAACATAAATATGGTCTAATATCCATTTCAGGTTAATTTTTGTGTAGAGTACAAGGTAGAAATCAAAGTTCTTTTTTTCTGTATAATATTTCATTGTTCTAGTATTACTTGTTGAAAAGACTTCCTTCTTTCTTTTTCTCCATTAAATTATCTTGGCACCTTTGTTGGTTCAACACTAAGTATGTGCAGGTCTATCTCTGGGCCATCCTGTTGCATTGATCTGTACATCTATCCTTATGTACACATTGTATTGTCTTCATTGCTTCTTTTCTAACTTAAGAAGTTGGATCAATGAATTTAAATTATTTCTAATGTAACCAGTTAAAATTATAAAATTCCCTCTAGGCATCGATTTAACTGCATCTCACAGATATTGATATATTCTACTTTCATTTTCATCCTATTCTAATTATCTTCTAATTTCCCTTGAGATTTCTTCCTTGACCTATGAGTAATTTAGAAATGTGTTGCTTCATTTCCAAATACTTGGAGATTTCCAGTTATCTTTCTATTATTAAATTTTACTTTAATTCTTTCATGGTCAGAAAACACACTTTGAATAACTCAGTTCTTTTATGATTTGTTGATATGTGTTTTATTGCCTAGAATATGATCTACTGTTTTGAGTAGTTCATGTACACTTAAAGGGAATGAGTATGCTGCTGTTGGATAGACTGATTCATAAACATCAACTGGGTCAAGTTGGTTGATAGTGTTGCTTAGATTTTTCTATATCCTTATGGATTTTCTGTCTACTTTTTCTATAAATTACTGAGAGAGGAGTGTTGAAACCGTCAACTAAAATTGTGAATCTATTTATCTTTTCAATTCTGTTTTTATTATATGTTTTACTGCTCTGTTGTTAAGTACATGAATATTTAAGAACAATGTTGTGCTTCCATGGTGAAATAACCCCATGATCATTATGAAATACACCTTTTTAATGCCTGTTTATAATCTTTTTTAAGTCTATTTCATCAAATATTAATCAAGTCATTCCAGCTTTCTTTTGGTTAGTGCTTATACAGTATTATATTTGTCTATCTTTTTACCTTTAAGGATTTATATCTTCACATTTAAAATAAGTTTCCAGTTTACAACAGATAGTCATCCGTTGGTATACAAGCCATGAGTTCTATCTAGGACCCGCCTCGGATCCCAAAATCCTAGGATGCTCAAGTCCCTTATATAAAATGGTGTAGTATCTACAGAGCACTTATGCACATCCTCCTGAATAGTTTAAATCATCTCTAGGTTACTTATAAGACCTAATGCAATGTAAATGCTATGTAAATAGTTGTTATACTGTATTGGTTTTTATTTGTATTTTTATTGTTGTATGGTTATTTCTCATTGTTTCTTTCTTTCCAAATATTTTGATGCGTAGTTGAATACCCAGATGCAACCTGCAGACATGGCCAGGCACAGCGGCTCACACCTGTAATCCCAGCACTTTGGGAGGCCGAGGCAGGTGGATCACCTGAGGTCAGACGTTCCAGACCAGCATGGACAACATGGTGAAACCCTGTCTTTACTACAAATACAAAAATTAGCGGTGGCGGTTGCCTGTAATCCCAGCTACTCAGGAGGCTGAGGCAGGAGAATCATTTGAACCTGGGAGGCGGACGTTGCAGTGAGCCGAGATCATGCCACTGCACTGCAGCCTGGGTGACAGAGCAAGACTCCATCTCAAAAAAAAAACCCTGCAAATATGGACAGCTGACTGTAACCCACAGATATGGGCAGCTGACTGTATAGCTGGATCTTGCTTTTTCACCCTACCTGATGATCTCTTTTAATTGAAGTACTTAAACAATCTGCATACTTCTGTCAGGTAGATACAGGTAAGTGAATTAGCTAGAACATATGGTAAATATGTTTTAGTACGACTTTTTTAAAAACTGCCAAACCACCTTCTATTGTGGCTATACCCTTCAGATTCCCAACAGCAACACAGAATTCCTGTTTCTCCTTGAACATACTTATTTTCTGAGTTTTTATTTTAGCCATTTTAGTGGGTGTGAAGTAGCATCGCACTGTGGTTTTAATTTGCATTTCCCTAATGAGTAATAAGCATTTTTTCATGTGCTTATTAGCTATTCATGTATCTTCTGTAGTGAACTGGCTATTCAAATATTTGGCCAATTTGAGGAGGACTGGTATCTTAATATTCATAGAGTTCTTTATATGTTCTGGATACAAGTTATTTATTATATATGTGATTTTCTTTTTTCTTTTTTTTTTTTTTTTGAGACAGAGTCTCGCTCTGTCGCCTAGACTGGAGTGCAGTGGCACGATCTCGGCTCACTGCAAGCTCCACCTCCCGGGTTCACATCATTCTCCTGCCTCAGCCTCCCGAGTAGCTGAGACTATAGGCACCCACCACCACGCCCGGCTAATATTTTGTATTTTTAGTAGAGATGGGGTTTCACCGTGTTAGCCAAGATGGTCTTGATCTCCTGACCTCGTGATCTGCCCACCTCAGCCTCCCAAAATGCTGGGATTACAGGCATGAGCCACCGCACCTGGCATATATGTGATTTTCAAATATTTTCTCAGAGTCTATAATTTGTCTTTGCACTTGCTTAGTGGTGTCTTTAAAGGACAAGTTTTAAATTTTTGATTAAACCCAATTTATCAGTATTTTTCTTTAATGGTGTCATAGCTAAGAATTCTTTGCCTAACCCAAGGTCACAAAAACTTTTTCTTATGCTTTCTTCTAGAAGTGTTATAGTTTTAGCTCATAAATGCAGATTTATGATCAATTTTGAGTTATTCTGGGAGTATGGTGGGAGATAAATATCTAAGGGATTTTGGTTTGTTTTTGTCTTTGTTTTTGCATATGGACATTCAATTTTTCTAGCATCATTTTGTTGAAATTCCTATCATTTCCCCCACTAAATTGTCTTGGCATTTTTTCAAAAATCAATTACTGTAAATGTAAGGATTTCTCCCCTCCATATTCTGCTCCATTATCTATGTTCTTTATGCCAGTGTAGCACCATGTTGATGACGACAGCTCTACAGGAAGTGGTCAAACCAGTCTAAGTTCTCTCTGTTCTGTTTTCAAAATTGTGTTGCCTATTCTGCCTGGATTTCAAAAGGGACTGCAGTAAATCTATAGATCAATATGGATCAATATGGGAAGAATTGCCACCTTTTTATTTTTTGCACAGGGTCTCTCTGTTGCCCAGGCTGGAGTATAGTGATGAGATCATGGCTCACTGCAGCCTTGGCCCACTGGGCTCAAGCAATTCTCTCACCTCAGACTCCCAAGTAGCTGGGAAGAGAGGTGCATGCCACTGTGCCCAGCTAATTTTTAAATTTTTTTTTGTAGAGACAGGGTCTCACCATGTTGCCCAGGCTGGTCTTGAACTCCTGGGCTCAAGTGATCCTCCCGGCTCAGACTCCCAAAGTGCTGGGATACAGGCGTGAGCCACCAAGCCAGGACCAGAACTGCCATCTTAATAACACTGAACCTGCTTTTGTCTGTATTTTGTTCCTGTTTTCCTCTTTTCTTGCCTTCTTCTTATGATTCAATTTTTATCTCCCCTCCTAGATTATTTTAACTTTTTTCTTTCTTTTTTTCCTTAGGGGTTGCTCTAGGGTTTACAATACACATTTTTACTTACCATAGTCTACCTCTAAATAACATTTTACATTTCCATGTCCTGTCTATGATTTGTGCTATTATTGTCATATGCTTTATTCCTACATGTTCTAAACCTCATAATATATTTGCATTGTTTTGGCTTTAGACATGCAATGTCTTTACATTCGATGGCTGTTATATTATTGCAGGTACTCTATATTTCTTTGTGGAGATCCAAATGTCACCTGGTACCATACACCTTCTGCCCAACACACTTCCTCCATCTCTTGTAGTGCAGGTTAACTAGCAATGAATTTTCCCAGCTCTTGTTTGTCTAAAAAGTCTTTGTTTTGCCTTTAGTTTTGAAAGATATTTTTATTGGGTATAGGATCCCAGGTTGGCAGGTTTGTTTTGTTTTCTCTCAGCACTTGATGTCACTCCACTGTCTTCTGCGTGCATAGGTTATATAAGAATTGTGCTATAATTTTTATCTTTATTCCTCTGTACATACATTTTGTTTTAATCCGGCTGCCTTTCTTTATCTAGCTTCTTTAAGAATTTCTCTTTATTGTTGGTCAGTAGTTTAACTATAATGCATCTAGAGGTACGCTTTCTCTCCCTACCTTTACCCTGCTTGGGGTTCTCTGAACATTTTTTTAACTTTGTTAACTGACACATAATAATTGTACATATTCATGGGGTGCACTGTGATATTTTGATACATACGATGCATAGTGATCAGATCAGGGTAATTAGCATACCCATTATCTCAAACATTTGTCATTTCTTTGTGATGGGAACATTCAATGTTCTCCTTCCAGCTATTTGAAATTATGTATTATTGTTAACTATAGTCATCCTACAGTGCTATAGAACACTAGAATGTATTTCTCTTATCTAGCTGTCATTTTATATCCTTTAACAAATTTCTTCCTTCCCCACTCTTTCTCCTACCCTTCCCAACTTTCTATCTTTCACTGATTTTGGAAAATTCTCAGCCATTTTCTCTGCATATTTTTTTAGTCGGCTCTTTCTCTTCTCTTTCTGATATTTCACTTACTCACATGCTAGAACATTTGATATTGTCCCACAACTTTCAGACACAGAGCATGAGACCCTAATTATAAATCCAAAACTAAAAATATAATCTACAGAAATACATGTATGTAATAAAACCATACATTTCTGAAAGGCAGGGAAGTGTGTAATGTGTAATTCATAATGAGTGGCTGCCTACAAGGAGAAGGAGGAAAGGAAACACAAGGCCAGGAGATGGAATGGGGAAGGAACTCACAGTAGAAGGAAATTATTCTCAGTATCCTTGTTCTCATACTGGTACTATAAGTGCTTATAATATTATTTAAAATGAATTAATGAATGATTCAATGCCTACAAAATAAAGAAGGCCATGCATAAATTAATAATGAGAGAGTATCATGAATCAAGTGCCATGATTAGTTAAATTCTGTGAATATAAGTCCAGCACTTGAGCCATGGTAAGTATCAAGTAAATTATGAGTCTCAATAAAGATATGAATGAAGAGGAAGGGTTTATTTTTCAAACAAGTTACAAGACATGCTAAGATTCTGCCAGGGATGGCCTATCACTAATTGTAACAGTGCATAGAATAGCCAGTTGCTTGCCCCTGCATTTAATTATACCTAGCTATGAGAAGTCACTCATAGTACTCTCCTGTCTCAAAGTTCTGAGGGAATAAATCAAATGATAATTTTAAATTTTTTTGAAATTGCTGATTTATTAACATTTTCAAATAGATGTTTAAAATGCAAGTAATATAAAAGTAAAAACTAGATATTAAAATGTTCTTCATCTCTCACTTTTCATATTGTCAAATATTTTCTTGATTGAAGCAGAATAGTTCAATTGAGTCTAAACTCTATTCATAGATCACATTACTTCTTTTTGAAGAACAGCAATCTTTTTCTTTAGTAAATTAAAAGCCCTCATTTATTTGATTCATCCAACATTTCATGTATGACAACTGGTTTTTCACCTACCCACAACTCTCATTTTTCCCTATGAATACTCTTGAAGAAGTGTTCCAGAAGCATTCTAAAACAATCAACAAATTTAGCAATGTACTACCTATTCCATTCTGACTTTCCAATTTTTCCATACAATTCCTACCATGATATGATTTTTACTCTTCCCTTCTTGTAGAGGATGGTTGGTGGTGGTGGTTCTTATATACCTTCATGTAATCATCTTCCTTGAAGTAGAACATTTTATACATATATATACACATATACATGTGTATTACATATACATACATACATACAAAGCGGGTCTTGCTCTGTCATCCAGGCTGGAGTACAGTGGTGTGATCATAGCTCACTGCGGCCTCAAACTCCTGAGCTCAAGCCATCCTCCCACCTCAGCCTCCTGAGTAGCAGAAACTGTAAGTGCACACCACCACACCCAGTAATTATTATTTTTTTTTTTTGGAGACAGAGTCTCACTATGTTGCCCAGACTGGTCTTAAATTCTTGGCCTCAAGAGATCCTCCCACCTCAGCCTCCCAAGTGGCTGGAATTATTGGTGCAAGCCACCATGCCTGGCAATTTTTTGTTTATTTAAAAAGTCTAATTTCCTAAACATGAGAAATCTAGTCTGTGCTTATATTTTTATTTTTTCCTACAATTCTTGACTATTCCCTTATGTTCTACTTGTAATTTTCTTCACTGTACTATTCAGTCCCTATTTGTATTTTTAATATCTTGCATGTTTTTATTTTTAGCTCAAAGAATGTGGCTGGTTGTCTAATACTACACACAAAAAGTAATTTGATGTATTCCTAAGTATTTTGTGTGTGTGCAGCTACTGTAAATGGGACTGCATTTTAATTTGGCTCTCAGCTTGAACGTTATTGGTGTATAGAAATGCTACTGATTTCTGTACACTGATTTTGTATCCTGAAACTTCCTGAAGTCGTTTATCAATTCCTGGAGTCTTTGGCAGAGTCTTTAGGGTTTTCTCGGTATAGAATCATTATCATCGGCAAAGAAAGACAGTTTGACTCCTTCTTTTCCTATTTGGATGCCTTCTATTTTTTCTCTTGCCTGATTGCTCCAGTACTATGTTGAATAAGAGTGTCAAGAATGAGAATCCTTGTCTGTTCCAGTTCTCAAGGGGAATGCTTCCAGCTTTTGCTCATTCAATATGATATTGTATTTAGGTTTGTCATAGATAGCTGTTATTATTTTGAGGTATGTCCCTTCAATATCTAGTTTGTTCAGGATTTTTAACATGAAGCGTACTGGATTTTATTGAAAGCTTTTTCCATGTCTATTGAGATGATCATATGGTTTTGTTTTTATTTATTTTATTTATTTATTTATTTATTTTTGAGATGGAGTTTCGCTCTGTTGCCCAGGCTGGAGTGCAGTGGCGCGATCTCAGCTCACTTGCAAGCTCAGCCTCCCGAGTAGCTGGGACTACAAGTGCCCACCGCCACGCCCGTCTAATTTTTTGTATTTTCAGTAGAGACGGGGTTTCACCGTGTTAGCCAGGATGGTCTCGATCTCCTGACCTCGTGATCCATCTGCCTCAGCCTCCCAAAGTGCTGGGATTACAAGCGTGAGCCACCGCACCGGGCCAGTTTTTAATTTTTTATGTAGTAAATCACATTTATTGGTTTGCATATGTTGAACCAACCTTGCCTCCCAGGAATGAAGCCTACCTGATCATGATGAATTAACCTTTTTGATGTGCTGCTGGATTTGGTTTGCTAGTATTTTGTTGAGGATTTTTGCCTCTGTGTTCATCAGGGATGTTGGCCTGTAGTTTTCTTTTTTCACTGTGTCTTTGCCAGGTTTTGGCATCAGGGTAATACTGGCTTTGCAGAATGAGTTAGGGAGGAGTCCCTCCTTCTTGACTTTTTTCTACTGGTAGAACTACAAAACACCAATGAAAGAAATCATAGATGATACATACACACAAATGGAAGAATGTTCCATGCTCATAGATTGGAAGAATCAATATTGTAAAAATGGCCATGCTGCCCAAAACAATCTACAGATTCAATGCTATTGCTATCAAACTACCAATGTCATTTTTCACAGGATGGGTAAAAACTATTCTAAAATTAATATGGAATAAAAAAAGAGCCCAAATAGCCAAAGTAATCTTAAGAAAAAAGAACAAAGCTAGAGGATCATATTACCCAACTTCAAACTATACCACAAGGCTACAGTAACCAAAACAGCATAGTGCTGATACAGAAACAGACACACAGACCAGTGGAATAGAAGAGAGAACCCAAAAATAAAGCTACATGCAGCTTCAGCTATCTGATCTTTGACAAAGTCAACAAAAATAAGAGAGAAAGGACTCCCTACTCAATAAATGGTGCTGGGATAGCTGGCTAGCCATATGCAGAAGATTGAAACTGGATCCCTACCTTTTACCATATACAAAAAAGTCCTCAAAAAATGCAAAAAAAGTCCTCAAAAGCAACTGCAAAGAAAACAAAAATTGACAAGTAGGGCCCAATTAATCTAAAGTGCTTTTGCACAGCAAAAGAAACTATCAACAGAGTAAACAGACACCCTACAGAATGAGAGAAAATATTCACAAACTGCATCTGACAAAGGTCTAATATCCAGATTCTATAAGGAACTTAACAACAAAAAACAAATAATTACATTAAAAAATGGGCAAAAGACATGAACAGACACTTCTCAAAAGAAGACATACAAGCAACAAACAAACATATGAAAAAATGCTCAAAATCACTAATCATCACAGAAACGTAAATCAAAACCACCATGAGATACCATCTCACTCCAGGCAAATGGCTATCATTTAAAAAAAGAAAGAAAGGAAAGAAAAGAAAAGAAAGAAACAGATGCTGGCAAGGCTTCGGAGAAATGGGAACGCCTATACACTGCTGGTGGGAATGTAAATTAATTCAGCCACTGTGAAAAGCTGTTTGGAGATTTCCCAAAGAACTTAACAAAGAAGTACCATTCAACCCAGCAATCGTATTACTGAATATATTTATTTTCTTTCCAAAAGAAAATAAATCGTTCTACCAAAAGAAAAAAAAAACCACATGCACTCATATGTTCATCACAGCACTATTCATTAATAACAAAGACAAGGAATCAACCTACGTGCCCATCAATGGTGGACTGGATAAAGAAAATGTGGTACATATACACCATGGAATACTATATTGCCATAAAAAAGAATGAAATCGTGTCCTTTGCAGCAATGTGAATGCAGCGGTAGGTGATTATCCTAAGCAAATTAACACAGGAACAGAAAACCAAATACCACATGTGCTTACTTATAAGTGGGAGCTAAACACTGGGTACTCACGGACATAACCTTTTTGATGTGCTGCTGGATTTGGACACCAGGGATGAATGGCGGGGGAGGGAGGGAAGGGAGCAAGGGTTGAAACACTACTAGATACTGTGCTCACTAACTAGGCAATGGGATCAGTCATACCCCAAACCTCATCATCACGCAATACACCCACATAACAAACCTGCACATATACCCCTTAAATCTAAAATTAAAGCTGCAATTATTGTTTCTAAAAAGTAATTCAAGATTGACCATAGGTCTAAATATAAAGCCTAAAACTATAAAAGTTCTCAAAGAAAATATAAAAAAAACTTTGTGACTAGTTCAAGCAAAGACTTTAGACATGAGAGCAAAAACATGAATAATAAGAGAAAAACTGATAAATTAATTTCATCAAAATTAAAAACTGCTGCTCCTGAAAAGACACTTAAGAGGATGAAAAGACAAGCCACATGCTGAGAGAAAACACCGGCAAACCATCTATCCAATTGAAGATCTGTACCCAACATAAATAAAGACACTTTAAAGCTCAAGAATAAGAAAATAACCTAATAAAAAATGGGCAAATGACTGGAATAGACACTTCAAAGAAGATATGTGGGTGGCTAATAAGCATATGAAAAGTTGTTCAACATCATTAGTCATTAGAAAAAGGCAAATTAAAATCACAAGAAGATTCCACTACATACCTATTAGAGTGGCTACAATTACAAAAGACCATACTAAATGTTGGGAGGGATGTGGAGTAACTGGAATTCTCACACGGTGCTAGTGGAGATGTCAAATGAAGCACACACTTTGGAAAACACTTTGGCAGCTTCTTAGAGAATAAAGTTAAACTACACCTACCATTTGATAAATCCATTCCATTTTTAGGTATTTTACCTGAGAGAAATGAAAGCATATATCCATACAAGATTTATACATGGATATTCTCAGCAGCTTTATCGGTGATGGTCAAAAGCTGGAAGCAACACAATAGCCACAATGGGTAAGTAAATATGCGTATCACTATAATGAAACAGTACTCAGCAATAAAATCAATGAACTATGAATACATTTAAAAACCCAGATGGATCTCAGAATAACTGTGCTGATTTAAAGAAGCCAGACCCCCCAAAAAAGTACAAAACGTTTGATTACAAAGAGGCAGGAGCAAACTTTTAAGGATGGTGCGTGTGGTATGATAAAAAATATATTTAGTTTTTCTCTCTGGTTCCTGACACAGAGCTCCAAAAATGCTTGAAATTTCCTGATAGGAGTGTCTTTTATTCCTAAGGAGCCCTCTTCAACCATACCTGAGTTTATGCTAATGAGCTGACTCTTGGTGGGCTTCTAGATAGTTCAATATGGGGGCTTGTTGCCAGAGGAAGCAAAAGTGTGACTAGAGGGTTAAGACTTTCACCCTTATCCCCTGACCTCAGGGAGGCTGGGGATTGACTTCTGTCACCAACACCCAAAGCTTTCTGCAATCAAGCCTACTTTGCTTAAAAACTCATGAAGAGTTTGGAGAGCTTCCAGGTGAACACATCATGAGATGGGAAGGTGGTGCACTCAGAGAGGGCACAGAAGCTCTGCTCTCTACCCCTCCCTGCAAGACCCTGCACCATGTACCTCTTCCATTTTGCTATTCCTGAGTTGCATCTTTCATAATAAAACTAATCATAAGGATAGCATTTTCCTGAGTTCTGTGAGTCATTCTAGTGACACAGCACACCGGAGAGGATGGCCATGGGAGTCCATGAATTTGTGGTCAGCCAGGCAGAAGTATAGGAGACTGGGAACCCCATTCCTAGCTGGCATCTGAATTGGGGCAGTCTTGTGGGAATGAGCCCTTAACCTAGCAGCGGGGAGGGGGTCTCTGCTAACTTAAGGTGGTGTCAAAATCAAATTGAATTGTAGAACGCCCAGCTGGTAAGACAATTGAGATGTTCATTATCTGAATTTTCGTAATGGTTTTGCCAATGTAGATAAACTCACCAAACTGTGCACTTGTAATATGTTGTTTATCTTAGGTTAATTATACCTCAATAATGCTATTTGTTTGTTTGTTTTTTGTTTTATTGTTTTGAGACGCAGTATCGCTCTGTCGCTAGGCTGGAGTGCAGTGGTGCAATCTCAGCTCACTGCAACCTCCGCCTCCCAAGTTCAAGTGATACTCCTCCCTTAGCCTCTCAAGTAGCTGGGACTATGGGTGCCCACCACCACGCCTGGCTAATTTTTTGTATTTTTAGTAGAGATAAGGTTTCAACATGTTGGCCAGGAGAGTCTCGATCTCTTGACCTTATGATCCATCTGCCTCAGCCTTCCAAAATGCTAGGATTACAGGCATGAGCCACCGCACCCGGCCTGTTTGTTTGTTTTAATTGCACCATTAGGATGCAGTAAGTAAAACCCTGAGTGTGGGGAAACTACACAACAAAATGACCTGATATCTTTAACAAAAAGTCTCAAGAGAAAATAATGATAGCAGAGGAATGTATAGGTCAAAAAAGAATCAAAAGAAATAACAATCAGGCATAATGTATGGACCTTATTAAAAACTCAATTCAAGTAAAACAGTATTCTTTAAAAAAAAATAGAGAAATGAGAATGTGCATTGACTATTTGATAATATTAAGGGAACATTTTTTTCGCAGTGGCATTGTATTCCACTTTCACTTTTGTATTCTGAAAGAGTTTTTATCTTTCAGGAACGCATATAGAAATATTCACAGATGAAATTATATATATGATCTCTAGACATGCTTCAAAATAATCTAAGGGAAATAGGAGGTATAGATAAGACAAAATTAGCTATGTATTAGATATGGTTTGGCTGTGTCCCCATCCAAATCTCATCTTGAATTGTAGCTCCCATAATTCCCATGTGTTGAGGGAGGGACCCAGTGGGAGGTCATTGAATCATGGAGCCGGATCTTTCCCATGCTGTTTTCATGATAGTGAATTAGTCTCACGAGATCTGATGGTTTTATAAAGGGGAGTTCCCCTGCACACACTCTCTTGCCTGCTGCCATGTAAGACATGCCTTTGCTCCTCCTTCACCTTCCACCATGATTGTGAGGCCTCCCCAGGTGTGTGGAACTGTGAGTCCATCAAACCTCTTTCCTTTATAAATTATCCAGTCTCAGGTATGTCTTTATTAGCAGTGTGAGAACAGACTAATACAGTATTAATAACTGAGAAAGCCCAGTGATGGCTGTATCAATTTCATACTCCTATTCTCTCGTTCTGTACATGTTTAAAATTTTCATTATACAAAGTTTTAAAGCATCAAATTCCGGCCTCCAGAGTCCAGGGTTATTACTTTAATACTCCTCCTCACCAAAATAAGAGTTATGTATATCATACACTGTATACTGCTTGGAGGCATAATGACTCGTGTTAATTTAATACCAACTGGCTGGAAATATACCAGCTCTACCTGTCATGGCCTACTGCTACATAAATCTATGGTAAGTATAATAAATATTGTATTATAATTTTAATTTGTTTTCTACTACGAAAGTGGTTGAAAGAACAGACACCAGATATCTGCTCCCTATGGGCCAAGAATAGGTGGGCTAGGTTGTACGTCAACAACTTACTGGTAGAGAAACTACAATGTTTAGGACACTGCTAGATAACCTCACATTATTAAAATCCTACATATTCTATCTGAGGTTTAATTATGTTTTATTCTAATGTCCAAAATAAAATGCATTTAAGCAAATATTTTAATTAATAGGTAACATATTGCCTAGAAAAACTAGTAGCACATAATAAGGTAGTCATAAAGGTTGAACAAGTTTGTAAAAGAGTGCTTTCTAAACTATAAGCAGCGAGTGGGCTTGCTGGCTCTATAATCTCAGCTCTTCGGGAGACTGAGGCAGAAGCATCACTTCAGGCCAGGAGTTCAAGAACTGCCTGGGCAACATAGCGAGAACCCCTCTCTACAAAAACAAATTAAAAAGCTAGCCAAGATGGTGGCATGAACCTGTAGTCTCAGTTACTCAGGAGGCTGAGGTAGGAGAATTACTTGAGCCCAGGGGTTTGAGGCTGCAGTGAGCTATGATCTTACCACTGCACTCCAGCCTGGGCAACAGACCTTGTCTCAAAAAAAAAAAAAAAAAAAAAAAAAAATTAATGAACTATAAGCAGCACACAAATGAGAATTCTTACCATTACTGACCATCAAGAAAACCAAAAGATTCTTTTTAATGACCACACAATCCTATCAAGATTCTGTTCCCCCAAAATGAAACTACTTTCCTTATATGTAGTTACTAAGTATTTTCCACAAACCACTCATCAAGCACGCAAAACAGAGCTCTGTTATCCAAAGTCACAATAAAAACTTGATCACTAGATTTAAAACCACCAAACTCCACCAGGATTCTGATGTAGTCTGTAAAAGAATCTTAAATAGTTTAATGTCAACTCTTTGAGTTTCCTCAGTTTCTTATGTCTTTTACAGGAAAGTCTCATATAATTTGCGTAGTATTAAACAATTCAGCACAGGACAACCTACGTTTAGATAACAACCCAATTAGGCTAACTACAAATTTATTTTGTGCTTTTCCTATAATATTTTGATAATCCACATTCTGTTTTAATGCCTTTTTCTTTGCAATATAACTAGATATTAAGGTGACAATAAATATACTTGAATTTCACTGGCCCACAAACAGTCATCAGATACAAAAATCATCCTCAAACAGACACCAGCTGAATGATAAATAAATTTATGGTGTCCTTGGTTTACCTAATCAAAGAGACTGAACCTTTATACTTGAAACTATCCCTTTAAATTAGTTACAACAGGCAGGGCGCGGTGGCTCACACCTGTAATCTCAGCACTTTGAGGAGCCGAGGCAGGTGGATCGCTTGAGCTCAGGAGTTTGAGACCAGCCTGGGCAACATGGTGAAACTCCATTGTATTAGTCCGTTTTCACACTGCTGGTAAAGACATACCCGAGACTGGGTAATGTATCCAGGAAACAGGGTTTAATTGGACTTATAGTTCCATGTGGCTGGGGAGGCCTCACAATCATGGTGGAAGGCAAAGGGTACGTCTTACATAGCAGCAGGCAAAAGAGAGAATGAGAACCAAGCGAAACAGGTTTCCCCTTATCAAACCATCAGATCTCGTGAGACTTACTCACTGCCACGAGAACAGTGTGGGAGAAACTGCCCTGTGATTCAATTATTTCCCACCAGGTCCCTCCCACCACAGGCGGGAATTATGGGAGTGCAATTCAAGATGAGATTTGGGTGGGGATACAGCCAAACCATATCACCCATCTCTACCAAAACTATAAAAAAATTACCCAGGCATGGTGGTACGTGTCTGTGGTCCCAGCTACTTGGGAGGCTGAGGTGGCAGGATTGCTTCAGCCTGGGAGGCAGAGGCTGCAGTGAGCCAAGAACGCGCCACTGCACTCCAGCCTGGATGACAGAACAAGACTCTGCCTCAAAAAATAAAAAATAAAAATAAAATAAATTAGTTGTAAGAATCATTTCAGAATCCATTTGCCTTTTCATCAAAATCCTTTAAATCTGGAATAATACAGAAGAGACTATGTTCTATGGCTGTGGCATTATTAGAGGACAGAGACTAGGGTCAGGAAGCCTCATGCAGGGAGGGTTGCAGCCTCCTTGTTTCCAAGAGTAATTTTTCTAAAATATAAATCGGACCGTGTAATCATCTCATTTAAAAGACTGCAAGGGCCGCTGGGCACGGTGGTTCACGGCTACAATCCTAGCACTTTGGGAGGCCGAGGCAGGGGGATCACCTGAGGTCAGGAGTTCCAGACCAGCCTGGCTGACATGGTGAAACCCTGTCTCTACTAAAAATACAAAAATTAGCTGGGCATGGTGGCAGACACCTGTAATCCCAGCTACTCAGGAGGCTGAGGCAGGAGAATTGCTTGAACATGGGAGGTGGAGGATGTGGTGAGCTGAGATCGTGCCATGCACTCCAGCCTGAATGAGACTCCATCTCAAAAAAAAAAAAAAAAGAAAAAAGAAAACAAATTGCAAGGGCCTCTCGCTTTGCCCAATGTCCAAACCCCTTAGTGTACTGCAGGGAGCATTTTCAAGGAGGCTGCCTCAACCAGGTCTTGCGGTTGTCTTTCTCACACTGCAGCCACACTTGATTTTTTCATTTTTCATGAAAGACACAGGCTCTTCCACAGCTCCATCACTCTGTAAATACCATTCCCTCTAATGCCCTTTCCTTTTCACATGAAAATCTCCTATTCATCCACTATGACCCAGTTCAGGGGTCACCAACACTATGCAGCCCTCCCCAACTTTGCAGAGGTGAGCCCTCCCACCTCTGTTCCTACTGCTTGCTGTACATCACTGCTGTATCATTTCCCACAATGGACTGTCATGATTTTTTTTTTTAATTTATCTTTTAACATTTGTGGGTACACAGTAGGTAGATATATTTACAGGGACATGAAATGTTTTGATATAGACATGCAATGTGAAATAAGCACATCATGAAGAATGGAGTATGCAACCCCTCCAGCATTTCTCCTCTGAGTTACAAATTATCCAATTATACTCTTTAAGTTATCTTAAAATGTACAATTAAGTTATTATTGACTATAGTCACCCTGTTGTGTTATTGCACAGCAGGTCTTATTCACTCTTTCTAACTGTTAATGATAGAAGTCCCTGTGTCTCCCACCACCCTTGAAGAGACATCAGCAATCATTCTAGTACTCAATCCCCCACCTTCAACACTGTTGCATACCAAAGGACTCAACATGTCACTGTGAAATGTCCACAAAGGAGTGAAAGAGTATCATTTTTCTAAATAAACTATACGATGATATAAGCATATTCATGTCAGTTAATATTTGCTAAGGATCTGTTATGGGTCTGGAAGTATTCTGGCCACAAGAATATAGAAAGATGAGTAAGACTAATTCATTTATACTAAATCTGTACCCACCAACACCGTGGAGCCTTCCCCAACCCTTCAAGAATGGTTTCTACAAGTAAGAGCATATATAGCAGGATAATTAAAAGGGGGCTCTAGAAAATGTCATGCCCTACCAAAAATGATATTCCTATTTAACCTTAACTTTTTTCAGATTCTACACCCTTGAAGTTGCTATAACCTTTATGTGATGACCCAGGATTGCAACTGACATCACTGGAATACGTTTTGGCTAAAATCGCTTTTCTGCCTCTAAGTTTGCACCAAGTGAGCCCAAACAAATGAAAAAGTCACCCACAGCAGTGTTTCCACTCCTAAACAACTCATAAATGACAGTGGAACAAAGAGCAACAACTTTATGATTAATATAAACTAAAAGCTTAGTAAATGTAAAACTTACTAAGCTTATATATAAACTAAAGCCTCTCCCAAGTCTTTGCATCTAGCTCACAGCTTGCCTGTGTGTGTATGTGTATAATTATCTCAAATGACATATATATGAGGTCAGTTGAACTCTGTTCGGCTTTAGAATTGATAATTGGTAATTGATAATAAATAGTTTTAATTAATGGATAGCATGGTAACCATTACATTCTACCTATCAGTAACAGAAACCTTCCCACCTCAAAAATGAGCAGGGCAGATGGCCAACCAGATTCACATCACATTTCCCAACCTCTATTGCGGTTACATAGTCACATGTCCTAGCACCCGCCAATGGAATGTGAGTGAAACATGCTACTTCCACTTCACTTCCTTAAAAGGAACTTGTGCACTCCACTTCCTCCTGAGTGGGAAACACCCATAACACGAGGCTTGGCCGAGAGGTGAAGGCCCTATAGCGAGGCAGGCAGAGCTGTTCTACAAGCCCAGGATGAGGGAAAGCTGTGGGCTGCAAAACCCAGTCCCCTCCCTAGTCAGTTCTGAATAACTCCAGGCCAATGGTTCCCAACTTTACCTAGACTTTAGGATTACCTGGGAAGAATTCTAAAAATCTTGGTGCCTGGCCCTCTCCAGGGAGAGTCTGATGTAATTGGTCTGTGGTGTGGCCTGGACATGGGGGCCATCTCATTTTGGGGTCTCTTGGTTACAACAGCTTAAGCCATGTTTTCATTAAGAAAGACGGCCTTTCCATTCAAGTGACCGGGCACAGGGTTTCCCTGTATCTAAGTTTCTCAAATCATCTTGACTAAAAAAAGAAATACAAGGCCAGTGGATACCTGAACCTGCAGATAGTATAGAATCCTATATTTACTGTTTTTTCCTATACATACACATCTATGATAAAGTTAAATTTATCAGTTAGGCACAGTAAGGGATCAACAATAACTGCTAATAGAACAATTATAACAATATGCTCTTCACAATTTCATGGATAGAACATTCTTACTTCTTAGAAACCTCCGCTTATGATTTATTCTGTTCTCTTACGTTGAGAATATTCACCTTTTCACTGAGGCAGCACTTTGCAGCTTCCCTTTGGCATATCTGAACTGCCAGCATCGCTACTCACACACTTTGAGGCCATCATTCAATAAAATAAGGGTTACAAAGGATCTGATACCTAAGCCAGGTACTAAGGGACTCACAGGGCAGTAGCATCTACACTGAGGATTCCTTGAACAAAGGAATCACGTTCCAGACAGAATGGTGCAAGATTTCATCTTTCTAGTCAAAATGGCATGCAAGTTAAAACTTAGCAATTATCTATTTCTAGAATTTTCCATGTAACATTTTCAGGCCTCAATTGACTCCGGACAACTGAAACTGCTGAAAGCAAAACCACAGATAATGGGGGAACCACCACATGGCTAAAGCAGAGCTTTCAAAGCTACTTTTCAAAACAAATCAAAGTCTTCCAGAAAAAGTACTCCCAAAGATTTTAGGCATTTACTCCCACCTCCCTACTTCTGCCCCCAGTTGATTCTAGTTTCATATTTGCATATTTCCTTACTCATTAATAAATCATTAGCTTTTCTCTAGTATTTTTCTCACATAAGCTGCCGTAGCATTGTTTAGAGAAAACTATTTTTCATAGTTTATAAAAGCTATAGTGCCAAATCTGTCCAAATTTGGAGTTGAAATATGATGTTATAACCTATACAATATTTCTGCACATTCAAATGAATTCAAGAATTTCTGATCTCGTACCATTTGAAGAATCAAATCTTTGCCACAGCTGTCTCTAACGAGTCAAATACTTGGTATATTAGCTATGTCTAATATAGGCTATTAAATACATAGACTCATTGGGAGGAAAAGGAAAAGACAACTCATCTGTTCATTCACCCATTCGCTCATTCAAAAGATAGGTGCTGCATCCTTACCCTGAGCCAGGCACTGAGTCTGACCCTCAGAATACACAGTAAACCCCACTCATCCCCTGCCTTCAAGGAGCCCATGTCCAGAGAGGGTGACAGGAGAGGACACAGACAGTCTAAACAGTGTGACTGCAGGGTGCCCCAGAACCCAGGTCACTACAGCTTAATGACAGAATCTAAGGGACCGTGAGCAAGGCTGATCCTTCCAAGGGGAAGGATTGTGTAAGTCCTGTTAGCCTGCCCCAAATAACCTAATGGAACAGACAATGGATGACAGTAACTAAGAAAAAAAAAAAAAAAAAAGTACACAGAAAAACGCCAGGGCACAAATAGCCTCCACTTTTGGACTGACTTATTTTTGTAGCCATGTGAGAAGAATTCCTAAATTACCACCTATGAAATTAACGTCCATCGTTCTGTGGCATTTTTAAAGCAAGTTCTTCCTTCCCAATGACTAACAGATGAAATTACCACTAGCAAACAGGCGACTCATTTGATACAAATTGCCTTACTTCCTGGACACCCAAACACAGTCCAGGCCTCCTATCCCCTCTCTTCCCTAGGACAAGAGCCAGTCAGGAATTTTAGTAAGTACGCGCTATCTAAGCAGACAGACTTACAAACTAAAACATGCTCCACAGAAGGTCATGCAATGTAATTTTTCCTCCTGTCTTTTAATTTGGATTCTGAGATCTCTGTCACATGCCAACTTTTCATTCATGTCCTCGTATCCATTCATCTCCTCCTTTGTGGTTTCCAGGTTTGGGGTTTGCTTAGGAAAGCCCAGAGTATCTGTACTCCACAATAAGAATATATTCCTTTTTTGTATTTTTAGCTTTTTTATTATCTCATTAAATACCCTGGAATTTATTTTTGTGTATAATGTGGAGGAATTATGGCTTTATTTGATAGACAGCTACCACACATCACTCTTCCTCCTCCACTCGAAATGCCACCTGTATTTAACATAAACCAAACTGATATGTGTACACATCTATACATGAATATTTACACTGTTTTAGTTGCTAGAGGAATGTTTTATATTAGAGCAAATCTCCATTGTTTTACTTTTCCAAAATTGTATTGGTTATTTTTGCCCATTTTTTCTTCAGATGAATGAGCACTGGCTTGTGAGTTTCTTTAAAATTCTCATTTGGAATGATTCTCATTTGAATTTCGGTCTTGAATTTACAGATTAATTTGTGGAGACCTGACATCTTCACAATGTCGAGTTTTCCTGTCTAGAAATATGTTACAGCTCTCAATTTACTCAGATTTTTTAAAATTTTTCTCTTAATAAACTTTTTTTCTCCACACTGGTCCTGTTGGTAATTACTTAGTGAGGCCCGGTTTAGAGCAACACACTCTTTTTTTTTTTTTTTTGAGACAGGGTATTGCTCTGTCACCTGGACTGGAGTGCAGTAGCACAATCTCATCTCGGCTTACTGCAACCTCCGCTACCTGGGTTTAAGTGATTCTCCTGCCTCAGCCTCCTGAGTCGCTGGGATTACAGGTGCCCACCACCACGCCTGGCTAATTTTTGTATTTTCAGTAGAGACGAGGACTCACCATGTCGGCCAGGCTGGTCTCGAACTCCTGACCTCAGGTGATCCACCCGCCTCGGCCTCCCAAAGTACTGGGATTACAGGCCACCGCGCCCAGCCATGAAACACTTATTTATTTTAAAATGATTATTCTGAAATGTTTTCACAAATTAATATTCAAGTAATTTAAAAATAGAAAGCTGTTAACATAATTTTAATAAGAGAGACTTACATTGCAAGGTTTCATTAGGCATGGATAGTATGCTTAGAGGGTAGATTATCTTAAAGAGCATGGGTTACTTTTTTTTTCTGCTAAATTTAAACATCAGAGCCGTGATTTAATAGATACCCATGATCTGAATGAAGTCAGTGAAGTCTTTTGCACTCAGGAAGTAAACAGATCATCGTTTTCTAAAGTGTGATCTCTTACTGTGCTTTCTCCTTTCAATAGCCTTCTTGCATTTTTTTTTTTTTTTCTCATCCTTCTATACCAAGCCTTCAGGTCAAGAAGTTGTAAATCTGTCCACTCTGGTTGGATTAGTCGGGACTCTTAGGTTGCAAATGAGCCTCTTAAAACTCTACCCGCATCTTTGGAATCAGTGTCACACAGCCTCTTTTTGAGTCATCTAATGCAGTTTCCAAAAAACACATCATCCTCCCGTCAATCTAAGTTGTTTGAGATGCAGTACATTTGCATCTTGCATCTGTGTATGATGCTGTCATAGAAATTATATAGTACATCTTAAGTCACCAGTGCTATTACACATGACATTGGGAAAACCGAGGCTTCCATTAGCCCTGCAGGGACACAGTTGTGATCTTCACACCTAGCCATCTTCTCTACCGTTTTGAAAAATTATTGCAAAAGTTTTCAAACATGCAAAAGTATATAATATAGTGAACACCTAGACCCATCACTCAGCACCTCATTGGAAGTTACCAAGATTGTAATCTGCTACTTTTCCCTACCCCGCCCTCCTTTTTTTTTCTTTTACTTTTCTCTTTTTTTGAGACAGAGTCTCACTCTGTTGCTCAAATTAGAGTGCAGGAGCGCAATCTCAGCTCACTTCAGCCTCACTCTCCTGGGTTCAAGTGATCCTCCCATCTCAGCCTCCCAAGTAGCTAGGACTACAGGTGTGTGCCACCATGCCCAACTAATTTTTGTAGAGATGAGGTTTTGGTGTGTTGCCCAAGCTGGTCTCGAACTCCTGGTTCAACTGATCCGCCTGCCTCGGCCACCCAAAGTGCTGGAATTACAGGCATGAGCCACTCCACCCGACTTATCCCACCTTTATTTTTTTATTTTATTATTTTTTTTGAGACGGAGTCTCGCTCTGTGGCCCAGGCTGGAGTGCAGTGGCGCGATCTCGGCTCACTGCAAGCTCCGCCTCCCGGGTTCACGCCATTCTCCTGCCTCAGCCTCCCGAGTAGCTGGGACTACAGGCGCCCGCCACCACGCCCGGCTAATTTTTTGTATTTTTAGTAGAGAAGGGGTTTCACCATGTTAGCCAGGATGGTCTCGATCTCCTGACCTCATGATCCGCCCACCTCGGCCTCCCAAAGTGCTGGGATTACAGGCGTGAGCCACCGCGCCCGGCCCCCACCTTTATTTTTTAAAGCATTTTAAAACAAATCTCAGCCAGGCACAGTGGCTCATCTGAGGATCACCTGAGGTCAGGAGTTCAAGACCATCCAGGCCAACATGGTGAAACCCCGCCTCTACTAAATACAAAAAATTAGCTGTGGGCACGGTGGCAGTCACCTGTAATCCCAGCTAGTTGGGAGGCTGAGGCAGGAGAATTGCTTGAACTCAGGAGGCTGAGGTTGCAGTGAGCCGAGATTGTGCCGTTGCACTCCAGCCTGGGCAACAAGAGCAAAACTCCATCTCAATCAATCAATCAATAACAAATCTCAGACCACATGTCGTTTTAGCCTATTTCAGTTTGCATTTCTAAAAATTATGGATAATTTTCTCATATAAACACAGTCTATTATCACTTCCCAACTCCCCCTTCAAATTAATAATTCCTGAAGATCCAATGCCCAGTCTCTAACCACATTTCCATGACTCAAGTGTCTTTTGTATAGCTGGTGGGTTTCAATCCGGATCTAACCAAGATCCACACATTCATCTGATAGCGCCATCTCTTAAATCTCTTCTCATCGAGAGTACCTGACTGTCCCCACCCCTGACCTTTATCTGCAGTGACCCCCTGAGGAAGCCGAGGAAGCCATCATGGGGGATGCCCTTTCTGTCTGTTGCTTCCTTATAAGGTCTTTCATTGTTCCTCTCTCTCCATATTTCCTATAAACTGAAAGTTACCTCAAAAGGCTTGATCATATTCAAGTCCACCATTTGGGGGCAGGAATACTTTTGAGATGGTTTTGGTACTTATATTGCCTCACATTAGGGGGCACACAGTTATTTCATCCTAGTGATGCAAAATTTACTTAGAAAATTCAGTTAGTGATAGTCTGATCTCTCCGTCTGAAATTCCCCATCAATCTTTCATTTAGTGATATCATACATTGATGACCTTTGCCTAAATCAATATTTTCATTAAGAATTGCAAAATGGGGATTTTTTTAAAATTTCACCATTCCTTCCACATTAATTTGCTGCCATTCTTCTGTAAAGAAGTCCCCTCAGCCAGGCTCGGTGGCCCACTCCTATAATCCCAGCACTTTGGGAGGCTGAGGCAGGCAGATCACAAGGTCAGCAGATAGAGACCATCCTGGCTAACGCGGTGAAACCACGTCTCTACTAAAAATACAAAAAATTAGCCGGGTGTGGTGGTGGGTGCCTGTAGTCCCAGCTACTCAGGAGGCTGAGGCAGGAGAATGGCGTGAACCCGGGAGATGGAGCTTGAAGTGAGCTGAGATCATGCCACTACACTCCAGCCTGGGGGACAGAGTGAGACACCGTCTCAAAAAAAATAATAAAAATAAAAAAAGAAGTCCCCTCATTCATTGGTCAGGCACAGAGGCTCAAGCCTGCAATCCCAACTTTTTGAGAGGCTGAGGTGAACAGATCACTGAGCCCAAGAATTCTCGACCAGCCTTGGCAACATGGCGAAACCCCATATCTACCAAAAAAAAAAAATTAGCCAGGCATGGTAGCATGTGCCCGTAGTCCCAGCTACGTGGGAGGATCAGTTGAGCCCAGGAGGTTGAGCCTGAAGTGAGCTGTGATCACACCACTACTGTACTCCAGCCTGGGTGACAGAGCGAGAGCCGGTCACGAAGAAAAAAAAAAAAAAAAGAATTGCTGTCCTGCCACCCCAACCATCAACTAGGGTTCTAAATACCCTAAGAAGCAGTTTTTACAGGAAAGGCAGGATAAATGCTTAATTCTTTACCTTTTCAATTGCCACTATTCAGAGACAGAGTAGGTGCCTTGTTCTACTACTGGTGATCAATGAGGTGGTCTCTTCCGTCTCGTTTGGGGATCTCTTGTGAATAGCATGAGTATCTTAGTTTGTTATTGCAGCCATAATAAATTACCACAAACTTGGTGGCTTAAATCAAGCAGAAATTGACTCTCTTACAGATCTGCAGGTCAGAGGTCTGAAATGGGCCTCCCTGGGCTAAGGTCGGTCAGAGTGTCAGTAGGACTGCGGTCTCACATGGAGGCTGTAAGGGACAGGCCATTTCCTTGCCTTTTCCAGATTCTACAGGCTGCCCACATTCCTCGGTCCATGGCCCCTTCCTCCTTCCTCAAAAGGCCAGCAGTGGTTGGTTGACTCATTCTCATGTTGCATCGCTCTGACACCAACTCTCCGCCTCCCTGGAGGTAACACTAGGGCCCACCTAGATAATCCAGGATAATCTCTTTATCTTAAACTCAGCACCTTAGCTGCTGTGATGCCACCTACACCCCTAACGCCCCCTTGTCATATAACATAACATGTTCATAGGTTCTGGGGATTAAGGTGGATATTTCAGGGGGGCATCATTCTGCCCAACACAGGGGGTTTGTATCAGTCATATTCTTTTGATGTTCAGGGTGTCTCACTTTTAGCCAGTGGGAACCCCTTCTTCTGGCCTCAGAGTTTGTTAGGGAAGGTGCCCACCACATTTCTTGGATGGCTCCTTTTTTTTTCTGATACAACAGATAACAGAGGGTCCAGGCTCATCTCACCCACACCTGGAGTCAGGCGCAGGTGTATGAGGTGCCTATGTGATGGAAATGCAATTGTTTCTTCGATTTTTTTAAAGACTGGGGATGATAAGCACACATATTTGAAAAAAAAAATCATGAATTTCAAATAACCTTCCAATTCAAATTTGATCTTACAGAATTTTTATTTAACGCTTATCTTGTACTCATGTATCTCTTCATTTACACTTAAATTCTTGGTTCTAACCAAAAATGACATTATTCTTTTTTGTTTTACCCAAATATATATATGAAATAATTGTTTATATGAAATAATTTCAAACTAAAAATAATATTACTCTTAACAGTAAAGCTTCTGAATAAAATTAGAATTTCTTTGCAGCTCTACGTAGAGTAGACTATGCCCATATCTTACTTATTTCTAGGTGTCTATCTTAGAGAAAGGCTCACACATAGACCCAAAGGCACTTATGTAAGAACATTCACTGCAATTGCTCTTGGGCTTATGGGCACAGGGTCAAGTAGATCAGAGTTCTGACATCTCATGCAGCAATTCCAAACACTGAACAGATCTATATACTGCTGACGAGGAAAAGCTCCACGCGCATTACTAGCTGAAGAAGGCAAAAGCCATAAGTGGATTTACTAATGTGCTCCTGACAAATACAACTCTGTCCCAAGCTGAGCTCAACAAGCTTTCTGGGTAGGGGTTAGATATGCAACCCGCTCCATTAATTTTCCATCACAATTTAGAATGAACTGCTAATGAGTGCCAAGTTTAACATTAAAAATCCTTTACGGGCCAGGCACGGTGGCTCACGCCTGTAATCCCAACACTTTGGGAGGCTGAGGCAGTTGAATCACTTGAGGCCAGGAGTTCGAGACCAGCCTGGGCAATGTGGCAAAACCCTGTCTCTACAAAAAGTAGAAAAATATTAGCCAGACGTGGTGGTGCACATCTGTAGTCCCAGCTACTCAGGAGGCTGAGGCAGGAGAATCAGTTGAACCTGGGAGGCGGAGGTTACAGTGAGCCGAGATCACACCGCTGCACTCCAGCCTGGGCAAGAGAGCGAGACTGTCTCAAAAAAAAAAAAAAAAAATCCTTTATTGTATCTAGAGTAACTGACAAACGTGTTCAAGTCAAGGATACTCATTTACCAACTGGCAGGCATGGAGATGAATTTTAATTAAGAATGCACCTAAAATCACAAAAAGATGTTTGGGGTAAGAAAACATTAAGAACTCATGACATGTAGCTTTTCTCAAGTTATAACACTGCCATCATTATTAATAACAATCTTATTAGTTAACATGGAATCTATGACATCTTTTCTTCTAGGAAATTATTAATGTATTTATTATTAAGTTAACATGGCCAGTGAAATTATGCTACTGGAGCACTTCCTCAGACCCCTGCAGTGGATAATCTTTACTGAATGAATACAATGCATTTTCAAATTGTGTTACTAACGTCTGAAATTGGCAGTGCTCCTCTACTCAAATCCATGAGCCCCCTCCTCATAAAATAAGATTCACCAGGAAAAAGACAGTCTGAAGGTTTTTCTGAAAATACGCTGAATTTGGAATCAGAAAACCTGGGTTTGAAGCTCAGCTGCACCATTTGTTATCAACGCGACCTTGAGCAATTAGCTTCTCCCTGAACCTGAATTTCTGTCTTCTAAAATAAGATGATGAGTATTACAGAGCCATTTCCAAGAATCTCTAAATAAAGAAAAAAGCTTGCTCTCTGAGAATAAAAACTTTAAATCAATACATAACACAAACGGCCAAGAAATGGCAAAGGTTTCTGGTCTAGGCAGCTTTGGCAGTGGTTTCATGAACTATAGTCTCAAATCCAGTGGACGTGTGCCCACCAATTACAACGGGAAACATGAAAATATGGAAAGATGACTTGTCCCAAAGCCACTGTAGTCAGGGATTTCAGGTACTGGACATCCAGCGTAAGCCACTCCTAGGAGGGGTGACTTGGTCCCAAGTAACCATCTGACTCATCCGACTGTGGGTCTGTGCTCGCTACACCACCTTCTGATGGTCATTTTGCTTCCCACAAGGGGGACCCACAAGAGAGAGAGCTCCAGCCACACAGACGCTGGGCATGTAGGCTCCTGTGGGAGCCAGTGTTTAATGCAATGTAGCAAACTGGACATTCTAGTTATAGTGTAGCTTTTCAGATAAATCTGTGTAAGTGAGTTAGTGCACTTTTGGGAGGGGGAGGCTCTCACTTAGTAGGATTCTCAAAAGGGTCTTTAATCTTAAAATAAGAACCAGAGGCCTATAGGAAGAGAATAATTTAGTCAGGCAGACTTGGCTGATTATGTGAGTTTCACAATAAGAGACAGATGCTTAGTACAGTGACATAATAAAATCTAGTTTCTGAGTCTGGAAGGCTGAAAGCCACTCCCTGCCCCACAGTCAAGACACTAGTATCTAAGGAGAAAACCAGCTGTCCTCAAACAGATAAAATATACCTCTCAATGTCTCCACATGGATGTATCTGGAGTAATTTTTTTCTTTTTAAAATTTCTACCTGCTACCAAGCATAATTGTAAAAACTAAAAAGAGTTAATATATATAAAACTATAAAACATAATCTACAAATCTTAGTGGGGCTTTCTTAAACTCTAAATAAATGACTATCTACCATGGGATTTTCTTAAACTCTAAATAAATGACCATCCACTGTAATAAACATGAAATAAATGACCATCTACTGTCACTGGGTTTAATGAGCTAACCTTTATAACTACAGATCTACAAGAGAAGTCCAGCAAGTTGGCCTCTCACTAAGATCATTTCAATACTGACCCAATTCAAACCCTAGTTCTAGAGCAGAAGTTTCCTGAAAGTAAGGGAAACAGGGTTGTGAAAGGCTAGCACCACTGAGCACTTCAAACTTGCCCTGCTGTTTCTATCTGCTCCACCATCATCTATGCTACCCCAGCTAGTCATAACCATAGGCCATAACGCTTCACTTAGAAGTCTAATCTCACAGGAAGGAGTTTCCAAATAACCATAGGCCATAATGCTTCACTTAGAACTCTCATCTCAAAAGAAGGAGTTTCCAAATAAGCTTTTCTTATAGAGCAGCCTGAATTTTTAAAATAATTTGAAACATCAATCCAGCATCAAGCAGGTCACCTTACTTAAAGGACAGAAATGTGGAGAGTCAAGCTAGTTTTCCATGTGGAATTTAATAAGCCAGTCAACTAAATGATGAAACTCTAATAAATCCCTGTCCACAAAACTCTCGGTTTTATTTATTGGAGGGATGAAGAGAAACAACAAAGTCACCAACATACGTGTCCTCTCATTCATTGCTTAGAAACTGCCATTGTGCAATTTTTCTCTTCTATATTATTGGGATGTTTTGCATAAAAAACAAGCTTTTCTCCATTGCCACTAGAAACAAAACAGAAAGAAGCAGGTCCAAAATGGAACAAAAAAGATAGCACAGAAATTTTGCACGCTATTCTAAACTTACTGGTGATGACGATATTTATTGCATGATTCTCTTCCCAGTTACTGTGTCATAATATAAAAAAAGACAAAGAAAATTCACTTGAAAAAGGTAGGACCAGGTTAAAGATGTGCATTAAAGTCCCTTGATCTTACTTAGCCATTAGGATTCGTTCCATTTTAAATAGAGAATAGACCCCGCCACCACCACCAAATACCTCATATTTTTTTAAAAAGATGTTTCCAAAATACCATCACGGCCTTAGACATTCACAAAGGAAAATGAAAGTCTGCAATATTTAACAGCTGTGTAAATGCCATTCCATGCAACTTTTAGTTTTTGGTTTTATTTGTTTTTTTTGTATTTTGAGACGAGACCTCACTCTGTCAGGCTGCAGTGCAGTGACATGATTTCAGCTCACTGCAACATCTGCCTCCTGGGCTCAAGAAACCCTCCCACCTCAGCTTCCTGAGTAGCTGGAGTTGGGACCATAGGTGCGCACCACTATGTCTGGCTAATTTTCTGTATTTTTGGTAGAGACAGGGTTTCACCATGTTGCCCAGGCTGGTCTTGAACTCCTGAGCTCAAGCAATCCTCCCGCTTTGTCCTCCCAAAGTGCTGGGATTACAGGCGTGAGCCACCACACCTGGCCTCATTTTTAATTTAAACTTTTATCAAAGGCAATAAAGATACAAAAAAATTACAAGAAATACACCTGAAAATATAACCAGACATATTAGTATCCAAACAAGATAATAAAGATCAATGGACCGACTTAATGACACAATGCACAAATACTAACAGCATATTATTCAAGAAAGTTTTATTGCTGACATTGAAGAAACTTGCTGTCTTCCCCAGCCAATGGGATTTTATGGGTTTTTGTTGTTGGTGGTGTTGTTGTTGGTGTTGTTGTTTGGTTGGTTGGTTGGTTGGTTGGTTGGTTGGTTGGCTTTTTTGTTTCTTTGTTTGAGACAGAGTTTCGCTCTTGCCACACGGACTGGAGTGCAATAGCACGATCTCAGCTCACTGCAACCTCTGCCTCCTGGGTTCAAACAATTCTCCTGCCTCAGCCTCCTGAGTAGCCGGGATTGTGGGTGCCTGCCACCATGCCCAGCTAATTTTTGTATTTTTAGTAGAGACGGGGTTTCACCATGTTTGTCAGGCTGATCTTGAACTCCTGACCTCAGGTGATTCACCTGCCTCAGCCTTCCATAGTGCTGGGATTACAGTCATTTTATGTTTTTGACTATATGAAACATACCCCCTAACATCCTATGGCATTTTTCTGCATATTTAAAGCTCACTTTCTTCCTGAAATATTTTAGTCCATAATTATCTAAGAATTATACAGTGCCTAGTACCTACTTAGCAGTCAGCAATGGCAGCTGTTGTCATAATACACATGTAACCCATACCTGGCTTCCAAACTCTGACTAATGAAAATATTCATCCCCTAAGCAAACTGGTATAATGAATTTTGAATCATTCAAGGAACCAAATCCTAAAATGGAACTTCAGAGGGACTCAATCACACACTTAAAATAGAATTTATTACTAGCTTTGCCATTACTAATTATGATAATTTTACAGATCTCTTTTTGGTCTTCATAAATTTTGATATTCTTACTCAGCTCAGTAATGTTCAGACTAATGAGCATAGATTACACACAGCAGTGTGCATTATGAGGAATAAGTAAAGGAGCTGGGGACAGCTTCCTATAAAAGGCATCTTGAGCTAGAGGAGCTGCCTTCAAATATTTGATGATCTGTCACATTTGAGGAACTAAACTTGTTTCTCACAACCACAAAGGGATAATAAGAGACCAGTGCACACAAGGTAATACAAGAGAGCTTTCTGGTACAACAGTTTCCAAAGATGCTCATCAAAGATGCCTGTGGCTAGATATTAGAGAGGGAAGTCACTCATCAAAAAGCATAACTAGATTGGATGTCCCCCAACATCTTTTCAAACATGAGATACTACAATCCTATGTTATTCATATACAATCTGTTAATGTCTAAGAAAGACTGTAATGAATCACCTTATGCACAATACAATGAAGCCAGCTGCTTTCAGATCATGATTTTTGGTTCATTTTTCTGAAACAAAAACCTCTAAAGAATGAGTCAACTCTGCTAATTGCCTGGTTACACCTATTTAAGTAGCACGCTTACAACTCTTAGGCACTGATACCACCATCCCAGAGCCTACGGGATGGATAGATGGATAGATGAAAGACAGAAAGGAAAGAAGAAAGGGAGGAAAGCAAGCAAGCAAGAAAGTGTGAGTGCGATGAGATACCATCTCACGCCAGTTAGAAGGGCGATCATTAAAAAGGAAACAACAGGTGCTGGAGAGGATGTGGAGAAATAAGAACACCTTTACACTGTTGGTGGGACTGTAAACTAGTTCAACCATTGTGGAAGACAGTGTGGCGATTCCTCAAAGATCTAGAACTAGAAATACCATTTGACCCAGCGATCCCATTACTGGATATATATCCAAAGCATTATAAATCATGCTGCTATAAAGACACA
Organism: Gorilla gorilla gorilla; assembly: GCF_029281585.2. NCBI lineage: Eukaryota > Metazoa > Chordata > Mammalia > Primates > Hominidae > Gorilla > Gorilla gorilla. The sequence goes on along the minus strand of NC_086018.1, from coordinate 23,598,287 downwards.
TGCACACATATGTTTACTGCGGCACTATTTACAATAGCAAAGACTTGGAACCAACCCAAATGTCCATCAATGATAGAATGGATTAAGAAAATCTGGCACATATACACCATGGAATACTATGCAGCCATAAAAAAGGATGAGTTTATGTCCTTTGTAAGGACATAGATGAAGCTGGAAACCATCATTCTGAGCAAACTAACACAGGAACAGAAAACCAAACACCGCATGTTCTCACTCATAGGTGGGAATTGAACAATGAGAACACTTGGACACAGGGTGGGGAACGTCATACACCAGGGCCTATCATGGGGCGGGGGGAGGGGGTAGGGATAGCATTAGGAGAAATATCTAATGTAAATGACAAGTTAATGGGTGCAGCACACCAACATGGCACATGTATACATACATACAACAAACCTGCATGTTGTGCACATGTACCCTAGAACTTAAAGTATAATTTTTAAAAAAAAGTGTGAGTAAGGTATCATGTGTAGAAGGTTCTAGACACACAGTACCACGATAAGCAGCTAGAGGAGGAAAACTGAGAAATCTGGGCAATCAACCTACTTATGAGTCTAAGGCTCAACAATTGCTCTTCTCTGTTCCAGCCAATCATCCAGCTTTTCAGAAGTTCTGCCTCCCAAACCCACTCCCTCCTCCCTCAGAGCACATGGCACCACAGCACTTGCAAGACTGCCTTAATATTCGCTATTATGTTGTACTTTTTTAAAGGTGTACTTGTATCTTATACTACACATAATCTCAACAACAATAACCCTATAGTATAAGTGTTTTTAATCATTTCTTTTAATATTCCTTCTCATCTTTTTGTTTGAGTTATCCGTGTCTGAAATTCAATATGGGTAATTTTTAATGTTTCCTATTATTTACAAATGTATTGCATAGACAGAAAATGCTCAAAAGGCAGATTTTTATTGGGACATTATACAATCAGAAAGAAATAGATATTGTATTTTACTGATGGAGAAACTAAATACAGCAAATTTAAGTGACTTGCAGAGGTCCCATAGCAAGCTGCCAATGGAATCAGATCCTTAACGTCTGGCTTCTGATTTAGAACCTTCTCTTCTATGACAGTTTGGTAGGTAGTAGGGATGGCACAGGAAAACGAGGGGCCCAGCAATGACAGTGGCTTTCTGGTGCACTAAGGATGGAGGTCTGGGCTGGCTATTTTCACATTAGCATCTTTTTCTGCTCCTGAAACTGCAGGAGAAGGAAATGGTGGCAAACAACAGTATAGGTCCAAGGCTGGATCAAGCTGACCTTTACCAACTACCTATCACGAAATATTTTCACTGCATTCGCCATGGGCTCTCTATATAGTGTCCTACACAGAAAGTATTCAAATATGTGTATGCTCCAGTGGAAGCAGAGAGGACCCAAAAGAAGGCTTCCAAAATTAGAAGAAACATTTACAGGATATGAAGAGCCACATTATTACTTATTCTGCATTTTAGGCCCATAGAGCAATCAAAAAGGGCCCAGGGGTTGTAACTTCTAATCAATGATAAAAATAGGAAGGGAAGATTTAAAAAGTAAGACAGAAGAGAAGCAGAGGGGGGCCGGGATATCCAGTCCCATTTGCATGCAAATTACTTACCATACAAATGATTTTTCAATAATAGAGTAAAAGTTGCCAAATTAATCATTTCCATTTCCCCATTGCCAATGTCCAGAGAATAAGAAGAGACAATGATAGCCATGCAGACAGCCTACATTTTCACCTACAGTGGTCCGCAGATATGTGACTGTACTAACAAAGGAAGATTATGTGAATGAGAAAGTGATTTTTATTGCAAATAAAGCCAAAAATATTGTTTTTCCCTTTTACTCTTTTCCCAGAAATGAAAATTTCAGGGGAGGGGACAGCTCAGGCTGCCCCTTTTTTAAATAAAAAGGAGACAGGGCAGCTCAGGTGGCCCCTTTTCTAAATAAAAAGACAGTAGAAATCCTGTTTTGAGGCCTGGGGGGGTGAGATGGTGTATTACACAATTTCTCATTAACACCAGCAAGATTGCATGACTTGTGTTAAACAGAATAGGCATTTCACCTTCAAGCTCATGGGAAATAAGGAACAAGCTGCTTATTCACTTACTCATAATTACTGTTTTCGCAGGTCCCAGAGGAATTCTCTATCAGTCTCTGAGGACTAGTAGCTGATCGGGAGAGTACGAAAAAGGATTTTTTCCCCCAAATAAAAAAGTATCGCAGTTTCATCCATTCCTTGCAAAATAAGACGCGAGGGAGTTTGGTATTCGTTTTTGGTGGGGCAGCCCAGCAAGACCCTGCCTGGGCGGGGAAAGACCCCGAGCTGGGCGAAACCTGGGCATCCCTCCTGCCTCTCCCACTGTCAGGTGTCACCTGGGCTGAGCTCCTTACCTTCCCTGAGTGTCTGCTCCTTCTGTTAAATGGAGCTAATGCAACTCACCTGGTAGAACTACCCTGGGGACAAATGAATTAATTATGCCAACTGCCTGACAGAGGATGAGCTCTCAATTAAAGGTAGTTATTACATTATTACATCATGGACGTTAAACTTCTCTTTCCCTTGCCAGGGCTCCAGGGACCCTAGGGAGGCCAGGCGTCCTGCTAGCTATTTAAAACTACTTTGCATTTCACTGCTTTGCTGGCCAGCCACTGACTGAAAAAGACCTGTGCTTCCCTTCCTCAAGCCTTGACACCTTCGTCGGATAGTTTCCATCCTTGTCCAAACAGATGTTTGGCAAAGTCCGGTGTACTGGGGAGAACACTGTAAGAGGCTGTCTCTAAGACCCCATTGCGTGTAAAAGCTACGACTGCCTGTACCTCAGAGAGATCTATGAGGCTCTCGACTCAAAGCATTTCATGATGCTCAGCTTTGGCAGATTCTAGGTCCAAAACTGATTTCACCGGAACATCCATTTCTAAGAATTGACATCTACACGCACTCCTTGCATCTTCAAGTCACTGGCACAAGTTAACTTGGACCAAGAATGAGATAATAACTGAAAGGTCAGAACAAATTACATTTTGAATTTGTACCTTAATGAAAAAGAAGCAAGAACACTACTGTTTCTTACACATAGAAACACTCCTATCAATAATAAGGAATACTTTCTTTCTAAAGGCTATTTGTGCTTTCAACATGGACTTTTCAGTTCAAAATTAGGCTATGAGCACAGGACAGTGAAGACACAGAAAACTCTACAGCCTAAACGGAGAGGAGTATTTCAAGTTATCCACCAATCACTTACTGATTGGAGTTAAACAATTACCGAATAAACTCCGTGTCCACTAAAGAAGAAAACTGGGACATTTTTAAAGATCAATTACATGTGGTGGCTACACAAACAGAAAGATGCAAACTACCATATAACTATGGAGACTATGTTTAGGTAGTTCTTCAAAGGTGATCACTAACAAATCATTGTAAAACACCAAACATCATGTGTTCTATGCATTATGCTATATTCTATATTCATTCTTTGTTATTATTCTATATTCTATGCATATAGAGTAACAAAAGTCATCCAAACGCTATTTGTTTGTGGTTAAATAAAATCTTCAAGCAAATACACTTCAAAGCAAACATCCTTCTTTGCTCAAATCTTTGTATTTCACACTAGTCTATAAGCTCCATGAAGGAAGGGGCTGTGGCTGGGTTTGTCATAGTATCCCTTGCCTGGCTCATAGAAATGGCTCTACAACTATGTACTGAATTAATGTCATAAACGGTATCATAAATGTCCTTTAAGGACTGTCAGTGCTCCTAGAAAATTATAAAGAATCTTTAAAATGTTGTTTCAGACCTTCCTATCATATTGTATGAATACTTTGAAAGGACAAGCTTTGCAATAGGTGATCCAACATTTGCAATGTCCAGTAAATAGAAATGAGACTCCAGGGGAAAGATGAAGTTCACATTACTCAACCGCCTTCAACTATATGTGATTTCAAGTCATCTGAATTTCATTCTGTTTTTTTTTTTTAAAAAGAGTAACAAGAGTAATACAGCCTACAGTAAAAGTCGTCTGAATCACTCCAGGGCTTAAGATGATGACCCTTTGTGGGCCTTTGCTTATGAATTAGACCTTACTTAAATAAAAGTATTTCTTTTCCAACATGATGTAAAACAACTGGCCTGCACATCTAAATGCTCCTGTTTTAACTGGGCCTGAAAGGGAGTCCGTGGGTCACAGTTTACTACTCCCAGTAGGCCCCATTATCAGCTACATTAGCTCGACAACATTTCAGTAAACTAAAGCAGCTATATCATTTGGACAAACAGTCAGCTTTTCCAGGATTTGCACTCATTGGTTGGTTAACTGAATAAAGTGTCAACATAACAAAATATTTGCCTCTTGCCATCTCAGGGAAGCAAAATCTCCCCTGGGCAGAATGTTCCATTTTCTGAGACTCTCCTGTAATAGGCAGGAAGCTGCAAACCCAGTGTTTCATTTAAATTAGCTAGATATTTCGTTCTGATGCTCTTCTGTTTAAAACTGTGGGAAAGGCAAAGTAACTAAAATAAGGAAGCACAAAGAATAGTGACTGCAAATAATTTGCTGGAAATAAAGAAATCACTAGTGATAGACCAAAGGCAAATTAAAATATATGCTTCTCATTCAGATACTAAAAATACAAATCTGAACGTCTCTTTCAAGAATACCAAAAACTGGCGATCACATGGCTCACTCTATAATGAAGCTGAAATAGAAACTTATCAGAAAACATTTGACCCGTATCCCTTTTACCAACAGTGTGAAGTCATACCAGCTATTTAAGTCATTAGGCTGGGGCATTTTAATATGCAATTAACTTTTTTACAGGATCTAGAAATTCCCCAACCCCCAACCTCCAAATCAAATAGGTAGGCCACTAACTGCCATCCAGTGGTAGAGAGAATTTTGCAAGATGTTATACCTGATAATCTCAATGTAACAGAATCCTAACACAGCACAAGGAGTGACTGTTACTATGTAAATAGCTACATTACAAAACTAAAGCCAAAGCCACTAAGATAAGTAGAAAACAAATTAGAATCTCAGGAGGAGGTTCCAATGGCCCAACTCAAGAGTCTATTTTAAAAAGAGCAACAGAGTAACAATTACTGAAGGGCTGTTTCCTAAAATTACTCTCTGGTTGGTATTTCTCAATTTTCAAATGTCATGAGAAATAATGCTGGCTGTCACTTACTCTGCCTTAAAAGAAAGCATTACCAAAGAATACCACTGAAAAACAAAGGCATTCATACAAGGAAGTAAACACCCTAAGTGCGTAAGTACGTTCTTAAGAGGGACACTAAAAAAGCAGAAGTCACATTAAGTTCCAAACACCAAGAAAAAAAAACTGAACAGAAGTTCCTAACTTTATTAATATTATATACTACCCCCCCCCCAAAAAAATAACTGCCCATGAGTTGAGATTTATCAATTTTGTATACAGAAACCCTACATATTTAGGACTCCCTGCCTTTGGGTGGTGGAGGGACACTAGGAAAGGCAAGAGAAAAGAGGAATTAAGCCTTTTTCTACCACATTAGAAATGTACAGTTTTCTTGGTGAAATTTAGGTTTGATATAGGAGTTCTTGTTCTCTAAGTAAGTTTCCCATTTGCCAGAAATCTTAAGCAGCATTGATTTTTTCAATTAGCTTCTGATATGCTACACTCTGGAATAGGGGTGTTAAACTCACGACATTGCAGAAAGGTTTGCACTTTTCCCTCATTTTCACTACTTGGCATTGTCTATCAAAGAGTAGCACATCCTGCAAAACCAACAAGAGGCATGGGCTAAGGAGGAAAAGCAAGCTCAAAATATCTAGCAAGCATGTCTTCATTTGCACAATTTAGCTTTTCACAACAAATAACAAGGGGACTGGTATTTTCTGTATCATAGGGCTTATGGATGACTTGTAAAAAAAATCAGATGATGATCACTTAGCATTAGGTAACATTTAAGCAATCTTGGGCGCCTAACGCTTGAAGGACTGATGATTTCAAATGGACAATAACTTTGGTTTAGATTCCAATATTTTACAGAATTGCATGGTTTCAAATTCACCATAAACAAGATGCCTCTTTTGAGCATCAATTCCAAGAGCTATTTAGCATCAAGGAATCACATTAGCTGTACAACTCATGATGGTGTTAATTAGGAAAAGAGCTAGAGAAAAAAAAAATCCATCACTGAAGCCTTGATACATTATTTAAAACTCACTATTAACCTGACAAACTATTTTTTCTGGGGAAGTGCTAATGATATGAACTAGCAAAAAATTTTACTAGTTCCTTAATAATAAATCATTTGAGAGAAAATTGCAACTTGGTATGGACCTCACCGAGCCCCTCGCCAATTCAATCGGGCCCTCCTTTGATAATTTAACAACAAATTCCTGTCTGGAATCACCCATTCAAGTGCCTTTTTAAGTGACTCCCGTTTCAATTTTTTAATAAAGTGCCACCAGTAGATCTACAAATTGAGGAAAGCAGCTCAGGTGACACACTTGGCACCAAAAAGAATACTGAGTGGGTCAAAATCCTGCCCGGGGACAAAATAGAAGAGAAGCCGAAGAAGGTGACTAGACTTAATAGACTTCAAGAAGAGCAAGTACTGAAAACAGCAGTTTAACTACCTCGGACAATAAGCAACAAGCCCGCAGTCCCCGGGTAAGCGCCCGGAGGGAGGTGAGAAGATGGAGTTGGAAAGGGGGACCGCTGAGCCCGGGAAGAAGGAGCGACCAGGATGGAGCCCAAAGCAGTAACAGGCAAGGAGCCAACGGGGACTACACCAATGCAACAGGAAGAACCACGGGGATGGGACAGGGCAGGACAGGACAGGGCTGGGGGGAGGGGGCGACAGGGATGGAGCTGGTCCAACCAAGTCATAACCAGCCCCTGGCTGGGGCGCTCGCTGCGCGCAGGGTGCCGCGCCGGGCACTTTGGAGCGCTCTCTCCCGGAGTGCCCCCCACCGGCCCTCTGATGCCCCATTTCCTGATGCCCCATTTCAGAGACTGGAACGACGAGGCCGGCCCCGCATCGCCCGCTCCGCTGTGTCACCCGCCCTGGGGCAGCGGAGGCTCAGCGCCCGACCCTCCAGGAAGCAGGGGGTAACTGGCGGCCGCAGGGGGAGGTGGCTTGGGGCCGGCGCCGGCCGGGGCAGCTGGTACCTGGGCTCCGGCAGGACGATCCTCTTGCTGGCGCGGGCGGCCGGGGTCGCCTTGCTCTTCTCCATGGCCATCAGGTAACTGACATCGGCCAGCACAGCCTCCAGGTCCGCCATGTTGGCGAGCTTTGGCGGCGGCGGCGGCGGTTACTCCGGACCTGGACGGGACGCGCGCCCGCCGCCGCCGCCGCCCGCCGCGCCCCGACCTGGGGGGGCCGCCCCGGGGCAGCCCCCCCTCCGCGCGCCCCCGCCCCGCGCGCTCGGCGCGCGCCCCACTAGCGCCCTGCGCGCGCCGCAGGCTGTAGCCGGCCGGGGTCGCAGCGCGCCTCCCCGCTCCGCCCCCTCGCGCGCCGCCCGGCGCCCCGCGCACGCGCGCCGCCCCCTGCCCCTTCAGCGAGGGTCTGCGGGGAGCGCGAGTCCAACGGTCAGCGCCCCTCAGTGCACAGTCCCAGCGACCCCGCTGAGCCGGCGCCTCCCGACCAAGTCTCTACGGTCGCCCTCCCCTCGGGGTGGCCACGAGGGACTCCTCCTCCTCTTCCTCCTCCCCTCCCTCCCCCTCGGTCTCCGCCTCCTCCTTCTCCTCCTCCTTCACTGCCCCGACCTCCCGCCCCCAGTTCCACGCGCTCTGATGCCCGCCCCGCTCACCCAGAGAAACCCTTGGCCAGACGTCCACAACCCAAGGGGTTATGGGGAGGCCTCTGCTCCCTGGACACAGTAGTTCTCAAACTGGACAGTGTCAATCAGCATCCTCCGGGAGGTCCGGGGTGGCCCCGGAAATACATGTGTCCCACCTATCCCAGCAGGTAATGATGAAACTCCTGCTCTGGTCCGAGCTACCGGTGAACAGCGCCCAGCGGGCCGGGCCCCCAACCTCGCTCCTGAGCCTGAACATCCCCCCATCCCCGCCGTGAGAATTCAGCGAAGAGTAAAAGCTGGAAAAAGTTGCGTGTCTTAGGCTAAGCAGAACAAAGTGGGGTGACGGCTCCCCCGCTAGGAACAGAGATGCCCTTAGGGAGCCCCCTGATGGAAGAGCTCTCCGCTTAAGAAAGTCACCACTCCCTTACACTCAGGTGAGAGGTTTTAGTTTGGGTGTTGAAATGGTGTTGAGAAATAGAAGGAGAGAGAGTATTCCTGTCGTTAGGGTTTTACGGTCAATACAAGAGACAATTAGGGAGCATCTGCTGCGAGCACACTCGCACCACGAGGGTGATTTAGGGAAGTGGAAAAGCGAGATACAGCCCAAACACCGAAGCTGGGGGGAATTTCCAGCTTCCTGATCTTCGGTCTCGGTGTCTTTCATCATCACACCACCCCGATGCCTGGGGTTTTCAGTTGCTTATTTTTCAGCAGTGTGCACACAAGTCCACATTCAGGATCCATATAACACTCAGGCTGGAGTGTTGTTAAGGGACACACAGGCAGTCTTAGGAAGACCTAAGCTGGAAATTAATGTTTTAAAATCCCTTTCATTCACCTGAATTGGTCACGTATTTCCATGAGCCTAGACGTTGCTAGAATTTGAGTGAACGTTCTGTCCATAACTTACAGGGTTAACGGGACCCACCAGATACAGTTAAGGTCAAATTTCAGATATTTCATGTAATGTCATTGCAGAAGCAGCCTGATTCCGTCATCAAATAGCCTGTTTCCCTCTTTTGTTTTCTCTCCCACGCCACAGCCCCCCTCAATCTGATTCCCTGCTATGCCTGCCGTCACCACTGGCCAGTTTTACCACATGCTTCTCAAGACCCAAGGCACAATAGGCATAAAGTTGTCCCGAAAAGGACAAGAGGAGTGTCAGAAGTAGGAATGGCAGTCGAAGGAGCTTGGTCTGCCAGCAGAAAGCTGAAATGACAGGCAAGCACAAAATATATTAATGAGACAAAGCTATGCATGAGCGAAATATCAAACTTTCATCTTCTACCCACTTTTTTTTTTTTTTTTTTTTTTTTTTTTTGCTTAAAAACAGGAAGACAGAATGTCTTGTCAAGGGTCACCCGAGGAGGAGGAGTAAATTCCCCAAAAAGCGGAACATATTTTATGATTTAATTAATACAATTCCTCTCAATGTGTCTGTTTATCATTTGAGCATCCACATGATCAGACCTGACATCTGCCTACATTTTCTTGGTCGTCTTTGACTTCAGTTAAGAACCTTTTGCTCTTTTTTTTCCCCCAGCAGCACAGTGTAGTAAGTTTGGAACAAGACACACCTGAAATCAAATCCCTGCTCTGTGCTGGGTGATCTTAGAGGCAATCTTTTACCTCTTTCTACTTTATTGTTCTCATAGGAAAAGTGGAAATGAAGCCTTTTACCCCAGGGTTGTTGAGAAGACAGAGGAGAAAAAGCACATAAAAATGCACCTTGTCGGGCGTGGGGCTCACACCTGTAATCCCAGCACTTTGGGAGGCTGAGGCAGGTGTATCGCTTGAGGCCAGGAGTTCAAGACCAGCCTGGCCAACAGGAGAAATACATTAAAAATAATGTCTCTATTAAAAATACAAAAATTAGCCAGGCATGGTGGTGCACGCCTGTAATCCCAGCTACTCAGGAGGCTGAGGCAGAAGAATCGCTTGAACCCAGGAAGCAAAAGCTGCAGTGAGTCGAGATCGCAGCACTGGCCAGGCACAGTGGCTCACACCTGTAATCCCAGTACTTTGGGAGGCTGAGGTGGGTGGATCACAAGGTCAGGAGATGGAGACCATCCTGGCTAACACGATGAAACTGCATCTCTACTAAAAATACAAAAACAAAATAAGCTGGGCGTGGTGGTGGGCGCCTGTAGTCCCAGCTACTTGGGAGGCTGAGGCAGGAGAATGGCAGGAACCCGGGAGGCAGAGCTTGCTGTGAGCCGAGATTGCACTGCTGCACTCCAGCCTGGGCAAGAGAGCAAGACCCTGTCTCAAAAAAAAAAAAAAGGCATTTTGCCTGGCACCCAGTAGATCCTCAATAAAGGTCATGGCACTTCCTCTATTTTGCTTCATTTTACCCTGGCATGCTAGAGAAGATACTGAAACTAGTTGTTCACAGTCATTACACTTGAAGCAGGAAGACCCCTTACCAAAAATAACATCTCCCTAGGGCATTTCTAGGAACCAAAATGGCAAAAACATTTGCATCTATAAACACGAGCAATTACTCTTTTGGCAGAAAGAACAAGGAGTCCAAAATTTGGTTCTCTAACTGAGGCCCCTACACCATTTGAGTCAGCTGACTCAATTACCCAGGGGTATTTTTTTCTGGTGTTCATAGTGTGTGAATTTCTGTTCCCTGGCTGTCTCTTTGGTTGTCTCACTTTCTCCATCCCCTCTTCTTTCTCTTTTTCTTGACTCTCTTGATACTGAACAGCTTTTTGTCTTCACTGCAAACAAAAGGGATTAATGACAGTGATGAAGTTGTCATAACTGACCTGCTGGATCCTGTTACTAAACACCATCCCCAGCCTGTAATCATCACAAAGAACAGAGAAAACAAATAGCAATCCATTTGTACTTAGCTAATAATTCTCCCTTGCAAATAATTATGTTTCCCACCCCCAGAGGATTTAAATGACTTGGGGCTCACACTGCTTGTGATAATAGACAAAACTCCAGCGTTCCCACAAGATTAATAATGTTCCCTTTTCTTCTTTTCTACGCCTTTCCATCGTTAGAGGAGATGTTGCTGAGATGGGTGCATTAAAGTCTAGGTTTTCCAGAGTTTATTTTGCTAACAACTTAAAGGGAAAAAGCTAACTAGAGAGCTGACTGGTCTTACTTGTTTTTGATTCTGGGCTTTACTAGGACTTCCTACACTCAGAATCTATAAACGCTGGGTGGGGTGGGAGCTGGGAATGTTATTCTGGGAAATTAATCACAAATGAAAAGAAAATCAACTCTAAGACTTCAGTTAGAAAATTTTTGAAAATGGCAGAACATGACTGGCCTTCATTCAAGTCAGAATATTTAAAGCAATCCTTGCTAAGGAGAACTTGATTTTGTATAAGCAGTCCCTTAAATACAGTTGCTTCTCAGGAAAACCACACACAATTGATGTTTGAATGGCTTTATTTACAAACATCTCACTCTGTAAGCCTCTGCAGGTATTTCTAGCCTCCCGGGGGCCACTGTCCCATTTCACCTGTAATTTGGATCACAATTCTGTTTGTTGTCACACACATCATACGAGCTGCTTTTCATGCTGCTTTTATCCACAAAGCTTTACAAGCTTTAATGGCAGCTCTATATATGACAACTTTAAAAGAGCTTCCAAAAGGTATGATACCAAGCTTTGGTTTTAAAAGCACTGAAACATTGTTCAATACAGAAGTACTTTTCTTTCAATATGTGAGTGGAAACACATTTCTCTATAGGGACTGCTGGTCAGGGAGTCATTCTAAAGAAAAAGCCGCAGTGTTGTGGTTCAGAGCATGGGCTCAAAAGACAGATGGATAAGAAGCCCGAGACCAGTCCTTCTGAGCTGTGTGACCTTAGACAAGTTGTCTAATCTCTCTGTGTCTCAGCTCTGTCTCAGTGTTGTTAACGGGATTGCCGTGACAGCAATGCTGTAACATGTAAAAAGCACTTACAACTGTGTCTGGCACACAGAAAGCACTCGATAAATATTGACCAGGTTATCAGCAGCAGCAGCATCGTTAGAGCATCTCTACATCATACAGGGCCTGATGGAAAGAGATCAGCACTGAGAATGAACAGAACAGTGCTGGCTCTGACCCGCTGGCTCTGGCATTGCTGAATAACTCTAAGCAAGTCTCTTAAGCTTTTTAAATATGATTTTTCACCAGTAACTAATGAAGGGATCGAAGGAGCAGGTCCCCTGACGTCTTTTCAAATTCTAAAATTCTCCAGCTTTATTTAATCCTGCAGTGAATCCTTTTGCAAGGTAAAGAGTACTTGCTCCCCTCAATAACATCTTATGAGTTTAGATTTCGGTGCATAGGGCAACACCCAGGGCATAAATCATTTCCACTGTCACCATAGCCCACAGGTGAGGTGAGCAATCCATTAGCTTGCTTCTGGAAACAAGCCTGTCTGTATTTGTTCCCCCAGCATCTGCACTCAGCACACTGACTTTGCTCAATATGTGTATTGGATGGATAAGTGAGTAAATGAAAGAATGACATAAAGATCATAGATTGCCTCAGCCTTCTATTGGAAAATAACCTAAAGGGAGGGGGAAAATTACTACTTAAAACCACAAGTGCCACTCAAGGGATGCCTCCTATGAAAGGAGGAGTGCTAACTGCAAGGTCCCCACTGGTCCTTGGTGCTGCTTATGGCCTGGAAGGCCTCTGCTGCAGCCAAGAGCCCTGATGTGCTTGGGCTGTGCAAAGGTGAGTCTGGGAACTTTAGGCACAGGAATGGAGAGCGCTCACTCCCTTTGCCTAAGAAAGAGGACTTAGAGAGGAACTTGAAAGAGGGAGTAAGAGAGAGGGCAACAAGAGGGGCCGAGGCTAGGCAGTCCATGCAGTGGGTGCCAAGCCTGGAGGTGGGGTGGTCTGGAAAACATTCCGAAACAGGAAATCTGTTCTTCTGTCTTCTGTGCCATTTTAAGTTCTGTACAGCAATGCCTGCTTTTCCAGTGACCCTTACAACTTCCCAGCTTGTATTTGTGGGTACTTTGATGGAAAGTTGCAGGGGAAGCAGGGAACTAGGGCTGGGATCAATACCAGGACCAAGATAAAGGAACAGCTGTAAGAGCAAGAGAACAAGAACTAAGCAAAAGCAGGGAATTTGGGGCCAGCCATGATGATGGGAACGTGGGCTCCGAAGATCCGCAGACAGCCAAGGCAGGCCTCGGCCTCTCCATGGGACTGGAAAGCTCATCTTGTCTCCCTCTCAAGGAGTAAGAAGATGACTTCTGGATACATGAGTCACAAAAGGCCAGAACTTTTCTGCATCACAAAGTCACCTCTGGCCCTTAGCCTGGTGGCCTTCCCTCCAGCATTCTGTCCGAAAGGACATGTGCCATTTAGCTGAGAAATTATATCAAAACCAATCCAAGAAAGGCTACCACTGACCTCAACCTGCTGAGAAAATTTGTACAGATCTCCCACGGCACCCCCTTACAAGGGCAGGTCATTTTGGGGCATGCCACCTGGGCCAGCAGCAGGTACTGAGCACATCTACCCCCCACCTCTCAGAGCTTGTCTCTTCCTGTCCTGGCCAGGTCTGTTTCTTCTCTCTTGATCAACAGAAATAACTCCCAAACTGCTTGGTATAGAGCAGCTCATGAATAGAGATTCAAACAGGTCACACTCAATTATGAAATCAGGGTGCCTGGGCCAGGCCTGGCATAACCCTGATCTCAGAGGACCACCCCTACCCTCCCCAGCGAGCCACCAGAGAAGCTGTCACATGCTCCTAAAACATGCTCGCCACCAGCACCCCCAGACACTTATGTGCTGAAATTGCCAACATGCAGATTCGGATTCAGAGGTCCAATCGGGGCCTGAGAATCTGCACTCCTTGCAAGCCCCCAGGTGGTGCCAACACAGCAGAAACATTGACATCTTAGGCCCCACCACAGACTTAAGCCAAATCTGCACTGGAACAAGATGCCCAGGCGATCTCCCACCCTGAAGTTGTTCAGACTGGCCTCACTTAGGGGAGGGAGTTCCAGATTAGAGAAAGGTCAGATCAGCGGAGCCCAGATGGACAGCCACCACACAAAGGAGGAGAGGAGGGAGAGGCAGGTCAGAGAGGTCAGCCAGACTTGATTCTGCAGCACCTGGAGCCACAGTGGGAAACTAAAGCTATCCTTGGGGCACCAGAAAGCCAGTGGAAGGTTTCCAAGAGGAGCGTGACAAAATCAGATGGACCATTTTATAGGATTCTTCTGGCTGGGGATGCAGGTCCAGTTGGAGGCGGGGGATAGTTGAATTAAGGGAGGCGCTAGAGAGAGCTAGGGTAGCAGTCCAAGAGACCCAGATGAGGGTAGCTGCAGTAACCAGACCAGCACATCACTCATGGTCCAGGGTGATTTGCAGGCCTCTGAAGCAGCCAAGTACAAAACAAAGGCCCTCCCACTTCCCTTCTCCCTGGACCAGATCTCTCTGACTTCTCACCTGGAAGGTGCCCACAGGTTGCCAACTCCTTGTCCTGTTTCCAAACCCTCCCTCCTTCAATCCATCTGACACTCTCCTGCCCCTGCTCAAAAACCTTCAATAGCTCCCCATTGCCTGCCAAATGATCTGCTAACTCCTCCACCCACACTGTTGTGTTCTACTTCTATGTCTGCCTAACCCATGACACAGTAGTTCACACTTTCATTCATGCAACAAATATTTATTGAGTACCATCAATGTGGCAGGCACTAACAAGAAATCACTCATCTGCCAAGGCACATAATCAATTTCAGGAGGCTTATAGCCACACTAAAATGCTCTTCCAAATAAGCGCTTTGGCTGTAGCAAATGAAAATAATAATAGAAAACACTTATTAAATACTAACTTTGTGCCAACTATCACGTTAACCACTTTGTGGGACTATCTTAATAATCTTCCTCAGACACCTGTAATGGAGAGGGTTGGCCTCATTTTTTGTTTTGTGGGTTTTTGTTTTGTTTGTTTGAAACAGGGTCTCACTCTGTCACCAAGGCTGGATTGCAGTCCTGTGATCTCAGCTCACCGTAGCCTCAACCTCCTGGGTTTAAGCAGTCTTCCCACTTCAGCCTCCCAAGTAGCTGAGACCACAGGGATATGTCACCATGCCTGGCTATTTTTTTTTTGTCTTTTGGGGGGTGCTACCATGTTGCCGAGGCTGATCTTGAACTCGCGAGCTCAAGCGATCCACCCGCCTCAGCCTCCCAAAGTGCTGAGATTGCAGGCGTGAGCCACTGCGCCCAACTGGTCGGGCTCATTTTAGCCAAAAGAAAAATCTCAAGTCACTTGCAACGTAAGTGCAACAACTAAATTCATAGGATATGAATTCAGGCAGTCTCAACCCAGGACTTCTCCCTCAACCCCTGTCCTCTGAATGTCCTTGTACTCTAAGTCATGGGGCTGTGAGTGAAACAACATCAAATAAGGTATGTTAAAGTGCACAATAAAACCCCATTCAAATTCTCTTTCCGACTCACCTCATGCTAATCCCAAGTCCTCCCATGATGCCCGGGTCACACCGACCAAGCAATTCCAACCTTGAGGGTTTTGTCTTCCTTTTCCCTTTGCCTGGAACACTCTCCTTCAAGGCCTTGTTTTGGCCTTTCACCATTCAGATCTCTGCTCAGATATCACCCCTGGCATCTCTGGGAGAGAAGCCACTGAGACTCTTGTAGGCAATAATGCAAATCTGCCAAAAATTCTCTTGGTGGGCTCCTATCACGTTCTAAGCCCTTTTCTCCTGTTTCCTTTTTTCCGTCTTCCTCTCCACTTCCTCCCACCTCCCCTTGCCCCTTTAGCCCTTCAAGAACAAGTGCCTCTCTCTTCTCCTCCGTGTTCTCCTCCTTAATCAAAAGCTGCTCTCATCAAAAGATGTCCGGTCCATCATATACGCCTTAGTGTGAATTTGTTGGTAGGTCAATTTTCCCAGAAATGTCTGATTTATTTTTATTTTTTATTTATTTTTTATTTTTTTGAGACCAGTTAAGTCTTGCTCTGTCACCTAGGCTGGAGTGCAGTGGTGCGATCTCGGCAATCTCAGCACCCTGCAACCTCAACCTCCACCTCCCGGGTTCAAGCGCTTCTCCTGCCTCAGCCTCCCGAGTAGCTGGGATTATAGGCATGTGCCACCATGCCCAGCTAATTTTTGTATTTATAATAGAGATAGAGTTTCACCATGTTGGCCAGGCTGGTCTCGAACTCCTGGCCTCAAGTGATCTCCCTGCCTTGGCCTCTCAAACTGCTGGGATTACAGGTGTGAACCACCACACCCGGCCAGGAGTGTCTGAATTTTAAACCATATGCTTGATTATAAAATAGTAGAGTTTGCCTTTCTTAAAGGAATTTCATACAACCGGATTGCTAGTTGTGTGTGTGTGTGTGTGTGTGTGTGTGTGTGTGTGTGTGTGTGTGTGTGTGTGTGTGTGTGATATGTTAGGGGCAGCAGGTTTTTCCTTAACCCCAGGAATCATTCAGGCTGACTTTGTTCAGCTGGAATAATTTCAGGCATCGTGATATAGTTGAAAGGAAAGAGGATGAACATTAAAATAAGGAAGGCCTCAATTTGAATCTCGCTTCTGACAGTACTCGAATGATCTTAGACTAAGTGATTTCACTGACTCCCAGTTGTCTCTTTTATAATGTGAGGGTAATTAACTATTGTAAAGATTATTGTAAGAGCTAGATGAGATCACAGGACACACCATAAGGGCTCAGTGGGGCTGGAATGCATGAAGTCCTCTTTGGAGCAGTCAGGCCTGATGGACCCCGTGCCTGGGCTCGAAGACACCTACACACACTCCCATGGCCCCCACTGCTCATAATTGCTTCTGGAAAGAACTGAGCATGAAACTTGGCAGGAGACCACAAAACGTCCTGGAATCCTGGCCACTGTCGAGTCTAGAATGCTCTCCTCCAGAGAATCACATTCTTGGGGCCAGTGTTGGAGCATGGAAGACTTAGTTGGGGATTGGAACTGCTCCAGCCCTGAAGCCCTCCTTCCTGTCCCTGTAACCAGCAAATGTCACTGTCTGTCTTGCCAGGCTAACAACCTTTCTCATAAGCATCACCAAACCTGACTAGACATCAGTCCTCTGAAAAGAATCATAATCCAGCCACTATAAACCCAAAAGCCAAAGTGGTAATTATCTAAAGATGAGGAAAGGTTTCCTCCCAGGCCCTCCAGGGGCCAAGGAATTTCTCACATTAAACAGTTACACTGATCTCCATTGATTTCTTCAGTCCATCAACCAATTATTGGCAACTTTTTCTTGGAAACCTACTGTATGTGAGGTACCGGGATGACAGTGGTGGACAGGTAGACACCCTCCACCTTCATGGAATAACATATTTGCAGGGGGGTGCATTGGCAGTTAATTGGTTAATTTATTAAAATTGTGCTATGAGCCAAAATGATGTAATCGATGTCTTTGAAGAGCCCACAGTTGGTTGTGGGTCCAGGAGGCCTTCTCTGAGGAGGTGACATTTAAGCTGAGAACAGAAGGAGGAACAGAAGGGGGTCAGAGACAGCCTCCAGGTGGACCATGCAGCCAGGCAAAGGCCCTGGGCAGCAAACAAGGAGCATAGCTGGGAAGCAAAGAGTAGGATGTGTGATGACACCTGAGACTGGGCAGAGGCCAGACCCTGCAGGGCCTTGGAGGCCACACCAAAGAGCTGGGTCTTTGTCCTGAGAGCAATGAGAAGCCAGAGATGGGCTTTCAGCAGGGACGTGACATGACCCAATTGACCTTATGAAAGAGAACTCTGACTGCTCTCTGGATAATAACCTTTCCCTCCCTTTAACACAGTCCAGAAAAGGCATGTGTGGGGGTGGGGAGCCGGCTGGATTTTTCTGGAGGACTTTCTTTATAAACTGCTTTAAATAGAAATGAGAGGAAGCAAACAAATGATAGCTCTGTCCATCCAGGCCTTAATTTTTCTAAACAAACAAGAACCATGGGCAACTGCAGGCAAAAGTGTTTCCACCCTTGAGGTCTTGAAAAGAAAAGTCTGTTTCACCTCTTCCTCAGAAGTGCAGGGAACAGTGTGTGCTATGCAAATAGATGCCACATACAGATGGTAACTTGTTGGGCTAATTGGCTGGGGGCAAAGGCTCTCCGGGGTTCACCCAGGGATGATGTATTTGACAACATCTGACCTCTCCCCTGTGCTCACTGATCTTTCTTACTCCATCAGTCCAGCTCCCATCCATGTGGACACTGAGTACATGATCAGGAAGCTTCCCAGGCTGAATCCTTGCTCAAGAAATGTTGCTGCAGCTAACAGCCCACTGGGGAGTCTTTGTGACTCTTTTGATCCCCCCTTAGAATCTAGCAAATTGCAAGAGAAAAAGCGATTTCCCAAGACTGGAATTACAATCCAAATGTCATGGGATGTTTGGCTCAGAAAGCCTTCATCTGCTTGTCATGAGTTATGGGATTTCAGCACCTCTCCAGGGAGTTTTCTCCCATCTACAAATGGTGTGGTTGTCTGTCACCAGCACTTAAACTGGGTGAGATATGTTGGCTGATATGATATTGTGATTTATAAAGATTAATAGATATTCTTATTACATATTCATATATATTAATATCATGTATATATTAAATATTCATGTATATATATATTTGGTCTTCATCCATTTCCTGGCACAGAGCTCCTAAAATCCTTGGAACCTCCAAAATGTTAAGAGTGTCTTTTGTATGTTAGTGAGATGACTGGTGGCTAGGGTCCCTAGACAACTTCAAGATGGGGACTGGTTATCCACAAAACCAAGGCATGATTAGAGGGTTGAGACTAAAAAACAAAAAATAGGATCTGGCTCTGTTGCCCAGGCTGGAGTGCAGTGGTGTGATTACCACTCACTGCAGCCTCAACCTCCCAGGCTCAAGCAATCCTCCCACCTCAGCCTCTGAGTAGCTAGAACTACAGGCACACACCATCATGCCCAGCTATTTTTTTTTTTTTTTTTTTGTAGAGATGGGGTCTCACTATGTTCCCCAGGCTGGTCTCAAATTCATGGGCTCAAGCCATCCTCCCTCCTCAGCCTCCCAAAGTATTGTGATCACAGGTGTGAGCCACCATATGTAGCCTAGAGTTGAGACTTTTAATTCCACCCCTTAGCCTCTGAGGAGCAGAGAGGGGCTGACGGGTGAGTTGACTACCAATGGCCAGTGATTTAATCAATCATGCCTATAGAATGAAGCCTCCAGATAAATGCAGAAAAACCAAGTGGGTTCAGAGAGCTTCCATATAGCTGAACACATGGAGGTCCTGTAGTGTGGTGTGCTCAGAGAGAGCAGAGATGCTCCTAGCCCCAGGACTTGCCCTATGCATCTCTTCCACCTGGCTGCTCATCTGTATCTTTTGTAATACCCTTGTAATAAGCCAGTAAACACAGATACCGTGTTTTCCTGAGTTCTGTGAGTCACTCTAGCAAATTAATTGAACTTGAGGAGGGGGTCATGGGAACCCCAATTTATAGCTGATTGGTCAGAAGTGTAAGTGACAACCTACTACTTGCAATTGGTCAGAGTGAATGGAATTAGAGGACACCCAGTTGGTGTCCCCTGAATAATTGACTGGTTGCTGATGGGAAGAAATCTCCACACTTCTGGTGTCAGAAGTGCTGTGTTGAGTGGTATATGAAAGTAGAAAAAACACTTGGAATTTTCCTATGTCTATTAGCTGATCAAATCAGATTTCTTTTTTTTTTTTGTTTTTTTTTTATAGACAGGGTCTTGCTCTGTTGCCCAGGCTGATGTGTGATGGCATGATCATCATGGCTCACTGCAGCCTGGACCTCCTGGGCTCAAGCAATCCTCCCACCTCATCCTCCCAAGTACTAGGACTGCAGGCACACACCACATGCCCAGCTAATTTTTTTTTTTTTTTTTTTTTTGGTAGAGATGGGGATCTTGCTATGTTACCCAAGCTGGTTTCAAACTCCTGTTCTCAAGCAATCCTCCTGCCTCGGCCTCCCAAAGTGCTGGAATTGCAGGCATGAGCCACCATGCCCAGCCAAATCAGATTTCTTGATTACATTCTCTATCTCCATGCAGAGACAAATCTTTTGTATTAGTCATTGCTGTGTAACAATATGACCACACTTAACAGCTTAAAACAACAAGAAGACATTTTTGCAGCCAAAAACATGAAAAAAGCTCAACATCACTGATCATTAGAGAAATGCAAATCAAAACCACAATGAGATACCATCTCATGCCAGTCAGAATGCAATTATTAAAAAGTCAAGGAACAACAGATGCTGGCAAGGCTGTGGAGAAGTAGGAATGCTTTTGCTCTGTTGGTGGGAATGTAAATTAGTTCAACCATTGTGGAAGACAGTGTGGCAATTCCTCAAGGATCTAGAACCAGAAATCCCATTTGACCCAGGAATCTCATTACTGGGTATATACCCAAACGAATATAAATCATTCTATTATAAAGATACATGCACGTATATGTTTATTGCAGCACTATTCACAATAGCGAAAACATGGAACCAACCCAGATGCCCATCAATGATAGACTGGATAAATAAAATATGGTACATAATACACCATAGAATACTATGCAGCCATAAAAATGAATGAGACCATGTCTTTGCAGGGACATGGATGGAGCTGGAAGCCATTATCCTCAGCAAACTAACACAGGAACAGAAAACCAAACATCACATATTCTCACTCATAAGTGGGAGCTGAACAATGAGAACACATGGATACAGGGAGAGGAACACACACCAGGGCCTGTCAGGGGTGGGTGGAGGAGGGAGAGCACCAGGATAAATAGCTAATGTATGTGGAGCTTAATACCTAGGTGCAGCAAACCACCATGGCATACACCTATGTAACAAACCTACACATCCTGCACATATATCCCAGAAATTAAAATAAAATTTAAAAATAAATAATTTTTTTTAAAAAACTACACATTTATTATCTCAAAGTTTCTGTAGGTCAGGGGTCTGGGTATAGATTAGCAAGGTCCTCTGCTCAGGGTCTTACAAGGCTGCAGTTACGTGTCAGCCAGGGCTGTGGTTTCATGTGAGGTTTACTGGGGAAGGATCCACTTCCAAGTTGATGTAAGTGCTGCCAAAATTTAGTTTCTTGTGGTCTATTGGATTTAGGCTGTTAGATTTTTGCTGACTGTTGGCCAGAGGCTTCCCTTAGCTCCTAGAAGTAGCACTAATTTCCTTGCCACATGGGCCTCCCAAACATGGCCCAAAGCATCTCAAGATGGGCATTATAATCTTTTACATCCCATCACCTTTGCATATTGTATTGGTTAAAATCCAGTCATAGATCCCACACACGCTCAAAGGGAAGGGCCCACAAAAGGCCAGGGACGCCAAAAGATGGGATCATGGGGACGCCCATGAGCCTAGAGTCTGTCTGCCACAACTTTAGAAAGCTTTCCTCCATTGAAGAGAATAAAACTGTTAGCCACTGGTTCAAGTAGCTTGCTATTTCATGTATATATTCTTAGTCCATTGGAGTCTTAGTCTGAGCTACTATAACAGAATACCCGAGACTGGGTAATTTATAAATAATAGACATTTCTTTTCTCATGGTTCTGGAGGCTGGGAAGTCCAAGAGCAAGGTGCCAGCAGGTTCCATTGTCTGGCAAGGGCTGATCTTTGCTTCTAACACAGTGCCTTGAGCACTGCATCCTCCAGAGGAAAGGAACTCTGTATCCTCACATAATGGAAGGCAGAAGGGCATGCCAGACTGTATGAAGCCTCTTTTATGAGGGCCTTAATCCTAGTCATGAGGGGAGGAACCCTCATGACCTAATCACCCCTTAAAGGCACTACCTTGCAGCCGGACAGGGTGGCTCATGCCTGTAATCCTAGCACTTTGGGAGGCCGAGGCAGGTGGATCACGAGGTCAGGAGATCAGGACCATCCTGGTTAACACGATGAAACCCTATCTCTACTAAAAATACAAAAAAATTGCCAGGCGTGGTGGCGGGTGCCTGTAATCCCAGCTACTTGGGAGGCTGAGGTGGAAGAATGGCGTGAACCCAGGAGGTGGAGCTTGCAGTGAGCTGAGATGGCGCCACTGCACTCCAGCCTGGGCGACAGAGCAAGACTCCATCTCAAAAAAAAAAAAAAAAAAAAAGGCACTACCTCTTAATAGCATCACATTGGCCATTAAGTTTCAGCACCTGAAGTCTGGAGGGAACACATTCAAATCTTAGCATGTATGTGTGTGTGTATATCTATATATATATACACACATATATATAATTGATTGATATATAGTTAATAGATAAACAGACAGAGATATCACTTGGCTAAAATGTATGCTTTTAACAAATAATTAGCTCTATCAACACAATGTACAGTGTGTTGAATGGACCAGCCAGGGTGAAGGGTGGTCCCCCAGACTCCAAGGAGATACTTAATAAAATAATATAATTACATGTGAGGATACAATACATGGGGATTGTATCCCAAAGTACCTCAGCCTAAACATTGACTTGGTTGGTGACGGAGTGAAAATGGATCACGGCACAGCACATCCAGCAGGGACCAGGAACCCAGGGTGTTATATGCACAGTTTGAATCTCAACATTACTATACACTGGCTGAGAGAGCTTAGGCAACTGGCTTGACCCCCCAAAATCTGTGGTTCTTTAATTAGGAAGCAGGAACAATAATAAGTTTGTCTTGAGGATTTACTGACATCATGTGTATAACTGTGCTTTATGTTAGAATGGCTAAAATGAAAAATACAAACAAAACCAATATTGGTGAGAATGCAAACGGAGCTCTTCTGTGCCCCTGGTGTGAGTGTAAATTGGTTTGACCATTCTGGAAAGTTGTTTAGCAGTATCCACAAAAGCTAAATGCGTGACCAAGGAATTTTAACTCCATGATATATACCCTGCAGAGATGAGTGCTTATGTAGACCAAGAAAACCTGTACATGAATGTTCACGGTAGCTTTATTCTCAGCCCAAACTGAAACAACCCAAATATTCATCAACAATCTAATGCAGTGGTCCTCAACCTTTTTGGCACCAGGGACCGGTTTCACAGAAGACAAATTTTTCATGGACAGAGTCTGGGGAGATGGTTTTGGGATGATTCAAGCACATTACATTTATCATGCACTTTATTTCTATCATTATTACATTGTGATATATACCGAAATAATTCTGCAACTCGCAGTAGTGTAGAATCAATGGGAGCCCTGAGCTTGCTTTCCTGCAACTAGATGGTCCCATCTGGGGGTGATGGGAGACAGTGACAGATCATCAGGCATTAGATCCTCATAAGGAGCACACAACCTAGATCCCTCACATGCACAGTTCACGATGAGAATGTAATTCCTCCACTGATCTGACAGGAGACAGAGCTCAGGTGGTAATATGAGCAATATGAGCAATGGCGAGCAGCTGTAAATACAGATGAAGCTTGGCTTGGTCATCTGCAGCTCACCTCCTGCTGTGCAGCCCAGTTCCTAACAGGTACCAGTCTGTGGCCGAGAATTGGAGACCCATGATCTAATGGATACATTGTAACATGTTCACACAGCGTAATACTACACAGTGATAATAAAGCACACGCCACCATGGCATGCAGCAATTTGGTTCACACAGACGTACTGTTAAGGAAGTCAGACACAAAAGAATGCATGTTGTTTGAGACCACAACAATGTAAAAGTGAAAAACAAGCAGAACTGGTCAACGCTGATAACGATCAGCATAGTGGTTACCTTGGGTGGGTATTGACCAGGAGGGGGAGGAGGGAGCTTCCTGGGGGCTGGAAATGTTTTATATCTTGAGGTAGTTGTGGTTACATGGGTATATACACGTTATTGACACATGCACTTATTGAGTTACACCTCAATAAAATATGTTTTAAAACAAGAAAATATAAGCAAAGTATTTGGTGCTGACCCTCTGTTCCAATCCCTAACCTTCTTGGCCATAGAGCAGCAGACTGCCTTGATTGTCCTTACCTGAGGCATCAAGAGAGAGGCCGTCTATCATTTCCCAGCCCAAGATTTCTTCCACACAATGATGCTGATCAGTGAGGCAACATGGGTATGCAACTATGTGAGTTATTATCTATACCTATGTGAGTTATTATCTGCATCTATACGAGTTATTATCTAACCTACACAAACTTGATCAGAGGCAGATGGAGATGCACAGCTTGCATCCTGCCTGGAGTTCTCCAATGCAACACAAAGTCTCTCATTCCTCTGCTTTCTCTCTTCCTTCCATGCAAGATTCTCCCCACAGTGTCCCACCTAGGACCCTTTGAGATCTGCACATCTAGTTCTCTCTCTGTCTCCCTCCCTCCTTCTCCCTCTTTTAGAGACTGGGTCTTACTCTGTTGCCCAGGCTGGCATGTAGAGGCATGATCATATCTCACTGCAGCCTCAGCTTTCTGGATTCAAGTGATCTTCCCAAGTAGCTAGTGCTTCTTCCCATATTCTTGTAATGATAACACTGGAGGTTTGGTGTCTTGAACTTCCATGTTTAGGACCTGAATGGCCTTTAGTAGTAAAAAAAAAAAAAAAAAAAAAAAGCAAAAAACAAAAAACCTCTTGCTGTGTTCTTCCGGACATATAAACTATATCATGTTCTGTGACCACGATGACATGAATGACAGGGTTTTCCTTCCACATACCTCCATATCACAGACACCAGCTGGTTTTAAAACAACTTGGTTTTCATTGTGCTTGTCCCTGGGCATGACTCTGCAGAGGAGTGTTTTCCTTCACTCACACCAATCTACTCATTCCTACCATATTGTCAGACCTCTTTCACGTTTCCTGTTACTCTCCATCACTGAGCACGCCATAAGGACTCAGTAAATGGGAGCAGTGAACACTCCTTAGCAAACTGAGCATGACAGTCGCTAGAAAAGTGAGCCCTGCAAGAGAGCAGGTTTAACTCACGCAGACCTATCACACTGTTACTCAATTCACCCTCAAACTGCTCTCACACTCTCCACTCTGACTCGAGGTATAACAACAACTTTATGATGATTAAATTCAATTTTGCTTCCTTCTGAGATCCTTCAATTGCAAGAAGAGAGGCCCTAGCGTAGTGTTTTTTATGCTGGGACTCAAGGCCAATCGGTAGGTCATGGAATACATTTACATGGATGCTAGCAGCATTTTTACATAATGAAGTGAAATAGAATGGAATAAAAATCATCACAGTGAGTCATACACAGTCAGTTTTAAGCATCGTTAAGTGAAACATTTGTTTCAGATGTGTGTGTGTGTGTGTGTGTGTGTGTGTGTGTGTGTGTGTGTGTGTGTGTGTATTCCACTGCTTTGTATTAAATAAAATGTACTTCTTACCATGGGCCATGATCAAAGACTTCCAGAGTCCCTGAGCCCAGAAATGTATCCACAAGCATTCCAGTCACTGCAAAGGTAAATTAATAAATTGACTTCACCCAAGTGAACTATAGAGTTGAGTTTCTACAGAAGAGTTCAGCCCCTGATCTGTGGTGGCCCCAACCAAGATATAATCTCCCCATAAGAAGCTCTGCCAACAACAGCTTAAGAATTAGCCTCACTTTCCCCACTTTAATGTAGAAATGGAAATTGCGACCACAATGATCAATGCAAATTGTTTTAGGTGAAGACACTCTCTGACCTCCCGGGTAGATGTAAGCACTTTAGAGAACAGGCTTGGAGAGTGTGGCCTTTTAAGAGATGAGTCACTCCTAATAGGCCGGTTTCTAGGCCAAAATGAGTGCTGTGTGATTTGGAGCAAAGTGCTTCACCTCTTTGGACTTCTGCTTTTTGACTGTGAAACAAAGAGTAAGTAGGGCTGGGAGGGATCCTTGCAGGGAAGTCTGGAAGCTTGTTGTGTTCGGCTGGTGCAGAGGCACTAGCTTCTCCCTTTTCATCACCTTCTCCCTGGGAGGGAGACAGAATCATTCCTTCCCCACTACCCTGCTTTTTTTTTTTTTTTTTTTTTTTTTGTACTTCTGCATTGCCTCATTCATAGAAAGGAGACGAAGTTAACATAAAAAAGAGGGTTGGGCTAGATTATGATTTCTCGACATTGGAAACCCATGTCTCCTTTCAGTAAAATGGAAACTGTATGTGTTTGGACCACCTTTGCAGGCCTTGTTCTTCCCCGTGCCAAGTTCAGACCAGACCTAGGACGTCTAGAAGGGAGAAGGGAGGGAAGGAAGAGAGGGAGAGAGGACGGGAGGAGGAAGGGAGAAGGGAGGGAAGGAAGAGAGGGAGAGAGGACGGGAGGAGGAAGGGATGGAGGGAGGAAGATAGGGAGGAAGAAAGCAGGAAAGTGGAAGAAATAAATCCAACTTAAACAGTATGGCCAAGGGCTGTGGATTTTATTGAAGATGAGGTGGAGATATGAAGGGAGGGATGACATCACTCATCACACAGCAAAACTGCCCCAGTACCCTCTTTTGGCCTCTCTGCTCTTTTTTCCTATTCTTTGAGTACAGAGACTACATCTACCGGATTATTCTGTTGGCAACTTGGTTATGCTGGGAACCACATTTCCCAGACCTCCTTTTTCTGTATGTTCCTAGGTCAGAGTTGCCCCAAAATGAGGTTGTGCAAGACCAGGGAGGCTCACGGGAAGCAGCAGCCGTTACACTCTGAAGGTCATCATTGGTTAGAAGCAGTGAGGGGTGGCCAGACACAGAGGGGCCAGCAGCTTCCAGTTTGTCCTCCATATTCCCTGCTCTGTATCTAGCTCTCCCCTGACCCTGCTGACCAGCAGTGATGGCAAGCCCACCCTCAGACCCTTAGCGGCAGATTCACAGAGGCAGTCACCGTGGAGAACTAATACATTCCACAGACTTCTAGATCAGCCCCTTTCCTGGTGCCTGTGCACCAGCTCAATACACCAAGCTTCGGACTTCCCTGCAAGCTCCTGACTCATTCACTTGCACCAGCCCTTGTTAGTGATCCTCAATGCCCTCAATGGACCTTCTTCCCCAGCTTCTCCTACAAGCGTGTATCATCTGATTCCTGTAACACAGTTCTTATTCTAAACATACCACCATGTGGCTCTGCTTCCCGGACTAATCTCTCACTGACACACCTAGTTTCTGCCCTCGCACCCAAACCGCTATCCCTCTCTTCAAAGATAGCAGAAATGAGATTCAACTGGAGGTATCAATAAAGAGCTAGACTCTGCAAGTTCTCGAAGTTTGGATAGGAAGTGTGGGCTGAATTCTGAGGACAAAAGGGAGCCATTGAATGTGTTAAGCAGGCACTGGGGCATGATTTGTTTTTTGTTTTGTTTTGTTTTGTTTTTTCAGAAAGACTGCTGTGAACATAATGGGTTACTGGAGGGCCAGAGAGATCGTGGGGAGACCAGTGAAAGGGCTGTCACATATGTTCCCAATTATTTATTTTCATCTATATAAATGGAGCAATTGTTCAATGAAAGTTAAACTTTAATCATGGCATGAAAGGGAATAAATCACTTGTCGAGTAAATATTTACTGTTTCTGGACCACAGTTCCTCAATAAAATGTGTCTGTCTCCTCTTTTCCCATCCAGTATCCAGCATAAAAACCAGAATTTAAGAACTCCTCTGCTGGGTGTGGTGGCTCACGCCTGTAATCCCAACACTTTGGGGAAGCCAAAGCAGGCAGATGGCTTAAGCCCAGGAGTTTGAGACCAGCCTGGCCAACTTGATGAAACCCTGTCTCTACAAAAAATACAAAAAAAAAAAAAAAAAACCGGTTGTAGTGGTGTGCACCTGTAGTCCCAGCTATTTAGGAGGCTGAGGTGTGAGGATGGCCTGAGGCCAGGAGGCAGGGTTGCAATGAGCTGAGCTGGCACCACTGCGCCCCAGCCTGTGTGACAGAGCAAGACCCTGTCTCAAAACAAAACAAAACAAAAACAAACAAACAAAAAACCCTTCAAATCGTGACAACACGGATTAAATCAACCAAATAAACCAGAAAATATGAACAAGTAACACTAAGAGAAAACAGACACAGGAGACACCTTAAACAGTAACAACGGCAGCGTGGTGGTACCAGGTACCAGGTTTGGAGAAATTTGTTCATCTACAATAAGAAAATGTTACAATATTGAAAAGGAAAAATGGAAGAAAAAAATATCACAGTCTCCCTTGCCATCCTACCACTGCCTTTTCAGCTCCGTTTCAACATTCATGCTTCTTTCAGCTCATCAAGAACAGGTTGTGTGCATATCAATTTCCAGAGCAGTTTTCTGAAGCTCCAACTCTGTATGATATTATCCTTCTGAAAATTAAGTCCTAAAAGAAGCACCACTATTTTTTTCTTATCTGCTGGGGAAAAAAAATGAAGGATAAGGAAGGGAAAGATAGATTTTGATCGCATATTCTGACTCTCAAAGCAAAACAGAAACAAGATACAGCTGCCTTGAGCTTCATTCTTTGGAATTTCTGCTTTGAGGTTTTCATTCAGTAACAACATTTGATTGAGAAAGTTCCCCCCAAAACCTGAAGGGGCCTATGGATCTGAGTTAACAGCATTTACCCAACAGCCCAAAGAAAAATTATTTTCATATGTCCTGAAATTAAGGGAACTATCTTTATTCCCATCTCATAAAAAGGAAGTGAAACGTTAATGATGAAGCTGAACTGCAGTGGCCCACAGTGTCCTTTTGTTCCCCCAAGTGGATGCTCTCAGATTGCAACTTTGAGGAGAAGCTCATGTGGGTAATAAAAGCTCTGGGAGGGCACAGACCCTGAAATACCAGGGGTTAGGCAGAAATTAAGTGAAGCATCTGAGGAAGCTTCTAATGTTCATTCTATTATTTTTTTGGATGAGTAATCTTCTCTTCCTTTCTATTGGTCGATCTCTCTCTCTCTCTCTTACACACACACACACACACACACACACACACATGCAATTCCTTTTAAAAATACTCTATGAGGCCAGGCGCCATGATTCATGCCTGTAATCCCAGCAATTTGGGAGGTCAGGGCGGGAGAATCATTTGAGTCCAGGAGTTCAAGACCAGCCTGGACAACACAGTGAGACCTCATCTCTACAAAAATTTAAAAAATGAAAAAAATTAGCTGGGTATGGCCTCAACTACTCAGGAGGCTGAGGCGGGGGCATCACTTGAGTCTGGGAGGTTGAGGCTGCAGTGAGCTATGAATGCACCATTGCACTTCAGCCTGGGCAACAGAGCAGGACTCTGTCTCCAAAAAAAAAAGAAAGAGAGAGAGAGAAAGAAAAAGAAAGAAAGAAAAAAGAAAGAGAGAGAGAGAGAAGAAAGAAAGAGAAAGAAAGAAAGAAAGCAAGCAAGAAAGAAAGAAAGAAAGAAAGAAAGAAAGAAAGAAAGAAAGAAAGAAAGAAAGAAAGAAAGAAAATGGAAGTACTCTATAAATAAACCCGGATAACAATTTCCAAGTAGCAGCCTGCTCCCTGTTCCCTGTCACATTGCTCACACTCCCAGAAATTCCCGCCCTCACCATGACACTACAAGTACCTTCTATTCCCTACTCCTCTAAAAAACAACAACAACAACAACAACAACAAAAAAACAACTACTGCCTCTGTTTCACTCCTAAGGCTCTGATTGTTTTTTGCTCCGTGCCAGCCATGTGTCAGGTGCTGGAGGCACCGGGGACACCAGCACGGGCAGAGGCTCTGCCCTTGAAGAACTCTCATTCTAACAGGAGATAAATGAACCAGATGACTAGAGAATAAATGAACCAGATACTGTGAGTCTGTAAAAGTGCTGTGAAGGAACTAAACAGTAATTTGTAAAGAGTGTCAAAGAAGGAAGATTTTCTTTCGCAGGTGATCAGGGAAGGCCTCTCTGGGGAGAACCTAAGGTAGATTCCAGGAGAAGAAGTCAGCACAAGTGCATTCTAGGCAAAGAGAATAGCAGGTGCAAAGGTCCTGGGGCAGAAATGAGCTCAGAGGATTTAACGTTTGGTGAGTTGTGGGGTGGGTGGGAGTGTAGCTGATAAGGTCAGATGGGTGGAGAGCGGTCAGTTATAAAACCTGTAAAGAGCAATGGGAACCATGGAGGGGGTTTGCCCATGTGTGGGAAGGCCTGTATTTCTTTTATGGAATATTCATCATCTTTTTGCCCAAAGTCTCCAAACAATTAGACTTTCCCTGACTATCAAGATAAACAGATATTCCTATGTGTAGATCACTGTAAACACTTTAAGTGCTAGGAATTCATACTAGGCCTCGTAAACTCTAAATTTTAGAATTAGAAGTTATCCCTGAAGATCATTTATTTTGATATTGTTCTGCATTCTCTGAATAACATTGTCTTACTTGATTAGAAAAGTGATAAAGGCCGAATCCACTGAAAATAGTTCGCATGTGAGTAATGAAGACTCAACTAATTCACTTAAACTATATAGGCTACTTATTGACCTTTGAACAAGAATTCATTAGCTTCAGGCAAGGCCTGATCCAACTGTCTGATATGATGTCAAGGACCTGCTCTTTCCATTGCTCTGTTCTGCAGTTTCTAGTGTAAGCTTCTGCCATCCTTAGTATAAGCTTCCTCCTTAGGCTGTCTGTTTGTATAATTACAGGATAGCTGTCTGCACCTACCTACCATGACTATCTATCATCTTCCCTAGTAATGTCTAGTAAAAGCACTCGGGGTTTCAACTTAGCTAGCCAACATCTTAAGATTAAATTTGGACCAACTTAGGTCACATGCCCACCCCTGCACCCCTGAACCAATCACTGTGGCTGGAGGAACACAAGGACCTCATGGCTCAGCTCGGGTTACATATTCTACTCCTAGATTCCAGAAAGTGGGGTCACCTTCCTTAGAATCACATCAGCTAAGATTAGAGAGAGGATGATTTCCCTAAAGCAAAATCAGTCATATTGTCAAAGTTGGAGATGGTAGGTGGATGTCTGAAGTAAACCTTCAGGTCACTTGTCAAAAATGAACACTCAGATACATAATTCTTATAAAAGTTACAGTTAACAGAGCTAACTCAAAGAAGTCAACAGGTGTCACTAGTGACCACCAGGAAGGTGGGTTATATTAGTCACGATATGCAAACTGCTATAACAAACTATCCCTAAATCTCAGTGACTTGACACAACAACGGTTTGTCAAAGAAGCCCAAGATAGCATGGGTTGGAAACCACGGTGCTCCACACAGTCATTCAGGGACCCAGGCTCTTTCCATCAAATAGCTCTCTCCTATACCCAAGGTCCTTGGGGATCTTCATGAGATTTTTTACATCCAATGAGCAGATGAGGAAAGAGAGCACACAGAAAAGGCACAGCTACCCTTAATTGTCTTGAACCAGAGGTAACACACGACACTTTTGGTCTCTTTCCATTGGCTGGAACTAGTCAAGTGGTGCCACCCACATACAGCAAA
Source organism: Gorilla gorilla gorilla (assembly GCF_029281585.2). Taxonomy (NCBI): domain Eukaryota; kingdom Metazoa; phylum Chordata; class Mammalia; order Primates; family Hominidae; genus Gorilla; species Gorilla gorilla. The sequence continues at coordinate 23,567,178 of NC_086018.1, read as the reverse complement.
GCTGGGAAGTATAGAATAGTGGGAGCCCAGGTAGAGGTGGGAACATGGATAGTTGTGAACACCAGCACCTTCCTAACAGTGTGTCATCAATCACAGCTTCTGGAATCTCTGCAGTTCTTTCACATGGTTATTGTAGAAAATTTAGAGATTCCAGAAACACCGTTTTTAATTTTGATAAGTAACCCAGAAAGAGAAGTACAGAGGAAGACTATTGTTCAGAAATATTGACTGCCTGTTCCCTCTCCACTAAAAGGACAGAGTCTATTTCCCCCACTTCTTGATGCTGAGTTAGGCAGTGTGACTCACTTTGGCCAACAGAATGAGGCAGAACTCACTATTGCTAGTTCTGGACCTACGTCTCAAGTGGCCTTGCAGTTCTCACTTGCCCTTTGGTGCTTCTGCTGTTGCCACTGGAAGAACATGCTGGGCTAATGTGCTAGAACCAGGAGAAGGATGATAGATACATGGGCAGAGCCACTCCAGCCAATTCTCCCTAGATTGCCCAGCCCTCATTGCTAACCCTCAGATGTGTGAGCAAACCCAGCTGAGATCAACAGAGCCAACCAGCCAAGCCCACCTAGATCAGCCACAACCCACCCACAAACCATGGGCTAAATGAGTTCTTGTTGTATGACATTGAAATGTGTTGTTTATTGTGCAGCAATGAGCCAATATGGTGGAGTTGCTCAAGCTTGCAAAGGATACTGTGTTTTCCCAGGTTACTTTTTTACTGGAGACAATAAAAAAAGGGGTAAGAAAATATTACAGAAGTGTCAGGCGCATGTTGAAGGAAATACTCCAGACTCTGCTGAAGATAATATGCTCTGAGATGACACATGACCCAGAGATGGAATTCCAGAGCCATGGTTAACTTCATCCTTCATGACGTGAATCCAGGGCTTCTGAGGACAAGGGAGTCAACAAAGCACTGTGCATCAGCAAAGAAGGTGCTGGAATCAAGACAGAAAACACCACCCACCACTCACCACTACCACCACCTTCACCCCCACCACTCATAACTATGAAGCATTTACGCCTACAAGTCACGGGGTTGTTTTGCTTACAGAGGAGCCAATATGGGCATAAATGGAACTGGAAGAGGTTCAGAGACCAAGAGCAGAGAGGAACTACAGACCAAAGTTCCCCATTCTGAAAAGTCAAAAATAACTGGAGAAAAGCTCTGACTTCCCAGTGTAAAAGAGGGAACCTTCCACAACCCAAAGTAGTAGAACCAGCACCTAACACCCAGATCTTTGTTTTTAATGCCATTCTCCAATTACAAAAAAAATTTTGGAGAAATGGTTGATTCTAGGACTGGGGTAGGAAATCTATAAGATGAGCCTGGAGGATCTTGTAGTGCTAGAAATTGTTCAAACAAAACCACACACACACACACACACACACACACAATGATGGCGGTGTGTCAAAGAAACACATGGGCCACTGAAAGAGCTCCCAATGGCCAAAGCTGGAACAATTTGAGCAAGAAAATAAATAAAGTTGCACTGGATTACAAACCAAAGTATTAAAAAAATTCATGAGTTTATACTGATATTCATGAAATAAATACAGAACAAAATAGGCAAATCTCCTGTGCAGAAAAATTGCAAAAAATGTACATATACATTCTGCCCTCAAGGAGGGGGAGTCTAACATCCCACTCCCTAAGTGTGGGCTGTGCATAGTGACTTCCCTCTACAGGGGGTACAAGGCAGGGGTGGGTAAAGGAAGAGAAGCATAACTTTACCATAGAGAAAACTGACAGACTCTACCTCAGCCAGGTGATCAAGGTTAAATCATGGTGTCGTAGGTAACCTTAATAGGATATGATGAGTTATGGCACTTGATCTTCGTGGTCTCCCTCCTAAAAACCCACCTCACTGGTTTAACCATGAGCAAAACACCGGACCAATCCCGGTTGAGGAGCGTTCTATAAAGAAAACCTAACCAGTACTCCTCCGAACTGTCAAGGTCATCAAAAACAAAGTCTGATTAATCGTCACAGCCAAGAGGAGCCTGGGGAGGCACGATGAGTAAATGGAATATGCTATCCTGTAAGGGATCCTGGAACAGAAGAAGGAGATTGACCGGGAGGGGTGCCCCACACCTATAATCCCAACACTTTGGAAGGCCGAGGTGGGAAGATCACTTGAGGCCAGGCTGGTCAACATAGCAAGACCCGGTTTCTACCAAAAAAATTTTTTTAAATAAATAAATAAAGGATATTAAGTAAAAATTAAGGGAATCCAAACAAAGCAACAATTGTAGTTAATGTTTCAGTGCAGGTTCACTTCTGGCAAATTCACCATATTAATGTAAGATACAATTAGTGTTAATAATAGAGGAAACTGGGTGGTATGTTAGAATGCTCTGCACAATCTTCATAACTTGTCTGAAATCAAAATCAATTCTCAAATAGAAAGTTTATCGTTAAAAAATGTGTGAACCAGGGCCATCCTTGAGGATGAAAGAGGAAATTTAAGCATAGACTTTGAAGTCAGGCACAGCCAGATTTCGTTCCAAGTTTGTGTTACATTTATGGGTTGGGTGGTCCTGGAGAAGTCACTTAACTTCCCGGCATTTTGTCTTCCTTGTCTATAAAATATGACTATCAAGGTGCCTTCCTCCAATTGTGGACAGATATAAAAGAGGTCACATATGGAAGCAGTGTGACATATCGCAAACACTCCATAGATTATGGCCATCATAATTGTTATTTATTTCTTAGTAGGAAAATCGGAGAAATCTTACCTTCCCAACCAATAATAAATAAGGCAATAATTCCCCCAATAGGTTGTGCATGCTGAAAAGACAAAATAGTTTCTTTTTTTAAATTTTAGATTCAAAGGGTACATGTGCAGGTTTGTTACATGGGTAGACTGTGTGATGATGAAGTTTGGGTCTTTACTGATTCCGTTGCCCAAGTAGTGAACATAGTAGCCAATAGGTAGTTTTTCAAGCCTTATCCTCCTACCTCCCTCCCCACTTTTTGAATCCCCAGTGTTTATTTCTCCCATCTCTGTGTCCGCATGTACCCAATGCTTAGCTCCCATAGATAAGTGAGAACATGCAGTAAATGGTTTTTTGTTCCTATGTTAGTTTGCTAAGGATGATGGCCTCTAGCTGCATCCATATTGCTGCAAAGGACATGATTTCATTCTTTTTTTTTTTTTTTGACAGAGTCTTGCTCTGTTGCCCAGGCTGGAGGGAGTGACACCATCTCAGCTCACTCCAACCTCTGCCTCTGAGGCTCAAGCAATTCTCATGCCTCAGCCTCCCAAGTAGCTGGGATTAGAGGTGTAGGCCACCATGCCCAGCTAACTTTTCGTATTTTAGTAGAGACAGGGTTTCACCATGTTGCCCAGGGTGGTCTTGAACTCTTGAGTTCAGGTGGTCTGCCTGCCCCGGCCTCCCAAAGTACTGGGATTACAGGCTTGAGCCACCACGCCTGGCTGATTTCATTCTCTTTTAAGGCTGCATAGTATTCCATGGTGTGTATGTACCACATTGTCTTTATTCAACCCACCATTGATGGGCACCTGGGTTGATTCCATGTCTTTGCTATTGTGACTAGAACTGAGGTAAACATATGAGTGCATGTGCTTTTTGGGTGGATTGATTCATTTTCCTTTGGGTGTGGTTTTTTTTTTGTTTTGTTTTGTTTGTTTTTTTTTGAGATGGAGTCTCACTCTGTCACCCAGGCTGGAGTGCAGTGGCGCGATCTCAGCTCACTGCAAGCTCTGCCTCCCAGGTTCACACCATTCTCCTGCCTCAGCCTCCCGAGTAGCTGGGACTACAGGTGTCCACCACCATGCCTGGCAAATTTTTTGTATTTTTAATAGAGAGGTGGTTTCACCGTGTTAGCCAGGATGGTCTCGATCTCCTGACCTTGTGATCCGCCCGCCTCAGCCTCCCAAAGTGCTGGGATTACAGGCGTGAGCCACCGCGCCCAGCCTCCTTTGGGTATAGTTTTAATAACCATTGAGGCCGGTGCAGTGGCTCATGCCTGTAATCCTAGAACTTTGGGAGGCCAAGGCAGATGGATCATCTGAGGTCAGGAGTTCGAGATTAGCGTGGCCAACATGGTGAAAACCCATCTCTATGAAAAATACAAAAATTCGCTGGGTGTTGTGGTGCACACCTGTAATCCCAGCTACTCGGGAGGCTAAGGTAGGAGAATCGCTTGAACCAGGAGGCGGAGGTTGCAGTGAGCCAAGATTGGGCCGTTGCTCTCCAGCCTGGGAGACAGAGAGAGATTCCATCTCAAAAAAAAAAAAAAAAAAAAAACCAAAAAAAACCATTGAGATAAATCAGTGAACATGAGAGTTACAGTGGAGTGGTCAATGGTATTGTTTGCTCATGAGTCTTCTTTCTCTCCCACCTTGGCCATGGCTTCTCTTTAGAGAGTGTATGATGCTACCCCACTGACTTGAGCTGCCGCCCTGTGATTTACTTTGGCCAATGGCCCACAAGCAGAAATGATGCAAACAGAGGCTTTAAGTATATTTATGTGCCGTGGCTTAGCCTCTTGTATACTTGCTGTCACCATGATGAGTGTGCTCCAAGTAGTCACTGCTCCTTCATCCTGGTCCTAACGTGAAAGACACACGGAGCTGTCCTGAATCTGAGCCCAGTTAACTGTGGCTGATATCCAGACCCATGGGAGAGAAATGAATGTTGTTTGTCACAAGCCACTGAGATTTTGGGCTCACTGTGCAGCCTTATCCCAGCAACAGCTGACTACAAGTTGATTGTTACCAAAATATTTGGACACTACCCATGTTTCTTCTTTATTGTTTTATGGTGACTCAGTAGAAGATGAAGATATCTTTCTAGGAAAAGCAAGCAGTGCCCCTCCAAAGAGACAATCACAGTGGAAGAAGAGTTGATCTTACCCACAATATTTATGTCTTGTGCCACTCAAGAGTTTCCGTCAGTCTTTTCTTTGAATGCCCCCATTTTTTGTTTATTTCACTTATTATTTTTTCTTTGTAGTTATTAATCATCCAAACTGTAGGAACTTCTAGAGGGGCTGTGATGTGTTAAACAGAGCAGACACTTCACAGACATGATCCCTAGATCATGCAATATCTTTGTAAAATTTGCTTTATTGCCTTCAATTTACATATAAGGAAACAAAGGTCCAGAGATCTTAATTGCATCACACAGCTGGTAGGTAAGTAACAGCCTTCAGGCTCAGATGTATGCCTTTGGCTTCTACAATCTTTGTTTCAATATTGCAACTCTTTTATTTTATTTATTTTAGAGACAGGGTCTCACTCTGTTGTTCCAGATGGGGTGCAGCGGTGTGATCATAATTCACTGCAGCCTCAACCTCCCAGCCTCAAGCAATCTTCTTGCCTCAGTCCCCCAAGTAGCTGGGGACTACAGGTGCATGCCACCACCCCTAGCTAATTTTTTAAATTTTTTTTGTAGAGGTGGGTGTCCCTGTGTTGCCCAGGCTGGTCTCAAATTCCTGGCTTCAGCTTCCCAAAGTGCTAGGTGTGCCATCGTGCATGGCCTTATTTTTATTTTTATATATTTAGAGAGTACAAATGCAGGTTTCTTACATACATATATCCCACAGTGGTGAAATCTGGGCTTTTAGTCTACCCATCACCAGAATAGCGAACATTGTACCCAATAGGCAATTTTTCAACCCTCATGCCCCCTCCTACCCTCTCACCTTTTGCAGCCTCCAGTGTCTAGGGTACCCCATATGTCCATGATTACAACTATTTTTAAAGTGGACAACTAGAACTACGGGATGGGTTCAGAAATGCATATCTAATGTGGGGTTTAGAGACACTGGAAGCTTGGTGAGAGAGGTACCTTTAGATAAGAAGATGTCTCAGAGATCCCCAAGCTACCACCTAATTTAACAGTGACTGTTTATTGAGCACTTATTACATGCCAGGTGCACTATGCCTTGGAGAGGCAGAGATGTGCAAAGATTCACATGGTAAGGAGATTGAGTTTTGTTCTGAGGGTAAGGGGGATCCACAGAAAAGTTTTCAGTGAGGGCTATGAGGGAGCAGTAAGAAGGCAATTACAGGAGTCCAGGAAAATATTGGCCTGGACTGGGTTAAGGTGGTGGTGGGTAGAGAGAAGGGAGAAGTTCAAAAGGCACTTGGCACAGGCAAAAAAAGAAAGAAATAGACAAACCGAACTTCATGAAAATTAAAAACTTTGGTGCATTGAAGGACATTCTCAACACAGTGAAAAGGAAACCTATAGAATGGGAGAAAATATTTGCAAGTCATATACCTGATAAGGGATTCATACCCAGAATATATAGAGAACTCCTACAACTCAACAACAACAACAAAGGCCAAACAACCCAGTTCGATCCAAACAACTTGAATAGACATGTCTCTGAAAGGGATATACAAATGCCAATAAGCACAAGAAAAGATGCTTAGAATCACTAATCATTAGAGGAATGGCAACCAAAACCACAGTGAGATACCACCTCACACCCATTAGGATGGCTACGATCAAAAAAACAGAAAATGACAAGTGTTGGCGAGGATGTGGAGAAATGAGAACACCTATGCCCTGCTGGTGGGAATGTAAAATGTTACAGTCTCTGCAGAACACAGTATGGCAGTTCCTGAAAACCGAAATAGAATTATCATATCATCTAGCAATTCCTCTTTAGAGTATATACCCAAAAGAATAGGAAGCAGGGTCTTGAAGAGTTGTTTGTACACTAATGTCCACAGCAACATCATTCACAAGAGCTGAAAACTGTGGAAGCAACCCAAATGTCCATCCACCAATGAAAGGATAAGTAGATGTGGTATATCCATACAAAAGAATACTAGTCAGCCTTAAAAGGGAAGGAAATTCTGGCACATGCTACAACATGGATAAACCTTGAGGATACTATGCTAAGTGAAATAAGCCAGTCACAAAGAGGCAAATACTGTATGATTCGCTTATGTGAAATACTTAGAGTTCTCAAAATCATAGAGACAGAAAGTAGAATGGTGGTTGCCAGGAGCTGGGGGTTGGGGCGAATGAGGAGTTACTGTTTTATAGTCTCAGTTTTACAAAATGAAAAGGGTTCTTAAGATAGACTGTCGTGACAGTTGCACAACAATATGAATGTACATTTAATATCACTGAATTGTACACTAAAAAATTAAGGTGGTAAATTGGCCGGGTGCTGTGGTTCATGCCTATAATCCCAGCACTTTGGGAGGCTGAGGCGGACAGATCACATGAGACCAGGAGTTTGAGACCAGCCTGGCCAAAATGGTGAAACCCCGTCTCTACTAAAAATTCAAAAATTAGCTGGGTGTGGTGGCGGGTGCCTGTAATCCCAGCTACTCAGGAGGTTTAAGCAGGAGAATTTCTTGAACCCGGGAGATGGAGGTTGCTGTGAGCTGAGATCATGCCACTGCACTCCAGCCTGGGCAACAGAGCAAGACTCTGTCTCAAAAAAAAAAAAAAAAGAAGGAAAAAGAAAAATAAAAAAGGTGGTAAATTTTATGTTAAGTGTATTTTACTACAATTAAAAATCAAAATAAATAAGTGATATTTTACAGGCACTTAGGAAGTAAAACAAGTAGGGCTGGTTCTCATTTATTGCATGCAGGTGGACGGGGCTAAGGAAAAGAAAGGAATAAAAGCAAATCCCAGATTTCTGGCTCTGGCACCCGCATTACTAGTAGCAGCATTCTTTAAGACAGGGAGTACGAGGGAAGGATTCATCCCTCCACACATTTGCCTTTGGCTGGTATGTCTCTTTAGTCTCCTTTATCTATGGCTTCTGCCTCTGCCTATTTTTTAAAATTTTCCTTGCAATTGACATATTTTTAAAAACTGAATCATTTGCTCTGTAGAGTACCTCACAATCTGGGTTCCATTGGTTGTATCCTTGTGGCATCTTCTAATATGTTGTTCCTTCTCTTGTATGTCCTGTAAATTGGTCATTAAAGATTTGATCTGATTCAGGTTTGAGTTTTCAGCAAGAATATTTCATAGTTAGTTGTATTATTCAATCAGCAGGCTCATAACGTCTGGCCGTATCTCTTCGGGGGATTTTAGCAGCCAATGATCACCATTGCCTAGAGCCATTATTTCCTTAGGCACTTGCAAAATGGCTCTATTTTAAGTCTATCACTCCTTCCTATTCATTGGGCTACTTCTATGGAGAAAGCTTTTCTTCATCGACTAAGATACAGTACCTACAGGAAAGGCAAGATAAATGCTCGATTCTTTTATTTGCCAATTTTCAGAATAATAAGTTGGTTCTTTAAAATACCTCCCAAAGGAGGCCAGTGAATTTTGGTTTGATTTGTTTTGTTTTTAGGATCATTGTTAACTCATGGACTTTAGAATAGTTCATGTGTTTCACCGCATTGTAGTTATTCTTCTTTCAGATGCTCATAGAATTTCATCTTTAGCCAGCGAGAGCCAAGTGGGTTGGTTCCTGAGCCCTTTTGACACAACCATAGTAATCTTCGATAGCCTCCTTTCTTCTGATTAACAAGATGTCCTAAGATCATCTTGTACATTTCCTACCCCACTCTTGGAATCAGCCATTTCTCCCAGGAGCTGTAATTCCTTTCACTTTGAAATTGTTCTTAGAGACCATAATCTGTGTAATAGCTGGGTTGGTCATTGTTTCTAGGTAGTAGGTTGGTACAAAAGAATTTGCAGTTTTTGCCATTAAAAGTAATGGCAAAATGCCATTAAAAGTAATGGCAAAAACTGCAATTACTTTTGCACCAACTTAAAATTTCAATAATCAAAACTAGGAAGTAAAAATTTTAAAAAAGAAATGCATCATAAGTTCAAACTATTTCCAGTTCAAATTTAGGATTACAAGGCTTCATTCACTTAGGTGATCTTGTATTTTTATATGTTTTCTCTTATGCTGAAAATCTTAGTTGCTGACAACACTAATTTACCAATCTATTTATTTTACCCACTATGTATTGAAATAACAATACCAATATTTTTGCTAATAGTATGATTAATGAGAATAGTTTCTTTCTTTTTTTGTTTTTATTGTTATTTTGTACAGTCAAATTGCTGTGTTTAAAGTCACATATATGTGGTTAAGTCACTAAGCCAATACGGTTAGGTTCATTTGTTTCATTTTCCTTTCAGTTTTAAAGATTTAATTTTCATTTTCTTTTTGACTTTTTATCATTGTAAAAGAAACTTACATGATTCCCGAGTCAAATCTATAAAATGATATATTTTCAGATGTTAGTATTTTTAAATGTGTCATCCATATCTCTCAGATTGCTTTTTATTGTCTAGAAAACATTAGGTTTTACCTACTAATGAAGAGAAATAAGACTGTCATTCAGACTGTTAGAAATGATGAGGTATTTTTATGAAAAGAAACATATTCAACCTTGAAACTAGAAACCATTTTTGTTTCCCCTAACAAGGGCCTGTCTCTCAATTTCCCACAGTTTCAAAGCCCCACTGCACAACTGAATGAAAACACAATGTCATTATGGTTACTGAAATCAATTAAATGTCAAGGTTTTCCATTTGCATGCAGCTTCCTTCAGAGAAGAATGCTTTTCAGAAAATCTTTATTCCCTTTGGATTTTTTTCCCCTGAAAGCTTTTATGATTAATGTGACAACACAAATGCAGCCATGTCTATAACTGTCTTCCATAGATACACAAATAGAATGTACTGAAGCATCACAGGTTGAACTTGCTCATTGCCTTGCAGGACTGACACAACCCCGGCTAGAAGCCTCAACCTCATCGTTGCGTGCTCTCCCTCTCTTCCATCACTGCTAGTTGCCTCTATATCCTACTGATTCCAGCACTCAGGGTCTCAGACACCCAGCCTCCCTCTCCTTTCTACTTGGCTTCATCTCTCCACCAGCATCTTTCATGATGGATGGCAGCAACAGCCTAGTTTCCCTGCCACCAGTCCCTCCCCTCCAACCACTCACAATACAGCAACCAAACTGTCTTCCTACAAAATCACAAGCCTGATAGTCTTAAAGTCCCGCTAAAAAATTGTCAATGGGGGACCAGGCACGATGGCTCACACCTGTAATCCCAACACTTTGGGAGGCTGAGGCGGGGGGATCACGAGGTCAAGAGATCGAGACCATCCTGGCCAACATGGTGAAACCCTGTCTCTAATAAAAATACAAAAATTAGCTGGGTGTGGTGGCATGCACCTGTAGTCCCAGCTACTCGGAGGCTGAGGCAGGAGAATCGCTTGAACCCGGGAGGCAGAGGTTGCAGTGAGCTGAGATTGCGCCACTGTACTCCAGCCTAGTGACAGAGCAAGACTCCATCTCAAAAATAAATAAATAAATAAATAAAAATAAAAAATAAAAAAATTGTCAATGACCTCCCATCAATCAAGGGACAAAATACAAAATCCTTAGTATGGTATAAACACCTTTCATACTCTCATAATCTTACCCTCTCTTTTTTTCTCTCTCTCTCTTTTTTTTTCTAGAAACTCTTTTATGTTCTTCCCACCTCATGGCCTCAGAAAATGCTAGAAATTTTTATTCCTCTCTGCCTTTACTCACATCATTTCCCTACATGGAATGCCCTACATGCTTATCCATTCCTACATCTTCACCTAACCAACTTTTACTCATTCTATGGCACCCAATGAGTTTCAATCACCTCTCCTGTGAATCTATTTCATCTCCCCAACTTCAAACACAACTAAGCCTTCCTTTCTCCATGCTTCTGTTACACTGTTGTCAAGCTTTACTTTAGTATTTATCTTATACAGCAGAGATGAGTTTGTATACCCACTTCTTACTAAGAAGTGTTGTACACCAATAAATTCATCTATGTGAAATGGACAAATTCCTAGAAACACACAAACTACCAAACTGACTCAAAAAGAAATAGAAAATCTGAATAGGCTTATAACAAGGTAAGAGATTAAAGCATAATCAAAAAGCTCTCAAAAAGGAAATCCCAGGACTAGATGACTGGTAAATTCTACCAAATATTTAAAGAAGAATGAACACTAATCCTTCCCAAACTCTAGTTAAAAAAAAAAAAAAATAGAAGAGGAGGGAACACTTCCTAACTCATTGTATGAGGTCAGCATTACTCTGATACCAAAGCCAGATAAAGACATCACAAGAAAATAAAACTACATACACACTTCTTACTACCAAATGTGAGTGCCTGTGTCTCACTGAGCTTTGGGCTCTGAGCACCCAGCACAATTCCTGGCACACAGTGAGAAACCATAGAGCCTTCTTTATTCCTGAATAATTTAATGGCTAACCATGGGCGATGTTTGAACTGGAGGAGGTTGTCTGACTTGAAAGGATTTGAATCCCAAGATAGTTTTAGATGGTTATAGAAAGATGTGTTATTCTTAACATCACTCAGAAAGTAAGTCTATCACATTCAATCAGCTTTGTGATTTCTCTCTTCCAAATTCCCCAAGGGAGGGAGTTGGAGCTGGGTAAAGCTCAAGTTTCACTTAATGAGGTAATGATTTGTCCTCTTTCTTGTGAGAGTGGCTGCAAAGATGAGAGGATCGCACAAGAGCCCAAGAGCATTCCTTGTGTATTTCTAGAACACAGTAGATAACCATATGGAAATATTACTCAGCAGCTGAACTACTCTCTGGGAAGAACCTTGGGTTGGAATTGGGAACAGGCTAGAGGGACAGAGGATGACCTTTTTTTTTTTTTTATTGATGCTGTTGTTTTATTTGTTTGCATGTTGCAGCACGCAGAACATTAATGGAGGATGAGAGTGCAGTTACTTAGGAGACGTTAGAAGCTTCAGGGAGAAAAGGAAAACGAAAAGGAAAGGCAAAACAGGTGTCATCACGGAAGTCCTATGGGGATGGGTGATGAGGAATCTTATTAAGTTTTGCTTTTTCATATGTCGTGTAAATTCTCTCCCCAGTGTTTCCATAACACTTTGAGTAAAACACCCATTTCTCATTAACATAGTGTGTAGTTAGACTTCATTTGTTTGTTTTTAAAGATTGATCCCAAGTGCTGAGTCCATTTTAAGGTGCTCTCACAATGAGAGCAGATCTCCCCATTAGAACCCACTTGTATTTAAATGGCAAGCATAATGCTTGATGTACCAACTAGAATGCTTTTAGTTGAAAGAAACAGAACCCCAGCTTAAAATAATGTGAACAGTGAAAGGAATTTCTTGATTCATGTAAATAAAAATGGGTCAACACTAGTTTCAGGAATGGCTTGATCAGGGTGCTGACTCCATTGCTCTGCAGTTCTGTTGATTTTGCCTTCCTGAACACGATGGTTTACTTTTCAGACTCACTTTTATCATGATGACAAAATGTCTGGAACAGTTCCGTACACCACATCTTCCTGAAGAAAAGTGTCTTTATCTCAATTACCAAACAAAATCCTAGGTTTCACTCCAACTGAGCAAACCAGTCACATGCCCATCTCTGAATCAATCACCATGGCCGAGGGAAGTGCCGTGCTCTGATTGGCTTAGGATGAGATTTGTGCCTATCTCTGAAACAATCCTATGCAAGAGTAGGATTTTCTGATTGGGTTTAGTCAATTGGAGGGGGGTTTACCTCTGGAACTGTGAATGGAATCACTGTCCCCTAAATTATTATACATGACTGCCATGCATTGGGAGTAGAGTCAGTACTCTCAAAATCACATGACCCCATGCCTTTGCAGAGCAGATGAATGGATGCCGCTAAAAAAGCCATCAATGTCTTTCCGAATGGGAATTTTCCTTTGGGATGTAAAAAGTGCCTTTTCATTCTGGCCTTTGATTCTCCAACACAAAATTAAACCACTCTGCTACTTCTCCAGTGTGCATGGATGTGTCCACACTTTTCTTTGCTTGATATATTTTATCAGTTGCTCCAAATATTAGCAAAAAGCTGTTCATGGACTTGAACATTATTTAGAAACAAACAACCCTGGTGTTGAACATGCCCTTGACAATATACAGTTGTCTACCGTGAATCTTTCGCTCCTTTCATTAGACTGAGTAGCACAATGGTTAGGAATTGGGACTCCGGAATTGGACTGCCTGATTTCAGAATCTGGTTCTGCCACACACTGGCTATGGACCTTGAATAATTTACTTAACCTTTCTGGGGCTTGGCTTTTTTATCTGCAAAATGGGGATAATGTGGGCACAAACCTCATAGAGCTGCTATGAGAACCAAATGCTATGATGAATATACAATGTTGGCTCAGTGCCTGGTAAATAGTGAATGCTCCAGAAATATGATGATGACGATGATGATGATGATGATGACAACGACAAGTAATTGGCCTTAGCTCTTGCTTTGTCCTTACCAGCTAAATAGAGTCTGACACCACAAATGTAACATTTTCTATAGCTCCAATAACAAAATCTAAGCATTACAGATTCTACACATTTGCTTCTTGTTAAGAATTTATACATTCACAATCACCTAAGTCGAAAGGAGACTAAAATCTGAAGTTGGCATTCAAACAACACTGCTATTGGAAAAATAAGTTTAAAAAAGGAAAACTAGGGCTAAATAGCTGAATAGTTAATTGTAGTACTTGAGCTATTAACATATTAATAATGAATTACTAATAATAATGATTAACAGTTTAGACATTTAGATATTAAAGAGTTCCTTCCAGAAGAGTTGTATCAGTCCTGTTTCACAAACAGGCAGCATCATCTGTAGCAGGGTACGGAAAGCAGTCACCAAGCACAAAGACACTAGAGTCATTTACATGATCAAGAAAGGGCTCTGGCTGAGCACAGTGACTCATGCCTGTAATCCTAGCACTTTGGGAGGCCGAGGTGGGTGGATCATGAGGTCAGGAGTTCAAGACCAGCCTGACCAACATGGTGAAACCCGACTCTACTAAAAATACAAAACTTAGCCGGGTGTGGTGGCGGGTACCTGTAATCCCAGCTACTCAGGAGGCTGAGGCAGGAGAATTGCTTGAACCTGGGAGGCAGAGGTTGCAGTGAGCTGAGATTGCACCACTGCACTCCAGCCTGGGTGACAGAGCAAGACTCCATCAAAAAAAATAAATAAGAAAAAAGAAAAGAAAGGACTTTAGTTTTTAGGGAAGCAATTCCCTTCTCTCCCTATCCTTTCAAACAGAAATTCAATTTTAAAAATCCTGACCCACTGGGATTTTATTCCCCCTTTCTCTACTCACTAAAGTAGTAGCTCATTAAATCCACATTCCAAAGCCTGCTGTAGTCAGAAGGCCCTTTCTGCATCCAGCTCAGCCTTTGTTATATCACATGGCTTTATGTGTCATAGTCATTATAAAAACAACTGATTTAAGAAGATACATGAGTTTTGGAAGATCTCCAGAGGATGCAGAGGTACAGAGCAGTGGTTCTCAAGCTTTGGGAGCTGTTAGAATCTTCTGGGCAGGCAAGTGGGAGAAGGAAGGACTGGTTCAAAATGCAGATTCCTGGCCCCAGCCCCAGAGACCCTAACTTGAAATGTCCAGGGTGGGGCCTGAGAGTCTGTACTTTTGTGCCGGCTTCTTGGACAACACTGAAGCAGATGTGGTGTGGATCATTCAAGAACCCTATCTGGAAGTTCAGAGGATCAGACCCTTCCACCTGAAGACAAACCCAACAGCCACTCAGTGTATTTATTTTATGGGGGTATATCACAGGGTATGTATTATGGACCGAATGTTTCTGTCTCTCTAAAATTCATGTTAAAGCTGTAACCCCCAATGTGATGTTTTTAGAAATGGGAACCTTTGGGAAGTAACTAGGTTTAGATGAAGTCATGGTGGCCAGGTTCCCATGATGGGATCCGTGTTCTTCCTTAGGATACACTCTCTCTCTCTCTCTCTCTCTTCCCCCCGCCCCCTCTTCCTATCCCTCTCTATCTCACTCTCTCTCTCTCTCTCTCTGCCATAGGACACAGTAAGAAGGTGGACACCTGCAAGACAGGAAGAGAGCCCTCACTGGGGAACTGAATCTGCTGGCACCTTGACTTTGGACTTCCAAGCCTCCAGATCTGTGAGAAATAAATTTCTGTTATTTGAGCCACCCAGTCTATGGTATTTTGTGATGGCAGCTTGAGCTGACTAAGACAGTGTGTGAGCATGTGAGTGTGGGGGGTGTGATACAAGATGAACCAAAGCCAGCTAAAATCTGTCACCGGCTGAGACAACCCATCAGCCAAAACTCCAGGTTCAGGCTATGTAACATTGTCAGAGATCATCAAGTGCTGGTTTTAAGTAAAATATTTTCTCTAAAACTCATGAATTTAAAAACTCATGAATATGTTACTGTGTTGGAATTGTTTACATACTTTGCATTTTATAAAGGAAAGCTTCATTCAATCAATACAGTCAGGCTCTGACTCTGATAATAAAGGTTTTAATTTCTCATATGTTTGAAGCCTCCCCTATGAACTTTATAAAATTAATCAGGAAAAAAGGGAGGAGGAGAAATGAAAATGAAACAAGCTTGTAGCACATTCAGCACTAATCATTAAGTCAGCCTGCTCTCTGACCTGCTTCCTCATATTTCTGTGGTACCTATTGTCCTACAATCACGTAGACTCTGTTACAAGATTATAACTCCCCTTAACTGCTCTATAGATAACAAACTGAACACCACAAAACAATAAGTTTTCTTTTTGAGATAGTCCTTCAGGTCCTGCATACTAATAAGACTATAACACTAGCCAATCTGAAGGACCCAATGAGAATCTGACTGCCAAAGAATGCAGTTTTCACATCCTGATGATTTCAGCCCCCTTTCCCTGATCAATCAACAGCCCCAATTCTGAAGTCCCTCACCCTCCATGATCCCCTTAAAAAACCCAGCCCAGAACTCCTTGGGGAGACGGATTTGAGGGTCTCCTCCCATCTCCTCACTCAGTGCCCTATGGTCATGGATCTTTTTCTCTGTTGCAAACCTTGCTGTCTCAGTGTAATTGGTCTGTTACCGCACAGTGGACATACAAACCTGTTGGTCCTATAACATGATTGTCCTTCTAGGGATGATCAGCAGAACTGTATTTGCCTGAAAGTGTTCTTAGCTGTAGATGCTGGAGGCATCTGAGTTTTAATTATAATATGTACCTAGATGTGGGTAGGTACAGGCACATGCATTACATACATTGTATCTGACACCTCTTGGGCACGACTGTGGACTTCTGGCCTCTTCTATTTTTGGGACCCTTGGCCACTGGTTCTATTCCAGTTGCCATGGGGGTGATCGACTGTGCATGGGCTCTGACCACCTCTACTCAGGGAAAGCTCTGCAGCCCTTGCTCACCTTCATGTTGATGCTGAGACTTAAGAGCAGCAGAGCTGACTCAGCCACCATTCATAAGCAACTTAAGTTTTTAATGATTGCCCTTTGCAGCAAACCTTTGACAAATCTAGACTGGAAGTTGATGCATCTGTTCCTTCCCCTTCCTGCTCCCAATTGAATGATCTTTAAACACAGTAATTCATGTAGCCCCACCAAAGATAGTCCCATGAGAGGGGCAACCAGTAGCTCTTGATACCAAGAGACGACCAGACAGGATCGCATGCTTGTGTTGTCTCTCCTTTCTTGCCTGTCCCATTCCTCTTTTCCTTCACTCGTATTTCCCTGGGACTGCACCCCCACTTGTAAAAGAGCAATACATAAGCCTTTGCTTCATGTTCTGCTTTCTGGGAAATGCAGGCTAATGCACATGGACATATAAACTCCATAGGGGCAGAGACTTTTGTCTGTTTTGTTCACTGTTGCATCTTCAGCACTTACTGGCACATAGTAGGAGCTTAACCAATTTGCTAAATGAAAAGTAAATATGCCAGGCTCTGTGCTAATATCATTTCATTTTCACAACAACCCTGTGACATACGTACTCTGATTATCTGTATTTTATAGGTGAGGAAAGAGTCTCAGAGGGGTCAAGCAACTTGCTCAAGGTCACTCAGCAAGAAAGTGATAGAGCTGGGATAGGAACACAGGAGATCTGAGCCATGTTCAAAACGGAAGTTGTACATTCATGCCACTAATCAGCTAATTAAACTGGTAACAGTTAATCAAACTGTTACCTTCTCATTTTAGAGCTCTTCCACCTTCCTTTTTCCTTTTTAACTGTAAAAAACCACATAATGTAAAATGTACCACCTCAACCATTTTTAAGTGTACAATTCAGTGGCATTCATTTACTCGTGTTATTGTATAACCATAACCACCATCCATCTCCAGAAGTCTTCGTCTTGCAAAACTGAAACTTTGTACCAAGTAAACAATAGCTCCCATCTCCCCTTTCCCTGTAGCCCTTGGCAACTACCATTCTATTTCCTGTCTATGAATTTGCCTATTCTGGGCACTTCATTGAAATAGAATCACACAATATTTGTCTTTTTGTGACTGGCTGATTTCATTTAGCATAATGTCTTCAAGGTTCATCCATGTTGTAGCATGTGTCATAATTTCCTTCCGTTTTAAGGCTGAAGAGTATTCCACTGTATGGATAGATGACATTTTGTTTATCCATGCATTGCTGGATGGACCCTTGCGTTGTTTCCCCATTTAGCTGTTGTGAATAATGCTGCTATCAATATGGGTGTACGAATGCCTCTTTGAGACCCTGCTTTCAATTCTTTTGGGTTTATATGCAGAAGTGGATTCCACTTTCTCTTTTATACCACTCACTGCATAATGGTCAAAGAGTCTTGTGCCTCTGATTCTCCACCCTCCTCCTCCCCCAAGCTTCATCACTCCTAGCCAAGGACCTTTAATTATTCTCTGTGGTGTGGTGGGAAAGAAACAAGGGAAATGACAGGAAGGCACCAGGGATGCAGATCTAGTAGGGATGGATGAAATATTAAGGGGCCAGAAGTAAAGACTAACGGAAATGGGATAGGAAGGTGAGGATTGGAGAGCAGGATCCTTCCACCCCAGTGAAACCACCACAAGGACCTTCTTAGGGCCCGTCATGATCTGTGAATATTCAAGGACTCCAGTGGCAGCAGGTCACTGCCTCCCAGGAGGTCTTGCCACCTCTCTGGGCCTCAGTTTTCATGAGCATAAAACATGTGGCTTGGATAAGTTTAGGGATCTGAACCAGTAATTTTAAACTCTTATGATACGTCACAACCTGTGCTAAGCATGTTTCATGTATTATCTCATTTAATTCTCTCAGTGCTCCCATGAGGTAAGGGTGGTCCCCATTTTACAGATGAGGAAACAGAAGCACAGTGTGAATGAATAACTTGCCCCATGTTTTGTTGCCAGGAAATACTAGAATTTGTATCACAGAGTTTGCATCTAAGCTCTCTGGACATAATCACTAACCTGTGCTGCCAACTGGCCACAGGCCAGACTTGGAGATCCCTGAGCCAGGCAGTTTCAGTCCTTTGGCTACCTGTTGTCATCCCTCTTCCTGCAGCCCTACTATTGAAGACTATTAGGATTCCCAGAAACAGGAGCATGGTGAGACGGGGAGGGAGAGATGCTACTGACAGCATTGCTCTCTCCCTACAAGGAGAAATTACTACCTTGGCCAAATCATATAGAGTAGGGTGAAACTAGGCTCACAAAATAAAGTTAAATATAAATGAATGAATAAATAAAAAGATATGCAGGGCCGGGTGCTGTGGCTCATGCCTGTAATCCCAGCACTTTGGGAGGCTGAGGCGGGTGGATCACGCGGTAAGGATATAGAGACAATCCTGGCCAACATGGTGAAACCCCTTCTCTACTAAAAATACAAAAATTAGCTGGGCGTGGTGGCATGTGCCTGTAGTCCCAGCTACTCAGGAGGCTGAGGCAGGAGAATTGCTTGAATCCAGGAGGCAGAGGTTGCAGTGAGCTGAGATCATGCCACTGCACTCCTGCCTGGCAACAGTGTGAGACTCCATCTCAAAAAAAAAAAAAAAAGTATGCAGAAAGAGAGGTAAGCAGACTGAGAACCCATATTCTGCTTTATTGCCTTTCAGATTCAAATTTCAGTTGATGGCCAAAACCCACCTGAATTTGCCAAAGATACAAACCCAAAGTGTCTGAATTTAGCAATTTTGGAACTTTTAAAAACAGAAATTTGTCTTTGCATTTACCTACATAAGCTTTTAAACTTTCCAGGATACTTCCAGCCTTCTATAGTGGAAAGCACGAGAAGGTCTGATTTCTGGTTTTAGCTGTGTGACTTTGTGCCAGTCACTTGCCCTCTCTGGGCCTCAGTTTCCCTGTGTATCAAATAGTGGTTGGCCTGGATAGCCATTAAAGTCCATTCAAGCCATGGCCTGGTTTTATGTTCTGGTGCCCATTTCAGCCTCATGATTTATGACTGATGTAGGCGAAGCAGGCACAAGTCTTTGTAAATGACATAGGAGGAAACAGAGGCCAAGAGAAGTGAAGTCATAGTTAACAGTCACTGGCAAGGCTGGGACAGGGACGCCAGCCAGAGTTTTGGGCCATTGACTTGTGGACCTCATAGTCATGTGAACAAGATAGAAGATAAAACCATTAATGTTTTCCTGAGCCGAAGCAAGATATTAGCTCATTCCCTGGACTCAGCCCAGAGCCTGGCATAGAGTAGGTGCTCAATAAATACTTGCAGATCAATAAAGGAACAGACGTGAAAGCATAAAGACATTGAAACCAAAACATTTTTAGCTGCTTTTTAAAGGTAATTTAAAATAACCTTTTTGTTTTAGACTAGTCTTAGATTTACTGAAAAATTGCAAAGGTAGTGCAGAGTGCTCCAACAAACCACACACCCAGTTTCCCCTATTGTTAACATCTTACATTCAGATGATACACTATTCACAATTAATGAACTAATATTCATACATCATTATTGCTATGGTTTGGATGTCCCCTCCAAAACTAATGTTGAAATTTCATTGCCATTGTGATGGTATTAAGAGGTGGGACCACTTAAGAGGTGATTTGATCATGAGGGCTTTGTCTTCATGAATGGATTAATGCTGTCATGGGGGAGGTAGGTTAGCTATTGCAGGAGCGGGCTCCTGATAAAAGGATGAGTTCAGCCTGATTTCCTTTTTCTCACATGCTCGCTTACTCTTCCACCTTTTGCCATGGGATGACACCGCACAAAGGTCCTTGCCAGATACTGGTGCCATGCTCTTGGACTTTCCAGCCTGCAGAATCATGAGCCAAATACACTTCTTTTCTTTATAAATTCCCCAATCTGTGGTATTGTGTTATAGCAACACAAAATGGACTAAAACAGTTGTTAACTACAGTCTGTACTTTTCAGATTTCTTTAGTTGTTACCTAATGTTCTTTTTCTGTCCCATGGTTTCATCCAGGATACCATATTACACTCATTACTTAGGCAATTGTTAAACTTCCCCTGAGTCCCATATTGCTCCTCTTGTTCACTATTGCCCTACTTCAATCCAGCTTCCACGTTGGAGCCAGCAAGATATTTAAAACACAAGAACCTGATCATTTACCCCACCCTTTGCTTCAAGAAGTCCCCCATGACTTTGAAGAAAGAGTTGCAATTTGTTAAATGAGTACTCAAGGCATTTTATAGCCTTTAAGGACCCGAATCTTCCACTCTGTCTTTACTGTGTTGTAAGATGCTGTCAATTGCAAGTTGTGACAAACCCACTTCAAATGGCCTTAAACAATAAAGAGTATTGGCTTATGTGATAGTTAATTGTATGTGTCAGTTTTACTGGGCTAAGGGATACACAGATAGCTGGTAAAACATTATTTCTGGTGTGTCTGTGAGGGTGTTGCTGGAAGAGATTAGCATTTGAATCTGTCGACTGAGTAAAGAAGATCCACCTTCAATTATGTAGGTGGGCACCATCCAATCCATTGAGGGCCTGAATAGACCAAAAAGGCAGAGAAAGGGAGAATTTTCTCTCTGCTTGAGCTGGGACATCTGTCTTCTTCTGCCCTCGAACATCAGTGATTCTGGCTCTCAAGCCTTTGGACTAAAAGTGGGACTTACACCATTGGCACCCCTGGTTTTGGGGCCTTCAATTTCAGATTGGAACTACACCACCAGCTTTCCTGGGCCTCCAGCTTGCAGACAGCAGAGCATGGGACATCTCAGTCTCCATAGTCACATGAGCCAATCGCTCACAATAAATCTCTTTCTATATATCTCTCTATAAAGAAATATATGTATTTCTGCTTGTTTCTGTTTCTTTGGAGAACCCTGAGTAATACAGCTTATATAAATGAAAAGTCAAACAGGAATGTGGGCTTCAGGCATAGTTTAATCCAGAGGTTTACTCTATCAGCAGGGCTCAGCTCCCTTTCCCTTCTCCAGTCTGCCTTTCTATGTCCATTGATTTTATCCTTCCTACAACAGATTCCTACCTGGCAGCAATATAGCCCCAGAGTTCCATGACTCATATCCACACTCCAACACCTAGAAGAAAAAAGAACAAGCTTTTTAGACAGTAAAGAGCTCTGAGATTCACTCTGACTGGACTAGCTGAGATCTCATGCCTATGATTGGCCATACCAGTTGGTTAAGGGATTATCACAAGTATTACTAGCATAGCCTTTATTGCGTTGAACTACAATTCTGGTTTTCTCATTGCTGTCTCCAATAGATGGTGTTATGTTATTCTCCTTTATATCCCCACTGCCTAGGACATAGTCATACTCAAGAAATGTGAATTGGATTTTCAAAGCACAGGGTTAGTTGTCCTCTTCTCTTATCAAACTCTTGTGCTAGCTTAATCCGGGCCTCAGCAGTCTGTGGGCATAAAAGGTGCCCCATTAATAGCTGTAAATACATAAATAAATACCAACTTGACTGCCTCTTGGCTCCATAGGACCTCAGCTCTTATAACTTCTCCACAGCCGGGTATTCAAGCCCATCTCAGGGGCTATCTCAGACAGGTTTACAAACACGATTAGTATGTTCCCTGTGGAACAGGTGGGTACCACTGTCCTTACCAAGTACCACGTCTTTGCTGGGTGCTGCAGTGTATATCTTTGGGTGTCCATGGAGATCATGGGAGAGTTGCGGGGGTCGGGGGGGTCATATACCTTCTCCCTCCTCCTTGTAGTTGATGGGTCCTGCAGCAGTGGGCTCAGGCTCCAGTGTGTTGCAGAGGTCTGCGTGGAGCCCATTGTCTGTTCTTCTTTGCTGCCCTCACTCCTCCGGGGCCCCAGACATGAGCCTGTGGACTGGGCCTAAGTAAGAGACCAGAGATGGTCATGTTACTCCATTCAGAATCTCTTCTGCTCTCTGGCCCTGAGATGTGGGATTGGAGCCAAGCCTGTCCTGCTAGATTTCTATTCCTCTGTCCTTTGAACTCAGAGATTCCTGGCTACACACAGAGACTGCCTCACTGACAATCAGACCTTCCCGGAAGTATCTGGACTTCTGCAGTGGCCACAGCTTAGGCCTCACCCATGAGGAGTACGCTAGCAAGGATGCCTCAGGGTGTCTAGTACCTTCCAGGTGCAGCAGAGAACGCTGGCCACTGTGCCTTGATTTTTCTGGGCCTTCTGTTGAAATGGGGCAATATTTCCAACCTCTCGGGGTTCTCTAGGGGGTTAAATGGGATAAAGGACTTGAAAATCCACAGACGATACCTCATTTTTCAGGCTGATTTAGGTCCAGCACACTAGACACCCAGAGTGCTTATAAATACCTCCCTGGGTATTATCAAACACTTCTAATCACCACACACACCTGCTTTTCCCAGAAGACGTAGGCTCTAAAAACAATGGGTATATATGTATGATTTGTATTTGTATATTTAGTCCCCAAACTAAGTTTAGTACAGTACAGACAAAATCAATCAACCAAGCAAGCAAGCAAAGCTGAGATTTATTGTGCACATACTATGCACCAGATTTTACACCAAGCACTTTTTTTTTTTTTTTTTTTGAGATGGAGTTTTGCTCTTGTTCCACAGGCTGGAGCGCAGTGGCACAATCTCAGCTCACTGCAACCTCCACCTCCCGGGTTCAAGCAATTCTCCTGCCTCAGCCTCCTGAGTAGCTGGGATTACAGAGGCCTGCCACCATGCCCAGCTAATTTTTTGTATTTTTAGTAGAGACGGGGTTTCACCATGTTGGCCAGGCTGGTCTGGAACCCCTGACCTCAGGTGATGCACCCACCTGGGCCTCCCAAAGTGCTGGGATTATAGGCATGAGCCACCACACCAGGCCTACATCAAGTACTTTCTATGCACCATGTTATTGAACCTTTACAGCAGTCTCACAAAGTAAGGACTAACTTTCTTTCTATATAAGCAAACAGAGGCCTGGTGGGTGGTGTAGTGCAGCAATTTATCCAAGGTCACTCAGCAAGTAGGTAGCAGAGCTGGGATTTGAATCTGGGTCTCTCTGACTATTAAGCATACATTTATATCCCATGTAAACATGTTTCCTAAAGACTATCTTTCTTCAAATCCATAGGTTGTGGATTCAAAAATAGACCATCTATCATTGAATCCACAACCTGTGAACACAGTTCTTCTCAGTACATAGAACATGCCAAATGAATGCTTGATGGATTAAATGAAGAAATATAAAGGAATGAGATAGCTAGCTGGCAAGATAAAGATAGAGACAGATGGATACATAGAGACAGATAGATGGATAGAAAGATGATAGATATAGACAGGACGGATATGTAGGTAGGTAGGTAGGTAGGTAAATAGATAGATGATAGATAGATAGACAGATAGATAGATAGATTGATAGATCGATCTACTGATATGCTAGGCGAGAAAGCAAAGGGTTCTTTACAGATGGTCTTTCTTCTAAGACCTAGCATCTGATCTTCAAAGCGTCTCCCATAACAACATCTGAATGCCCCTGGAACAGAAAGGTCATGTAGGATCAACATCAAGGTGAGGTCTCCATGGTTTGTTTGCCAACAACACTGGATGTGGCTTATCCATCTTTCCCAGGACAGTTTGTATTACAGAACAAGGGAACCTTATCCAACCTCCGGGTCTAGAGCCTGAAGGACATTAGAATGCAGAAGCTTCATTCCATGATGACAAGTAATCCAGGTGGGGAGGGGTATGCACAAGGCTAGAAAATGAGACAATCTCGGCCAGGCGCGGTGGCTCACGCTTGTAATCCCAGCACTTTGGGAGGCCGAGGCGGGTGGATCACGAGTTCAGGAGATCGAGACCGTGCTGGATAACATGGTGAAACCCCGTCTCCATTAAAAATACAAAAAATTAGCCAGGCGTGGTGGCGGGCGCCTGTAGTCCCAGCGTCCCAGCCACTCGGGAGGCTGAGGCGGGAGAATGGCGTGAACCCGGGAGGCGGAGCTTGCCATGAGCCGAGATCGCGCCACTGCACTCCAGCCTGGGCGACAGAGCGAGACTCCGTCTCAAAAAAAAAAAAAAAGAAAAAGAAAAAAAAGAAAATGAGACAATCTGATTGTCAACATTGCACAGGCATGTAGGAGTTCTTCCATGTGACCCATTTCTATGTACTGTTGACCTCAGAACAACACAGGTTTGAAATGTGCAGGTCCACATGTGGGTGGATTTTCTTCTGTCTCTGCCACCCTGGGACAGCAAGACCAGCCCCTCCTAATCTTCCTCTCCCTCAGCCTACTCAGCGTGAAGACAATGAGGATGAAGACCTTTGTGATGATCCACTTCCACTTAATAAGTAGTAAATCTATTTTATTTTCCTTATGATTTCCTTAACGTTTTTTCTCTAGCTTACATTATCATAAGAATATAATATAAAACATGAATAGCATCCAAAATATATGCTAATTGACTGTCTATGTTATTGGTAAGGCTTCTGGTCAACAGCAGGCTATCAGTCATTAAGATTTTGGGGAGTCAGGCCGGGCGTAGTGGCTCATGCCTGTAATCTTAGCACTTTGAGAGGCTGAGGCTGGAAGATTGCCTGAGCCCAGGAGTTCGAGACCAGCCTGGGTAACAAATCAAGACCCCATCTGTACAAAAGATACAAAAATTAGCCAGGCACAGAGGCATGTGCCTGTAGTCCCAGCTAATCAGGAGGCTGAGGGAGGAGAATTGCTTGAGCGCAGGAGACTGAGGCTGCAGTGAGCTATAATCACTCTGTTGCACTCCAGCCTGGGCAACAGAGCAAGACTCTGTCTCTAAAAAATACAGATAAAATAAATAATTTTTAAAAAAGATTTTGGGGATTAAAAATGTATACCTAGATTTTCAAATGCATAGAGTCAACTTAGATTTTCAACCCGTGTATTGGTCAAGGATCAATTGTATAATCAAAAGCAAGGCTGACCTATTAGAACCCGGCTAGAAGGATTTAACTTCTGCAATCACCCAAAATTCTCTCTATGTGGCCATTTTTCCAGGAAGGACAGCACCCTGGCAAGTTCCAAGAGCACCAAAATGTGAAAAGTGATCTGGACTGGGAGTGAGGAGGCATACAACATAGTCCCAGCTCTGCCACTAATCGGCTGTGTGACTCTGAACCCAGGGACTCAGTTTCACCCCCATCTACTTATTATCCCAACTCCAAATGCTATGACATCATGTCAATACCTTGAAACTGGCCATGATGGTAGTATTTACACCACAGAAATTAGCCAATGCTAAATCAGAGCCTTTTTTTTGAGAGTCAGTTATTCAACATTTGCTAGCACACCACTGGAAGGGGCCAAAATTTATTGAGCACCTAGTAAATGTCAGGTACCTAAGGTATACCATCTCTTCTTTTTTCTTTTATTTATTTATTTATTTTGAGATGGAGTTTCACACTGTTGCCTGGGCTGGAGTGCAATGGCATGATCTCGGTTCATTGCAACCTCTGCTTCCCAGGTTCAAGCGATTCTCCTGCCTCAGCCTCCCAAGTAGCTGAGATTACAGGTGCCACCACCACGCCCGGCTAATTTTTTGTAATTTTAGTAGAGGCGGGGTTTCATTATGATGGCCAGGCTGGTCTTGAACTCCTGACCTCATGATTTGCCAGCCTCGGCCTCCCGAAGTGCTAGGATTACAGGCGTGAGCCACCGTGCCCAGCCAGCAATGTACACCATTTCTTCTAACCCTCAAAACCTCATGACAAATTCTGTGAGGCTCAAAGAGATTCACTAATGTGCCCATTGTCGCCCAGCAACTAGGAGATGAGGCTGATATCAAACACAGGACTTAACCCAAAACCCATGATATCTTTCCATCTCCATACTTGCCTCTCTGAATTTGGAAAGGCAAATATGACAAGAAGCCACAAATATAGCTGGGTCACACCCTTGAAAGGTACCCTGATGCTAGAGGGGTATCAGCAATAAAAGTGCCAGTTCTTGTTTCTCTATTGAATGAAAATTCTCTGATATTCTCAATTGTCCTTAAGATTTTCCAGTTCATGCTGTCAATGCAGAATTGACCCAGAATCTACTTTTTCCATTCCACTCCCCCAGTGGCTTTTGTATTACATGAAATTCGAGTCAAATTATTTGGAGCCTTTGGCAAATGTCAATTTAAGGGGCTTACTTTGGGTATTGAAGGTCAATAACTGTAAATTTACCACTGTGCAAGGCTGTTTGATGTATGTATCATGCCTGAGTCTACCAGAGGGCATTTCCATGCATGTTTGGTCATAGGTAAAGCCTGCAGTTCCCATCACTGACACTGCTATCAATGAGAGGTTTTATGTAAGCTAATTCAGGGGGGAAATATACAATTTCATGCAAGCACACAACCACCTTTGTTTATTAATGGTTTACTCCCCCAAAGACTGTCCTTCTTTCTCTTTCACCAAGAAGAAATAGCTCTCAGCTGAGTCTTTTTGATAGCAATCCAGCAGAAACAAATGATGGGGTTCATCATCAAAGAAGTTTTGAACAAAAGCCACATGCCCTTATTGAGATAAATTGAATGCCCAGAACAGTGATTTTTTTCTTCATGGTCCCTGTAATTTTAAGGCAGCTCATGCATCTGACACTTATTCAAGATTGAATCAAGGTGAGCTTATTGGTTTTCCTGTGACCACAAGGATGACCTTCTCACTCCGTGCATGACTGACTTTTAATCTACGGCAGACATTCAATGGCTCTGTAGCAGAAATGGTTCAGTCCTAAGTCAGGCTCTTCCTGGAAATGTCTCTCTGGACCCTTTCTGGGAATGCCATTGAGCAACCTAGATTTTCCTTGTAGCTTGACTCCCCACCCCTGAAATTATATGCCATTAAGCTCAAAGAGCCCAATTAAATACATGTGGGTGGAAATCCCTATCACATAGATTGTCTCCCAGCCAATGTGGCTGATGGCCCATCTGCGGCATTTCACCACCGGGATACA
Source organism: Gorilla gorilla gorilla (assembly GCF_029281585.2). Taxonomy (NCBI): domain Eukaryota; kingdom Metazoa; phylum Chordata; class Mammalia; order Primates; family Hominidae; genus Gorilla; species Gorilla gorilla. The sequence continues at coordinate 23,539,998 of NC_086018.1, read as the reverse complement.
GCACTTTAAAGTGAAGCAGTCTCCGACTCCTTGGTAACAAGGGTGGAAATATTTAAGGAGGAAGATTTCAGCTTGAAAGGTGTGTGGCTCGTGGCTGTGAGGAGCTGTGTGTGCCCTACAGTTAGAGAGTAAATGCCAGGAATCTAAATGGGTTTGTCCCTGACTCGCTATGGGAGTTTAGCCGAGTCACTCATTCTCATCTGGGTCTCAGATTTCCCCTCTATAAAGTATGAGGATTGGGCTTAACCAGGGGTGGAGAAATCAAATGGCTTCAGAGGCAAAGCAGGTAAAGAAGTGATTTCAGAAGGCTGGATTAAGAATTTAGGGAAACCAGAAAGTGCATGCCCCACATAAGAGAAAACCGTTAACAATATCGACAAGGATAATACAAATAATAGTAATAACAGGGAACACAGTTGAGCGCTTATTATTCCAGGCACGATCCTAAACCCTCTCCATGTATTAACTCGTGTTTCTCATAACACCCTCTGAGGTAGGCCCTATTCCCATTTTACGAATGAGGAAACGGAGGCACAGAGATGTTCAGAAACTGGCCCCAGAGTCACACAGCTGATAAATGAGAAAGAGCTCCTCTTTGAGTAAGATTAGGAATGGGCCGGGTGCAGTGGCTCACGCCTGTAATCCCAGCACTTTGGGAGGCCGAGGCAGGCCGATCATGAGGTCAGGAGATCGAGACTATCCCGGCTAACATGGTGAAACCCCGTCTCTAAATGCAAAAAATTAGCTGGGCGTGGTGGTGGGCGCCTGTAGTCCCAGCTACTCAGGAGGCTGAGGCAGGAGAATGGCGTGAACCCGGGAGGCGGAGCTTGCAGTGAGCCGAGATCACACCACTACACTCCAGCCTGGGCGACAGAGCAAGACTCTGTCTCAAAAAAAAAAAAAAAAAAAAGATTAGGAATACATTCCCAGTTTTCAATCCTTAGACTAGGAGGTCTCCAAAATCCTTCCAGCTCTGACAGTCTGAATCTCTATGGAATGCAGTCTGCACACAGTAGGTGTTCTGTAAAGATTAGTCAGATAAATAAGAGTCAAATTTTTGGTACTAAGCAGCAGTTACTGAGCAGTTATATGCCAAACTCCATGGTAAAGACCTGTAGACATTCATCCATTGATCGGCCCAAACCCATTTGCAGGTGATGAATCTGAGGTTCTATACAAGATGCACTGGGTCAAGGTCACATAGCTAGGAGTGATGAACCTGGGGTTTAGCTTCAAGTCTAAACCATGCTATCAACTAGAGCAGGGATTGGCGATCTATGGCCTGAGGGCCAAATTGGGCTCACCTGTTTCTGTAAAAATAAAGTTCTATTGGAACACAGCCACACACACTTATTCATTTATGTATTTATTGTGTATGGCTGCTTTCATGCAGCCAGAATTGAGTAGTTAAACAATAGAGACAGAGTGGCCCACAAAGCTTCAACTATTATCTCTCTGGCCCTTTACAGAAACTTTGCTGACACCTGGACTAGAAATGTAAAGAAACCAGCCATCAAAAGCAATGGAGACAGTAAAGAGGTAAGGAATGCATGGGCTTTGGCAGGGCCCAGGGAGGTCAGCAATGGCATCTTTAAGAGGTAGGTAGATGAAAGGAAAAGGAATTCAAAATCTGGACAAAGACTTGGCTCAGGAAAGAAAATTTCAGATGTGGAAGAAAAGCAATCTTCAGGGCAGTTATTCTGGGCAGTAAATGACACATTTTCTTTTCTTTTCTTTCTTTTTTTTTTTTTTTTTGAGACGGAGTCTTGCTCTGTCACCAGGCTGGAGTACAGTGGTGCAATCTCTGCTCACTGCAACCTCCACCTCCCGGGTTCAAGCGATTCTCCTGCCTTAGCCTCCCCAGTAGCTGGGACTACAGGGGCACGCCACCACGCCCAGCTAATTTTTGTGTGTTTTTAGTAGAAACAGGGTTTCACCATGTTGGCCAGGATGGTCTCGATCTCCTGACCTCGTGATTCGCCCACCTCGGCCTCCCAAAGTGCTGGGATTACAGGCATGAGCCACCGTGCCTGGCCAGTAAATGGTACTTCTAAAAGGCAAGAGATTGGATCAGATCCTGGGCTGATTTTGAAGGGGATGTTGTTGCTGTTCACTCAGCTAATCAATACTTCATTCAGCTAATCAATACTGCATTCACCAGGAGAAAGAGTCCAGCAGTGAGACATGCTGGAGTGCAAGGAAAGGAAACTGGATTTCAGATGCAGGAAGCTTTTTCTTTCATTCACTCCTTCCTTCATGGATACATTTCTCAAACATCCACTAGGTACCAGGCATCACACATTCCACTGAATGAGGAAGGGGGTGAGGCAGAGAGTATAAAGAGAGCAGGGCATACAGAAAAACAAGAAAGATATAGATAAGGGAGAAAAGGAAATGAGAAAGAGAGAGAGAGAAACAAGTAGAGGGAAAGGGAAAAAAAGCAGCAAGGGAAACACACAGAAATATAGAAATAGAGAAGGAAGAGGATAAGAGAGTTAGGAAATGAAAAGGATACAAGGAAACACTAAAGCGTGAGCTGTGAGCTTCAGGGTACATACTTACCTTTCATTGCTTCCTTATGCAATGATGATGGGCCATGGTTTACTGCTCTTAAACCACTCTGAATCCTTAAGCCTTCAGAAACTGCGGTCTACCTGGTTCTGAAGGGGGGAAATACATCTCTGACTTGCCACGCAGCATCCAGAACATCATGGCCAAGTGAGGTGGATGAAATTAAACTTGGACATTGGACCTCGCCATAAGCAGAACATTCCCCACCATGGGGATTCAAGAAAAGAATTCTAGAAGTCTAACAGTCTGAGGAAATCAGATTTATGGTCAAAGAACAATGTGAGGTGGTGTGGAATCATAGACTACTGGAGCTAGAAGAAACAAAACAATGGTGCTAATAGTGATGATGTCGTATGAAGACAATGGCAATGGTAATGATGACAATAGGAGATGAGGATGATGCTATTGCATGATGCTGAGGTAGCAGCTTCAGGCAAATGACCCTTTATTGGTTTCATGTGTCCCAAGCACTATTGCTATTTGCTTTACCAGCACCATTTCTGAATCCTCTCTACAACCCTGTGATGGTTAATATTGAGTGTCAAAATTTGATTGGATTGAAGGATGCAAAGTATTCTTCCTGGGTGTGTCTTTATATCCCTCTGGAGAACCCTGACTAATACAAATCCTAAAAGAGGTATTACTGTTAACACAGTTTTTTATTTTTATTTTATTTATTTATTAATTTTTTTGAGACAGAGTTTCGCTCTTGTTGCCCAGGCTGGAGTACAATGGCGTGATCTCGGCTCACCGCAACCTCCGCCTCCCAGGTTGAAGTGATTCTCCTGCCTCAGCCTCCCTAGTAGCTGGGACTACAGGCATGCATCACCATGCCCGGCTAATTTTGTATTTTTAGTAGAGACAGGGTTTCTCCATGTTGGTCAGGCTGGTCTCAAACTCACAACCTCAGATGATCTGCTCACCTCAGCCTCCCAAAGTGCTGGGATTACAGGCATGAGCCACAGCGCCCGGCCAACTCAGTTTTTTAGAGGAGAAAACTGAGGCTCTGAAAAGCAAAGCTACTTACCAAGGTCAAAGCTAGGGTGAAGCTGGGATTTGAACTCGCATCTCTGAGCCCTCAGCACATGCTCAGAACCATTAAACCAGTGATTCTCAAAGTGTGGACCCTGGGCCATCAGTATCAGAATAACCCCAGGGAGTGGCTGTTTAAAGTGCAGATTCCTGGGCCCCACCCAAATCCACTGACTCAGATATTCTGCAGGAGAATAGTCTCAGATCTGCATTTTGAACCAGATTCCCCAGATGATATCTATGTTTGCTGAGGTTTGAGAATCACCATATGAGACTCAGGCTTCAAAGATTCCATGACCTACTGATAATAAATTGGAGTATTGTTCAACACATGTTCACTCACTTTTTCCTTCCTTTTGGGGCAGTATATTCTTTTCTGCCCCACTGACCTTGACTGACTTCGGCCAATTGAATGTGAGCAGATTTTGTATGATAGAATCTTGAGCCATGTTTGCACAGTGTGACTTGTCTCTCAAACTTCTGCCATCATCACAAAAAGAACATGCCTTATACAGCCGCTGCCTCTTCAGCATGGGATCCAGAATCAGACATGTGGAACAGAGTTGAACTGTCCCAAAGCCTAGAGCCAGGCATGGCCAGTTCACAATCTGAAACAGAAACACCTGAAAAATTTATACATGCATGAGCAAGAAAAATAAATGCTTGTTGTTGTCACCCATTGAGTTCAGGGATGATTTGTTATGTGGCATAATCACAGCAATAGCTGATTGATATACATAAAATTATATACTGTATATTGTGGATCCATTTTTATATTGTATGTCCACTTTTCTGGAGAGGGTGTACATATACCATCTAGCAAATTCTCAAGAGACTAGGAACCCCAAAAAGTGTTTACAGCCACAGAACTACTTTAAAATCCTCTCCACTCTCAGTGGAACCTCACGTTCCAGGACTTGAGCTGAATGAGTTTTCACCGTCCCTCCCTGCCTCGTAGAATGTAACTGTTTATTTAAGTCTTAAACTTTAAGGGGTCCAGACTGAATATACTACAGGAGTTCTGAAAAGGGGGCCTGGGTGATGGTCTTAGGACCCAATCTCAAACACTTGAACTCTTAAAATTATCACCAGATACAAAAAGAAAGGAAATGAAAGCAGAGATTATTCAAGTACAGAGAGTATTTTATAAGATTGTCCTCCTCTTGTCCCTTATAACTTACCCATTTATCTCTCCAGTGAAAAGAAATTTCTAACTCTGTGAAATAAATAAAAGCAACTCAGTCACTGTTTAGCCAGAAACATGAAAAATTAAAAATATTATGCCCCAGTCTGGGTTGGTTTCTATACAAATAAATATATACAGAATTTATATTCAACACCTCAATCATGAAAATTATGCTAACATGTCACAGGACATTAATTTTTTCAAGACCATTGGGCAATATTTTAGGAATTTGCGAATACACAGTTTACAGGTTTTGGCCTGCAGGTTATGAAGTAACAGCTCCAAGGCCCCATGGTAGAAACAGCGAGGCCCCCAAGAAGGATGTGAAGTAACCCAGCCAAGGCTCCATTTGTTTTACGTCACTGCCCATATATTATCCTGAGCTGGAGGCAGAGCAAACCAATCTGTGAGCAATCCATTTTCCTGTGTTGGCTTCATCCCCTTGGCTGTTATCAGCCAAGTATTTCAACACGGATGGGTTCTCCCTGGTCAGGGAGATGCAATTGAACTTGAACTGTGTTCAGCTGGCAGGATTTTTGATTGCCAAGATGACCGGCTGCTTTCAAGGAGAGCAGAATTCAAACGGTGATTAATGAAGTGATAGGGAGGAGAGTGAGAAAGAGTACATGAAATTGTACTCTGTAACCCAGGGCTATGCTGAGACTAGAGGGAGGATTTCTTGGGTAGTGTGGGAGGAATGAGGAAAGCTTAAGTTCTCACTTACCCCCAGTAATGGCCATAATACCTCGCTCGCCCTTTTGGGTTTTGATGCATCTTTTGTTTGTCAATACAGTCAGATAGCTTGGGTTCAGATCCCAGCTCCACTGCTTAGTTTCTGTGCAGCACTGGGCAAGTTACTTAACCTCTCTGTGCTTCTGTAACATCTGGAAAAATAGGGACAATACACACTGAAAACTAAATGAAGTGGCTGGTCCTGGTGGCTTACACCTGTAATCCAGCACTTTGGGAGGCTGAAGCAAGAGGATCACTTGAGACCAAGAGTTTAAGACTAACCTGGGCAACACAGCCAGATCCCATCTCTACAAAAAGAATTACAAAAATTAGCTGGGTGTGGGGGTGCATGCTTGTGGTCACAGCTACTCAGGAGGCTGAGGCAGGAGAATCACTTAAGCCCAGGATTTGGAGGCTGCAATGAGCTATGATGGCGCCACCATACTCCAGCCTGGGTGAGAGAGCAAGAACCTGTCTCTTCAAAAAAAAAAAAAAAAAAAAAAGGTTGGCCGGGTGCCGTGGCTCATGCTTGTAATCCCAGCACTTTGGGAGGCCAGACGGATCACCTGAGGTCAGGATTTGAGGCCACCAACATGGCAAAACCCCGTCTCTACTAAAAATACAAAAAAATTAACCTGGCATGGTGGTGTGTGCCTGTAATCCCAACTATTCGGGATGCTGAGGCAAGAGAATTACTTGAACCCGGGAGGCGAAAGTTGCAGTGAGCCCAGGTCACGCCACTGCACTCCAGCATGGGCGACAGAGTGAGACTCTGTCTCAAAAAAAAAAAAAAAAAAAATTAAATTAACTGGTGAGATGGGTAGCACATCACAGTGGTTAAGAACATGGGCTCTTTAAATGTCTTTAGTAGTTGGCTAAGAAAAAAAAAAAAGAAGATGGGCTCTGGAGGCTCTGGCTGTGTTTGAATCCCAGCTCTACCACTCACTTCCTGTGTAGCCTAGCGCAAATTCCTTAACCTCTCTGCTTCAGTTTTCTCTTACACAGAATGAACATAACAATAGTTTTTACCCTGGAGGCTTGTCTTGAGTTGATACAGTCAGCGCCTCTGGGCCTAACCTGAGGACTTTAAAGGTTTAATCAACTTTAAAGGTTTAGGGTGATTCTGCAGGAGGTAAGGGAGTAGGGTATCTCTGAGAAAATTTGCTGTGCCTCCTTGGGTAATTGACTACTCTCCTCTGAATCTTAGTTTCCACATCTATAAAATGGAAGGTTGGATTGAATGGTCTCTGAGCTGTTCCTTTAAAACTCTGGTTCTGGGCACATGCACCAACCCAGAAGACAGTGCTTCATGCTTACGTGCCTTCACACATGCAGTTCCTTTGGCCTAGAGTGACTGCCCCCATCCTGTCTGTTTGGGGAGTGTCAACTGGCCCTACCTGCCCCATCCCTCATGTCGTTCCCCTCTGTAAACACTCCTCTGACTCCTTCAAGTAAAGATTATGGAGCCCGAATCTGGACCCTCTTCTCTTCCTGCAGCATTTGGCTCTTGTTACACTCACCTCCCTGTGCTACACTTATGGGATGCGCATGGACTACATCTGTTCATCCTCCTCCTGGCTCACCTTCAGCGAGCCAGTGAGACTACGTTCGGGTGGGTTTAGCTCAACAGCCTCAGGTCAGACCTTTCTAGGGGGTGGGGCCAGGAGATAAGCAGAGGGGGTAGGTAGGATGACCCAGGTACTGAGTGAAGTGAACAGAGGTATGGAGACATGGACAGTGAGGAGACCATCTCGTCCAGCTTGGAGGAGAGCGTTGTAAGATTCTGTTTTTATTCTGGCTTAGGATTTAGCACATTGTGAGTGTTCAACAAATATCTGTGGAATGAAGGAAAGGATGGGTGAGTGGATGGGTAGATTGATAGATGAATGAATTAATGGAAGGAGGGATGGATGGATGGATGGACGGGATGGATGGATGGATGGATAAATGATGAGACGGTGTATGTATGTATCCATGTAACTATATATGTATATGGATGGGTGAAGGGATGGAGGATAGATAGATTGGCAGATGAGAGGATGTATGTATGTATATATATGTATATGGATGGGTGGATGGATGGATGAATAAAAGGATGGAGGATGGATGGATGGATGGATGGATGATAGATTGGTAGATGAGAGGATGTATGCATGTATATATACATATATGGATGGGTGGAAGGATGGATGGATGGATGAATAAAAGGATGGGGGATGGATGGATGGATGGATGGAGGATAGATTGGTAGATGAGAGGATGTATGTATGTGTGTGTGTGTATATATATATATATATATATATGTATATTGATTGGTGGATGAATGGATGGATGGATGGATGGATGGGTGGATGGATAATATCAGGGAGTCAGAATGAAGAGCCGGATGTAGGGATACATCAGGGCTTGGGGATGGTGGCCAGAAATACAGGAAACCAAGACAGAAAAAAAATAAAGAATATTTTACAATATCTACAGACAGCAATTCAGAGACTCCAATGAGCTGAGTTGATCCCAGCACCATAGGTGAGGATTTAGCATATAACCTTGATGATAGGTGATGAGTATGTGATCTAAAGTTTGCATATATGGGCTATGAAATGAAATCAGGATGTGTTAGGCAGATCATTTGGTTACCAGTTTCAAGCAGTGAGATGATGGCAGGAGGGGACAGAGCCACAGAAAAATCTGGCTTTCTCTTCCCAGATGCCTCACCCCACCCCTTGGCCTTCACTTTTTGAGCCCAGTTCAGAGTCTCTTTTTTAGAGAAGTCTTCCCTGATCACTACCTCTCCTACCCAAGCCAGCCCCTGTTCTCTTATCCTCTTTCACACCTTTGTCACTGCCTTCATCTCAAGAATAAACAATGCATTTTGACATCAACTGCTTTCCATATTACCCCTTGCCACAAAGCCAGATCCATGAGCTCAGGGGTCCTGACTGCCGGCCCTCCTGCTGCATCCCTGGTGCTTACAACAGTGTCTGTAATCCAACAGACATTCAGTATATACAGTTGCAAATACCTGAATAAATATTCAGACAAATCAGTGTGGTTTAGAATGGGGAGAAGATAATTGGGAGTCTACATGAGTTTTGATGTTTTTTTTTCCATATGACTTTTCCAAAAAATGCCCATCCTGTCCCACAAAGCTAAGACACTCTATGAGCATCCCATCCACCCACTTGTTTGCATGCAGTGGTTCTTTGATTTTACTGTACATATGAAACTCCCAAAGAGCCTGACCACACTGGTACCTGGCCCTAACCAGAGCATCTGACCTCACGAGCTGGGTGCAGAGCTGGCATTGGGATTGTTCCGAGCTCCCCAGGTGATCCTAATGTGCAGCCAGGGCTGAGATCCCTGTGTTTGAAACACAATCTCTACTCCTCCTCTAGTTGCTCAATTCCCATTTTAGAGAAGCCGGGGGGATGGGTGTCTAATGTTACTTATTCATGTCTTTGGGTACTAAAATCATGGAATGAAGGTTGCAAAATGGGCAGTTATATGGCCTTTTGGGTCTGGATGACTGATAGGGCTTCAGGATTCTTTCTGGGGACAAATATTCTCCTTTAATTAAAAAAAAAAAATCTTGGCCAGGCATGGTGGCTCAAACCTGCAATTCCAGCACTTCGGGAGGCCAAGGCAGGTGGATCACCTGAGGTCAGGAGTTCAAGACCAACTTGGCTAACTTGGTGAAACGTCGTTTCTATTAAAAATACAAAAATTAGCAGGGCATGGTGGCGGAAACCTGTCATCTCATCTATTTGGGAGGCTGAGGCAGAAGAATTGCTTGAAACCAGGAGGTTGCAGTGAGTTGAGATCATGCCATTGCACTCCAGCCTGGGAGAGAGAGTGCGACTCCATCAAAAAAAAAAATAAAAAAAAATCTAGAGCCAGATGCAGTGGCTGATGCCTATAATTGCAGCACTTTGGGAGGCAGAGGCAGGAGGATTGTTTGAGTCCAGGAGTTCAAGACCAGCCTGGGCAACACAGTGAGACTCTGTCTCTACCAAAACTTTAAAAATCAGCTGGGCATGGCAGCATGCACCTGTAGTCCTAGCTACTTGGGAGGCTGAGTCAGGAGCATTGCTTGAGCCCAGGAGTTCGAGGTGGTGGTGAGCTGTGATCATGCTATTGTACCCCAGCCTAGGCAACAGAGCGAGACTCTGTCTCTAAAAAAAAAAAAAAAAAAAAAATCAACCTCACTCCAAGCCCATCTATAAAAAGACACTGATGAGGCCACTCTACGAACAACTATAATCATGCTACATCCATTTGCACATGAAATTGCTGAAATCTATCCAGCATCTTTTATCACAGGTGGCAGAGTGGGTAAGGGGTAGCTAGAGATAGGTAGTGGCCACCGTGTCCTTGGACTGCCAGAGTCAAGCCAGGGTGAAGCCAAGTGGTTGGTGGTCAAGGATCATTTCCTTTCTTCCCCAGGGTCTAGAGTCTTTTCTCCCCCAGTGTCTCTCATGGACTAACTCATAACTGCACCTTAGTGTCTGACAGTAACAACCTGAGGAAATTTGCAAACAAAATATCAGGAAACACCATCCACTTAGAGATCAGAATTTCATCCCCATTGCAATGCCCAGGAGCGTGTTTGGGGAGAAGAGTTTGAGTGTTTTCTTAAAACTATGATTGTGATTTTAGGTCAATTATATATTCCTGGGGCTCAGTGAGAAGTAACATCTCCAAGGCTATTTACCGAACCACAGCTGAGTAAAATTTCCCACTGGGAAGGAAGAGGGAGGAAATGAACTTTTGTTTATGGCCGGTTAAACACAAGCAGATGCTAAGTGATTGACACTATTCCCACTGAATCCTCACACCCACTCCATGGCAGAGCTACTAATTGCCCCATTTGCAGACTGATGGATAAACTGAGGCTCAAAAAGGCTAAATTATTTGCCCATCTTCCTCATTACTATGCAGTACTCCGCACTGTTTGCAAACAGGGAGAACAATAGCTACCTATCATAGGCTGTACAGTCAGACAGACCTGGGGTCAGGCTGCAGTACAGTGGTGTGATCATAGCTCACTATACCCTTGAACTACTGGGCTCAAGCAATCCTCCTACCCCAGCTAGGGTTGATCTTGACTTTGCTCCTTGCCTGGTACAACCTTGGACAAGTGTTTTCTCAGAACTTCTTTCCCATGTCTGCAATACCAGATAATAATACCTATATAGCAAAGAGTTGTTTGAAGTGTTCAGGGAGATCATATCTGCAAAGTGCCTAGCAGTGTCCCTGGCACAGGTGGGTGCACAACAGATATTAAAAATAAATGTGATCCAAACCCTGAACACGTAAGAGATGATCAATAAATTTAAATCCTCAAAACACACACTCTTCTGGTTACAATATGGGGAAAGCCATGACCTGGACAAGATGGAATTTTTGCTCTAAAAGAGCTCACAGCCTTGACTGTGAAAGAAGAAAGCCCATGGAAACAGAAAGCAAACAGTAATTGTATAATTGTAATATAATAATCTATAATAATATAATAATCTATAATTGTATGAGTCAGGATGTGCCCAGTTGAAAAAGAAATACCAACTCTAATTAGCTTTTTAAAATGCGCTTGTTGACCTATAAAATAAAAGAGTTTATTTAATTTTAATTTTAAACTGTTAACATAAGAGGCTTAGGCCAACATAGTGGTTTAGAGCTCGGGATAGATACATCACCAGGTCTGTTTTGATCAGGGGGTGTCAACACTACTAGGCCTAACATCTTTCTATAACAAATAATCTATCATGTCATGAATTCTGAAATGAAATTCACAGATAATATAATCTACCTACCCTATAGTGTAATAGAAGACCAATATAGTGCCTCTCTGTGATACAAAGGAGAAGAAAGAAAATAGATTTATAATAAAAATATATTTTCAATATATAAATGTTCACACACAACTCCACTAGAAGACATAATGAAGTCATCAAAAGCTTGCACTTTTAACAGACGTGATGCAATATTTGGCTGAATATTGTCAACAGTTTTACTTTATATTTAACAAATTAGAATAATGGTGACATAGGTATATTCACACATGTATGCATACCCCTCAGAAAGTCTTCCTAATTAGCATTTCCTGGTAGAAGGCCCCTTGGATTTTCATACCCAAACATCATGAAACAAATGTATCTCTCAATGTATGTTGATGTTAACATAGGAGAAATTATATTTGCATCTCCAAAATTCAGTGCAACATTGTAAACAAAATGCTGTACGGAATAAGTTTGATGCTACACTCTAAACACAATTAGTGGAACATCAGGATCCCAGTTTGAAAAGTCCACCCAATGTCAACAAAAGGTACATGAATCTCCTACGTTACTGCTGCAAAGACAAGCCATGTCAATATCAACAAAACTACCATTTATTTTCTTTTCTATCCCCTTTACTGAAATATAATTTACATGCAATAACTTGTATCCATTTAAAGTATGCAAATCAGGCCAGGCGCGGTGGCCCATGCCTGTATCCCAGCACTTTGAGAAGCTGAGGTTGGCGGATTGCTTGAGCTCAAGAGTTTGAGAACAGCCTGGGCAACACAGTGAGATGCCATCTCTACAAAAAATACAAAACTTAGCCTTGTGTGGTGGCACATGCCTGTGGTCCCAGCTACTCCAGAGGCTCAGGTGGGAGGATGGCTTGAGCCTGGGAGGCAGAGGTTGTGGTGAGCCAAGATTGCACCATTGCACACCAGCCTGGGGGACAGAACAAGACCCTGTCTCAAATAATAAAAATAAAAATATATAAAGTATGCAATTCAATGAGTTTTGATAGATGTATATGCCTGGGAAACCACTGCCACAGAACATACCCATCACCCCCCAAATATCCTTGTAACCCTTTGCAATTCATTTCATCTTCCACTCCCAGCCTCAGGCAGTCACTGAATCCAAACAACTGTTCACTAACAATGGTATTGATATTGTGGTGATGCTTTAGGTATTTCATATCTTAAATAAGAATTTGTCACTTATATATAGCAATTTTACTGTGTTTTAATTACATTTTAAGAAATTGGTTGGGGATTTGGGTTAACAAACGCATTCTAATTTGTCTATTTTAAAATAATGAAAACTAAGACTTCTGCTTCTGGGATGATGAAGCAGATGTATTTTTCCCTCTTCTTCCCACTAAGTACAACTAAAACCCTGGACATTGTATGTAAACAAATATAAGAAGACATTGAGAAATGGAGAGAGGACTGGCTAGAGACCTCAGGACTTGAAGAACAATACAGCAGTAAGTTGTGGGAAATTGTTTTTGGTTTCACATATCCCGGAGTTGAAGCTGAAAAAGCTGGCAACTCAGAAACACCAATGGGTGCAGACCAAAAAAAAAAAAAAAAGACTCTAACAAAACCCTACTTTTTCCAGGCAAAGGACCAAGAAAGAGGTAACCTAGCAAGACAGAAGACTTTTAGACAATGACTGTTCTGTTGCATCCAAACATAGAAAAGTCAGTAGCCTGACTACACCCACATCATCAAAGGCCAAGTGAGGAGCCTGGACTTCCATGCTCTTGAGGTTGTAATGAGGTGCCCAACACATCTTTTGGGATGGTGTCTGAGGAGGCCTAGTGAAGAGTCAAAACTTTCACCACTGTCCAGTGGTAATAAGGCCACAGCCACCTCAGTGTCAGTGGTACTACAAAGGTAGCTGTAACTCTCAAACCCACTTGGTAATAACAAGAAACCATCCCGCTTTGAGTGTCAGTGATGAAAAATGTGGACTTCTACCTCCTTCTGGTAGTGACTAGGTGGCACCCCTGCCACCTATCCTTTCAGAGCAGTGTCAGAAAAAGCCAGCTAAGACAGAAAATTTAAATAAATTTGGGGTCTCATAACATAATATTAAAATGTCCAGGTTTTCATCAACAATCTCCTTTCATACCAAGAACCAGGAAGATCTCAAACTGAGTGAAAAAAAAGACAATTAATATTTGTCAATACTAAGATGACAGAAATGTGAGAATTCTCTCACAGTGATTGTAGAGATACTTTGATAAATATGCTCCAACAAGCAACTACAAATGTGTGAAACAAACGAAAAAAAATAGAAATCTTCAGCAAAGAAATAAGACAGCTCAGAAAGGAAATAGCTATAAAGAAGGAACAGATGGAAATTTTAGAATGAAAAATACCATTACTGAAACACCAAGCTGAGTGGACCAGCTCACAGCAGAAAAGAGGGAACAGAGGAAAGAATCTGTGAACTGGAGGGTAGCGCAATAGAAATGACTTAAGCTGAACAACGGAGAGAAAATAGAGTGAAAAAAAAATAAACAGAGACTCATAAAGCCTATGGTTAGGCTTTGTGTCACCACCCAAATCTCATGTTGAATTGTAATCCCCATAATCCCCGTATGTCAAGGGAGAGATCAGGTGGAGGCAAATGGATCATGGGGGTGGTTTCCCTCATGCTGTTCTTGTGATAGTGAGTGAGTTCTCATGAGATCTGATGGTTTTATGAGTGTTTGGCCTGTCCTCCTGTGTTCATTCTCTCTCCTGTCACGCTGTGAAGAGGTGCCTTCTGCCATGAGTGTATGTTTCCTGAGGCCTCCCCAGCCATGTAGAACTGAGTCAATTAAACCTCTTTTCTTTATAATTACCCAGTCTTGAGCAGTTCTTTATAGCAATGTGAGAATGGACTAACACGCTCATGGACCAATGAAATTATAAAAAATAGCTAACATTTGTGTCCACAGAGTCCTGGAGGTGAGAAGAAAAAATGAGAGGCTAGAAAACTACTCAAAGAAATAATGGCTGAAAACTACCCAAATATGTCAAGAAGAAACTTAACAAGCTGAGCAAACCAAAGATACATCATAATAAAGCTTCCAAAAACAAAGGACAAAGAAAAATTTTGAAAACAGCCAGAGAAAAATGGCATCTTAGCCATAGGGGGAAAAAAATTCAAATGATAGCAGATTTTTATTCAGCAACCATCAATGCCAGAAAAAAATGGCAAGATAATTTTCAGGTACTGAAAGAAAAGAACTGTTAAACTAGAATCCTATATTCAGCAAAAATATCCTTTAGGAATGAAAAAAAAAAAAAAGACGTTCTTAGACAAAGGCAAACTAGGAAATTTTGTTTCTGGAAGACCCACCCTAAAAGAATGGCTACAGAAAGTTTTCTGGCTGGGTGCCATGGCTTGCGCCTATAATCCTAGCACTTTGGGAGGCCGAGGTGGGAGGATCACTTGAGCCCAGGAGTTCAAGACCATCCTAGGCAACATGGTGAGACCCCATCTCTACAAATAATAATAATAATAAATTAGCCAGGTGTAGTGGCACATGCCTGCAGTCCCAGCTACTCAGGAGGCTGAGGTGGGAGGATCACTTGAGCCCAGGAGTTCAAGGTTGCAATGAGCTATGATTGCATCACTGAACTCCAATCTGGGTGACAGAGTGAGACCCTGTCTCTTTATTAAAAAAAAAAAAAAAAAAAAAAAAGAAGGAGGAGGAGGAGGAAAAAAGAAAGAAGAAAGAAAAAGATAAAGTTTTCTAAGCAGAAAAGAAGCAATAAAAGAAATTCTGGAACATCAAGAAGGAAGAAAGAACACAGTAAGCAAAAATATGAGTAAATGTAATAGACTTTTCTTCTCCTCTTACGTTTTCTAAATTAAATTTGGTGATTGATACAAAAATTATAACACCTCTCAATGCATATAGAAGATATAATCAAGACAATAAATAGTGGGGAGGGCAAAGGAACATAAAGGGAGGTAAAGTTTTATACTTCAATCATAGATAGCATTTTTACATATAACATCTGATTTTTTTTTTTTTCAAGACAGACTTTCACTCTTGTTGCCCAGGCTATAGTGCAATGGTGCAGTCTCGGGTCACTGCAACTTCCACCTCCCATGTTCAAGCAATTCTCCTGCCTCAGCCTCCCGAGTAGCTGGGATTACAGGCATGCGCCACCACACCTGGCTAATTTTGTATTTTTAATAGAGACAGGGTTTCTCCATATTTGTCAGGCTGGTCTACAACTCCCAACCTCAGGTAATCTGCCTGCCTCAGCCTCCCAAAGTGCTGGGATTACAGGCATGAGCCACTGCACCTGGCCAGAATATCTGATTTTTAAGAATGATTACTGGGTTGTGATGTATTAATGCACCAGAAAACTATATACCACGATGCAAAAGAATAACTACCACTACACACAAAAATGTAGAGAAATGTCATCAATTTAATGTTGAGAGGAAGAAGCCAGAGACAAAAGAGTACATACTGTAGGATTCCATTTATTTGAAATTCTAGAACAAGCAAAACTAATCTATGACGATAGAATTTAGAATGGTGGTTGCTTTTGGTGGTATATTGACTGGAAAGGGGCATGATGGAATTTGCTGCTGGGGATATGGGAATTTTCTGTATCTTGATCTAGGCAGTGGTGCAGTAATCTACATCTATAAAAACTGTCAAGCTGTACACTTAAAATTTGTGCACCTTACTGTGTATGAGTTACGCCTTTTAAAAGAGGAATGGATTACTAGCAGTAAACAGGAGATGCCCACATCCTCCACGAATATGTCAGCTCCAAATTTAGGCTGACAGACAGGCTATGTCCATGGCCTACCACCAATGGTATGGCTGTGAGTGATGTGGTTTTCCAAACAATGCTTGTTCAGGATAAAAAAGAAACACAATTCTCTTTCTATTATATTTATACCAGGGTTTCCCTTCCAGAAAATTCCGTGTAGATTTGGAGTAAGGGAGGAAAATGGAGTTCAGCTCCTGGCTGAAATAATTACAAACTGGGTTTTCATCAAACTCAATGCCGGCTGGGGCATTAGAACGTAGACTGAGCTGCTGGACAATTCTTCATTGTGTAGTATTGCCTGGCATTCCCAGCCCCTGCTCAGAAATGTCTGACTGCTTCCCAATCACCTTCGTAAGTAAAGGTTTACTAAAGTCTACTATACATACAGAAAAGTGCACAAATCATAAGCGTATACCTCCATGATTTTTCATAAAGAAAACACATCTCTGTAACCAGAGCCAGGAACAAGGGACGGAGCAACATTCTTCATCCCCGCCTCTCAGAAGCCTCCCCGTGTCCTCTGCAGTCATTACCCTCCCCTACTGAAGGTAACCTCTACTCTGATTTTGATAACCATACGTTATTTTTGCTTGTTTTTGATCTTCATAAACATGGAATCTCTCAGGTATACTCTTTTGTGACTGGCTTTCATTCAACATTACGTTTGTGAAGTTCACCTACGTTGTAATGAGAAGCAGTTGTTTGTTCACTTTTTTTTGTAGTATTCAATCATATGAAAACACCACAATTTTATGATTCATTCTGCCCTAAAGGACTATGATTTCTTTCTTCTTCCTTTTTTTTTTTTTTTGTTATTAGAGAAAAAGGCTGCTATGAACATTCTTTTGCAACTCTTTTGTGAACACATCTATTCATAGCATCTCTGTTGGATATATACCTAAGAATGGAATGGAATTGCTGGACATTGGGTAGGTGTATGTGTTTGGCTTTAACAGAAAATGCCAACTGTTTTCCAAAGAGTTCCAGTCGGAACCACATCCTCCAGACAATTGAAAACCTTGACAACTTTCCAAACTCCTCCTAGAGGGTTGTATTGCCTTCAACTAGCATTCACTGGTTAAAGAGTGCCACAAGGTCCTGACTCTCTCCCTACTTTCTTCTCTCTTCCAAGCCTCCCTCTGTGCTGCCACTGCCCTCAGATAGGCCCCTGGATGTGACCACCAGTGAGACAGCTGTCAGCAGCTCCAGGTTTTCATCCTTACTGCACCAAGCCTCGAGGAAAATGGGGCATTTCTGGCCACTTTCCCAGTCTCTCCTGACTAAACTGAAGGTTTCCCTCCCACTGCTGTTTATCATGTGACTATCTGTCAACCAACCAGAGATGGGGGGTGCACCACACTCTGATTGGTCAAAACTTGGTTACATGCACATCCCAGAAGGGAAGTGGAGTCAATTCCACCTACAGTTCTGTAGGGAGTGAGGAAGGGAATCTAACAGAGGAAAGTCGTGGTGCTGTTACTGGAAGAGTTTCTGGGTGGGAAGAACATCACATAGCCACTACAAAGGTCATATGCTAAACTGCATGATGTAGGCAGAGTTCTGTAAGAGACTGGAAATATGAGGGATTTCAGAATCAAGATCTAAACAGAAGTTAGGAGGCAAATCTTAGAAGATGACATTTAGAAGAGATAAATATAAAGCTTTATACTTAGGTCTTAAAAATGACACAAGTACAAGATGAATTTTGCAAACGCTTCAATGAGTTAAATGAATACATGGGTTTTTTTGTTCAAAGAAAACTCAATGTAAATCAAAAGTGCATTGACATGGACACAAAAGCTAAATCCTTTTTAAGTCATATTAACAGAGGTCTGGGATCTAAATGAGGGAGATGATGATACCATACTTGGAGTACTTAAATTTTGTTATGGTTCTCCTCAAATTACAAAAAAAGAAATAAAAGAGACTATCTAGGTAGATGAAGGGAGTTTGTGACCAGCCTTGTGAGATGTAATTGAAGAAACTTGAAATGTTTTGCTTAGAATAGGTTGGAGACTGGAGAGGAGAAAGATATGATCTCTGGAGGGCTGACTCTTGTGTAAGTTCTGTGGGACTGGGAAATGTAAGCTTACGGGTCCAGCTGTTAATACAAGAATGAAAATCCAATCACTTGTCTAAATAAACATTTCTCAGCCCTGGGTCTTGGCTGACTGACTGCTTTTCAAGAATGCCATAGCTTGGTTCGATGTACCAGAAGGATACTTATGCCAATTAAGCTTTTTGCCAAAGTGTGTCCCATAGAACTGTAGTGAAAATATGTTTGAGATGCACTGAACATCAAGTCCTCCTTCTCAAATTTAGGATACATAATGAGCATGTTAAAGACACTGACACTTCGCTCCATCAAAGACTTTGAGTTGCTTTCATAAAGTCAGTGTTTAGCCAAAAGATCTTCCTTTTTCCTCCTGGTAACATCTGATAATATGCCTTAGAATAGCCCTCTGGGATACGGTTTGAGAAACACTGGACAACTTGGTGTTAAGAGTTCTAGCTCAGGCCAGGCATGGTGGCTTACGCCTGTAATCCCAGCACTTTGGGAGGCCAAGGCAGGCAGATCACAAAGTCAGGAGATCGAGACCATCCTGGCTAACATGGTGAAACCCCGTCTCTACTAAAAATACAAAAAAATTAGCCGGGCATGGTGGTGGGCACCTGTAGTCCCAGCTACTTGGGAGGCTGAGGCAGGAGAATGGCATGAACCTGGGAGGCGGAGCTTGCAGTGAGCCGAGATCGCGCCACTGCACTCCAGCCTGGGCGACAGAGCAAGGCTCCGTCTCAAAAAAAAAAAAAAAAAAAAAATTCTAGCTCAACCATAAGACCCATAACTTGGTGTGACGAGTAAGAGCTTTGTGTTGTTTTCTTCTTCTCTCCTTATTTTACCAGTAGGAAAATTAAAGGCCCTAGAACGACTGCCCCATTCGGAACTTCTTTCCAATCAAGGGTCACAGTTAATTATTAAGTAACAGCATAATGGGTTTCTGCTGATATTGGATCATGTATTTGTTATAGCTGCATAACAAACCACCCCCCGCCCCACCCCCAAAAAAGCAATGGCTTGGAACAACAGGGATTTACTCAGCTCACAAGTTCTTAGGTCTGCTTGATGGTTCTGTCTATCTGGGAATTGATTGGCTAAACTTGGGTTGCAGATTGGCTAGATTGGGCTGGTCTGGAATGGATTCAGCTAGGACAGCAGGTCTCTGACCCACATGTCTG